>NC_091201.1:5888155-6200655 GCF_040958095.1 Procambarus clarkii
CTGCTGGACAGGACAGGTGTACAGGGCTGCTGGACAGGATAGGTGTACAGGTCTGCTGGACAGGACAGGTGTACAGGTCTGCTGGACAGGACAGGTGTACAGGTCTGCTGGACAGGACAGGTGTACAGGGCTGCTGGACAGGACATGTGTACAGGGCTGCTGGACAGGACATGTGTACAGGGCTGCTGGTCAAGACAGGTGTACAGGGCTGCTGGACAAGACAGGTGTACAGGGCTGCTGGTCATGACAGGTGTACAGGGCTGCTGGTCAAGACAGGTGTACAGGGCTGCTGGACAAGACAGGTGTACAGGGCTGCTGGACAAGACAGGTGTACAGGGCTGCTGGTCAGGACAGGTGTACAGGGCTGCTGGACAAGACAGGTGTACAGGGCTGCTGGAAAAGACAGGTGTACAGGGCTGCTGGAAAAGACAGGTGTACAGGCCTGCTGGTCAGAACAGGTGTACAGGGCTGCTGGACAAGACAGGTGTACAGGGCTGCTGGAAAAGACAGGTGTACAGGGCTGCTGGTCAAGACAGGTGTACAGCGCTACTGGACAAAACAGGTGTACAGGGCTGCTGGACAAAACAGGTGTACAGGGCTGCTGGACAAAACAGGTGTACAGGGCTGCTGGTCGTGACAGGTGTACAGCGCTGCTGGACAAAACAGGTGTACAGGGCTGCTGGACAAGACAGGTGTACAGGGCTGCTGGACAAAACAGGTGTACAGGGCTGCTGGTCAGGACATGTGTACAGGGCTGCTTTACAAAACAGGTGTACAGGGCAGCTGGTCAAGACAGGTGTACAGGGCTGCTGGTTATGACAGGTGTACAAGGCTGCTGGACAAGACAGGTGTACAGGGCTGCTGGACAAGACAGGTGTACAGGGCTGCTGGTCAAGACAGGTGTACAGGGCTGCTGGACAAGACAGGTGTACAGGGCTGCTGGTCAGGACAGGTGTACAGGGCTGCTGGACAAGACAGGTGTACAGGGCTGCTGGAAAAGACAGGTGTACAGGGCTGCTGGAAAAGACAGGTGTACAGGCCTGCTGGTCAGGACAGGTGTACAGGGCTGCTGGACAAGACAGGTGTACAGGGCTGCTGGAAAAGACAGGTGTACAGGGCTGCTGGACAAGACAGGTGTACAGGGCTGCTGGTCATGACAGGTGTACAAGGCTGCTGGACAAGACAGGTGTACAGGGCTGCTGGTCAGGACAGGTGTACAGGGCTGCTGGTCAAGACAGGTGTACAGGGCTGCTGGACAAGACAGGTGTACAGGGTTGCTGGTCATGACAGGTGTACAAGGCTGCTGGACAAGACAGGTGTACAGGGCTGCTGGACAAGACAGGTGCACAGGGCTGCTGGACAAGACAGGTGTACAGGGCTGCTGGAAAAGACAGGTGTACAGGGCTGCTGGAAAAGACAGGTGTACAGGCCTGCTGGTCAGGACAGGTGTACAGGGCTGCTGGACAAGACAGGTGTACAGGGCTGCTGGAAAAGACAGGTGTACAGGGCTGCTGGACAAGACAGGTGTACAGGGCTGCTGGTCATGACAGGTGTACAAGGCTGCTGGACAAGACAGGTGTACAGGGCTGCTGGTCAGGACAGGTGTACAGGGCTGCTGGTCAAGACAGGTGTACAGGGCTGCTGGACAAGACAGGTGTACAGGGTTGCTGGTCATGACAGGTGTACAAGGCTGCTGGTCGTGACAGGTGTACAGGGCTGCTGGACAAGACAGGTGTACAGGGCTGCTGGTCGTGACAGGTGTACGGGGCTGCTGGACATGACAGGTGTACAGGGCTGCTGGACAAGACAGGTGTACAGGGCTGCTGGACATGACAGGTGTACAGGGCTGCTGGTCATGACAGGTGTACAGGGCTGCTGGACAAGACAGGTGTACAGGGCTACTGGTCGTGACAGGTGTACGGGGCTGCTGGACAAGACAGGTGTACAGGGCTGCTGGTCGTGACAGGTGTACAGGGCTGCTGGACAAGACAGGTGTACGGGGCTGCTGGTCAGGACAGGTGTACAGGGCTGCTGGTTATGACAGGTGTACATGACTGCTGGACAAGACAGGTGTACAGGGCTGCTGGACAAGACAGGTGTACAGGGCTGCTGGAAAAGACAGGTGTACAGGGCTGCTGGACAAGACAGGTGTACAGGGCTGCTGGTCAAGACAGGTGTACAGGGCTGCTGGACAAGACAGGTGTACATGGCTGCTGGTCAGGACAGGTGTACAGGGCTGCTGGACAAGACAGGTGTACAGGGCTGCTGGAAAAGACAGGTGTACAGGGCTGCTGGAAAAGACAGGTGTACAGGCCTGCTGGTCAGGACAGGTGTACAGGGCTGCTGGTTATGACAGGTGTACAGGGCTGCTGGACAAGACAGGTGTACAGGGCTGCTGGTCGTGACAGGTGTACAGGGCTGCTGGACAAGACAGGTGCACACGTAGAAGAAGGATGCGTGTGCCTCCATGCTTCTTTACTAAGTGGCTAGAGACCGTCCGGAGGCTTAGCAACTGTTCCTGAGAGCAGGAAGTCAAACCGGAGAAGACAGAGCTGTATGGTCCAACCATGGACCACACAACCCTCCTATTGACATGTTACGACCCCAGATTCCTAATTGGCTTTGCCAGGAAGCCTGAGGTCAAATTGGATTCTTTATATTCATACAGGGATCAGTCACTCAAGTATTCTGACAGTGATAGGCCCTGGCTTAGGGATTTTGTGTTGGTCCCTTCTTAAATTATTATTTATACATTAACTAGCAGTACCCGGCCACGCGTTGCTGTGGCTCAGCAACCTTCCCTGTCCCCCAGTCCTCTCCACCATTTTCCCCTTCCCCGTCTCCTCAGCCTCTTAACCATTCCCCACTCCACCGTCTCCTCATCCTATCCACCATGCCCCACTCCCCTATTCCTTTGTCCTCCCCACCATTCTCCATTCACCCATCCCCTCGTCACCACCATCCCAAACTCCCCCGTCCCCTCGTCCTTCCCCACCATTACCCCATCTCTTCTCCCCTCTTCCCCACCATCCCAAACTCTCCCGTCCCCTCGTCCTCCCCACCATTCCCCACTCCCTCGTCCGATGCCTTCCCAAATGGTCTGATGTTCTCATCAGAAAATTGGGAACATCAAGTGATCTGATGTTCCCATCACTGAAATATAAGAAAAACAGTTAAAAAATGAAATGAAAATATGAAAAAATAACAAAATAAACTATACTCACAAAATGAACGATATGGTAAGCAACCCAGAACAATGCCAATGTGATTTACACAAAATAATTAAATCAAAATGAAAATAAATCAAAATCTATTAAAATTTTATTTATCAATGCATTCAGAAACATTAAAATGGAATTGTAACATATTTAGTATAGCATGTGTGTTGCTCTTACATGCAACAGATGGCGCTGTTTTTCAAGAAAAGCATAGTTTTACCTGTCACAGGTGTGGCATCTATACTTATACTTACGAAATCAACGGTATGGTAAACAACACAGCTCAATTCCAACACAATGTCACAAAATAATTAAAAAAAAAAAAAATCGAAATCTATGAAAAGAAAATTTATCAATGCAGTTGGAAACATTGAAATGGAATTTGTGACATATTTAGTATAGCGTGCATGTTGCTATAATGTGGAGTAGATGGCGCTGTTTTTCAAACATGCATGTTCTTACCTGTCACAAGGGTGGTATTTATATAGTAGGTATACAAAAAGATGCGTCTATTCGAATGCAACGTTGTGTCAAAATTTCAAAGAAATAGGTGAGGAACTTTTGGAGATTACTGTGTGTCTTTCTCTTACGTCCAACAGATGGCGCTGTTTTTCAAAAAAACATGTTTTTTCCTGTCACAGGTGAGGCATGTATATTGTAGATATATAAAAAGACGCACCTATTCGATGGCAACGTTGTGTCAAAATTTCAAGGAAATCGGTAAAGAGGTTTCGAAGATTTCCCTCACATGAAAAACTCATGAAAAACACAGTTTTTCAGAAAAAGCATGTTTTGTTACCGCCACAAACGTGACATGTATATAGTGTGTACATAAAAACCCGCGCGGATGCGAATGGAACGTTGTGTGAAAATTTCAAAACAATCGGTGAAGAACTTTCGGAGATTAGAGATTATGCACAAACGAACATTTCCATTTTTATTTATATAGATTGATAGGATTGGATCATGTGAGAGGGATATTTAATTAGCAATAACATTTACATTAAAGGTATCTTATACCATTGATTCAGTCTTCCTTGCCAGACGTAGGAAGAATCTTGTTGCTCACAGAGCAGGCAAACTCTCTGCTTGTTGATGATTAATTAAATATAATATAAAGCTATTTGTCAGCTATTCTTAGAACTGTTAGAGTAACTAGTAATGAATATCTGTGAAGACTTGTAAAGATTGTGGCGGTACGATCAGTTGGTATCGTCCCGGCAGCGATCTTGAGAGCACTCAAGAGAGAGGACTGCCCGGTCTTCTCTGGCTGGCTGTGGTAACAGGCGGTCCTACTGCCTTGTGGGCTGTTCCTCCTCCTCTCTTCTCTCTCTTTACTTGTGTCTTACGAATCTAACATTGATTCTAACATTATCATGATAACGATGTATAGCAATTAATACTTTCCCTGTTCTGTTCTATTATTAGTATAGTATCCATTTGTGTTCCATTTAATATTGTATGATTTATATAGTCTTGTATGATGTATATTGTAGCATGCTGTAGTGTGCCTGAGTTGCATTATTTTTGATAGGCTTGTGCAAGTTATTTCTTGTTGAAGGAAGTATGGCTTCTCCATGAGGGGATGACCATATTTGGATGT
This sequence comes from Procambarus clarkii, assembly GCF_040958095.1. Lineage (NCBI taxonomy): Eukaryota > Metazoa > Arthropoda > Malacostraca > Decapoda > Cambaridae > Procambarus > Procambarus clarkii. The sequence goes on from NC_091201.1 coordinate 5,892,977, forward strand.
GCCCAGAGTGCGGCCTGTTGTCAAGCTAGCGTTTATATTTCAACCTTGATTATTTCCTGTTATTGAGTGTAATAAATTCGTATGATTATTGTAACAGTATTGTATACTCTTAACATTACTGATTACATGGTTATTAGTAATGCACTTTGTTAGTAGAGTTTTCACAAGAGTTCATGTGGATGCTTAGTTGAAGTTTTGGTAGGACGCCTGCTGTGCTGGCGGGAGGCGTGGTAGTCGCGTGGGTGAGCTGCACGGGAGGAGACATGTACTGAAGTTAAGTCAGTGAATATTGTTTATTTAGCTTATTACTTAGTTAATTCTCTTGGTAAGACTATCTTGTGATACCACATTTATTCATTCATGTGTTTAAGAGATTGTCTGTGCTCATTAAGGATTTTATGATATTATTGCATGCTGAAGAATATTTCTGGCTGTTATATTTTTACCATTTATATTTAAATATGTTTGTCACCCTTACGTATAGTATATTGTTTGCCCCTTTTAAAGCAGTGTTTTTCTTATAATACCCTTCTACATATTACTATCCCCTAGACGAAACTTTAAGATGAGGCCGAAACATATATAGTTGAGCACTGCAGACAAAAGAACCATACCAAGGCGTCAAGGGTTGTAACAGTGTCCCAGCTAAGCATCTATTTCCTGTGTAATAATATTAAGTGCCACTGTGTTCTAGGATATTTTGTGGGAGTTTGCTTGAGCCAGTGTTGGTGCCCAAAACTTTACACTGGGGTGGCTTAAGGTGACTTTCCATGTGTGCCTGAGTTTTAGTGATTACCCACATGGTGTCATAGTGTTCCCTTCAGGAAAAGTAACCTTTACCCCTAGCTTGCTATTGTAAACCTTGTTTCCTGTCTAAGTGGATTCAAGAAGTTTAACTTAAGGTAGAGTGGTAAAGTGATTTAATGTATTTTGTATATGTGGGGGTTTAATAGAGGGATTAATAAATAAGGATAAAGCTAGGAGTATCTTTTCTTCCTGTTTGAAGTGGAGTAGGTGGTTTAACCTTAAACGGCAGACGTTTATTCTAGCTAAACAAGTATTCATTGCTGGGAATATTCTTCCCTGGGGGCCAGGTCTACCTAATCTCCACTATTTTAGGAACTGCTTTGACTTTAATTATTGGCCCCTCACAGAACAACCATTACCCCCTATATAACATGACAGCAACACACAGTCAAGATAAGCGTACGAACCTTTCGAGGACGATGCTGTTCAATACAGCTGAGAAGGCGTACAAAATGAGTCGCTTCAATGCCACTGAAGCACAGCAATTTGGACGCTTTTGTTGATAACGACGGAACTAAGGTTTATCAAGAGGACGGGTTGGGTTAGTTGGGCTGGGAAGGTTGGTACGTACCTGGTAGTTAAAACCACTGCAATAGAAGTGGTTTTAACCACATGTCTACGTATACTCCACCTAAAGACCAAATATCGTTGCGCTAGTAAATGGTAGCGGCTCGCTAAATTAACACACGGTCCCGTTTTCTGTTTTGGGTCCTCTGGTAGGTTAGGATAAGGGCACTTTAGTACGATAGTTTCTCGATGTTGGGAACCTTAGGAGTACGGACTGCTAATTGTACACTCGTCAGGTCATGTGAACGTAACGGCTACAAAGTGATCGCATGATATCATAACATGAGCATAGAGTGATCGCATGATATCATAACATGAGCATAGAGTGATCGCATGATATCATAACATGAGCATAGAGTGATCGCATGATATCATAACATGAGCATAGAGTGATCGCATGATATCATAACATGAGCATAGAATGATCGCATGAACCCATAATATAATCATTGAATGATTGCATGCTATAATATGAGCTTAGAATGATCGCATGATATAACACGAGCATAGAATTATTGCATGATATCACATGATCACAGAATGATAGCATGAAATCATAACATGAGCATAGAATGATCACATTATATAACATGAGCACATAATGGTCGCATGATATTATAACATGAGCACATAATGATCGCATGATATAGCATGAGCATAGAATGATATAACATGAGCATAGCATGATCGCATGATATCATAACATGAGCATAGAATAATCGCATGATATAACATGAGCATAGATTGATTGAATGATATCATAACATGAGCACAGAATGATCACATGATATAACATGAACATAGAATGATCGCATGATATAATATGATCATTGAATAATCACATGATATAACATGAGCATAGAATGATAGCAAGACATAACATTAGCATAGAATGATCGCATGATAGAGCATGTGCATAGAATGATAGCATGACATAACATGAGCATAGAATGATTGCATGATATAACCTGAACACAGAATGATTGCATGATATAACACTAGCATACAATGATCGCATGATGTCATAACATGTGCATAGAATGATCGCATAATATAAGACGAGCATAGAATGATCGCATGATAACATAAGATGAGAATTGGATGATCGCATATCATAACATGAACACAGAATGATTGCACGATATCATAACATGACCATAGAATGATCACATGGTATCATAACATGAACACATAATGATCGCATGATATAACATGAGCATAGAATGATTGCTTGACACGACACGAGCATAGAATCATCACATGATAACATAACATGAGCACATAATGATGACATGATCTCAAAACATGAGCATAGAATGATCGCATGATATCATAACATGAGAAAAGAATAATCACATGATATAACACGAGCATAGAATGATCGCATGATATCATAGCATGAACATAGAATGATCGCAGGATATCATAACATGAGCATAGAATAATCGCGTGATATCATAAGACGAGCATAGAACGATCGCATGATATCATAACATGACCACAGAATGATCGCATGATATAACATGAGCATAAAATGATCCCATGATATAACACGAGCAAAGAATGATTGCATGATATCAACATGAACATAGAATGATCGCATGCTATCATAAGACGAGCATAGAATAATCGCATATCATAATATGAGCACATAATGATCGCATGATATAACATGAGCATAGAATGATCACATGATATCGTAACATGAACTTGGAATGATCACATGTTATCATAACATAAGCATAGAAGGATCACATGATATAACTTGAACATAGAATGATCACATGATATAACATGAGCATAGAATGATCACATGATCTCATAACATGAGCACAGAATGATCACATGATATCATAAAATGAGACACATAATGATCGCATGACCTCATAACATGAGCACAGAATGATCACATGATCTCATAACATGAACTTGGAATGATCACATGGTATCATAACATAAGCACATAATGACCACATGACCTAACATGATAGTAAAGGAGTATACAGTTCACTACGGGAGTACCCAGCTGCTGCCCCAGGTGGGGAGCTACACATGGCAAACCGGAGGGGACAAAGCTCTGTGGTCCGAACTTCCCCCACTCCGCCTACGGCCCAAAATATTTTGCATATTGCTTTCGTTATTAAATAAAGTCTTCCGCTTTGGCCACCGAGACCACAAAGGCCTCACAAGTGGAGGGTTAAGATAATGTATTCTGCTCCCAGAGGTGTGTTGCCATGAAGGATAGTGAAGGTTGATGGTGTGTTGCCATGAAGGATGGTGAATGTTGCTGGTGTGTTGCCATGAAGGATGGTGAATGTTGATGGTGTGTTGCCATGAAGGATAGTGAAGGTTGATAGTGTGTTGCCATGAAGGATGGTGAATGTTGCTGGTGTGTTGCCATGAAGGATAGTGAAGGTTGATAGTGTGTTGCCATGAAGGATTGTGAATATTGATGGTGTGTTGCCATGAAGGATGGTGAATGTTGCTGGTGTGTTGCCATGAAGGATGGTGAATATTGATGGTGTGTTGCCATGAAGGATAGTGAATGTTGATGGTGTGTTGCCATGAAGGATTGTGAATGTTACTGGTGTGTTGCCAGGGATGGTGAATGTTGCTGGTGTGTTGCCATGAAGGATGGTGAATGTTGCTGGTGTGTTGCCATGAAGGATGGTGAATGTTGCTGGTGTGTTGCCATGAAGGATGGTGAATGTTGCTGGTGTGTTGCCATGAAGGATGGTGAATATTGATGGTGTGTTGCCAGGGATGGTGAATGTTTCTGGTGTGTTGCCATGAAGGCTAGTGAATGTTGATGGTGTGTTGCCATGAAGGATTGTGAATGTTGCTGGTGTGTTGCCAGGGATGGTGAATGTTGCTGGTGTGTTGCCATGAAGGATGGTGAATGTTGCTGGTGTGTTGCCATGAAGGATGGTGAATGTTGCTGGTGTGTTGCCATGAAGGATAGTGAATGTTGCCGGTGTGTTGCCAGGGATGGTGAATGTTGCTGGTGTGTTGCCATGAAGGATGGTGAATGTTGCTGGTGTGTTGCCAGGGATGGTGAATGTAGCTGGTGTGTTGCCATGGATGGTGAACGTTGCCAGGGATGGTGAATGTTGCTGGTGTGTTGCCAGGGATGATGAATGTTGCTGGTGTGTTGCCAGGGATGGTGAATGTTGCTGGTGTGTTGCCAGGGATGGTGAACGTTGCCAGGGATGGTGAATGTTGCTGGTGTGTTGCCAGGGATGGTGAATGTTACTGGTGTGTTGCCAGGGATGGTGAATGTTGCTGGTGTGTTGCCAGGGATGGTGAATGTTGCTGGTGTGTTGCCAGGGATGGTGAATGTTGCTGGTGTGTTGCCAGGTATGGTGATTGTTGCCGGTGTGTTGCCAAGGCAATGGTCATCACCTCCCTTCACGTATATTGAAATATTAACTCAGTCACATATACTTAAATTAAATGTTGTAATAATTTTTTGTGCTAAAAATTTGATGCTTTATATATTATCTAACTTATAATAATTACCTAATCATATTATGTAAAAATATAATCTAATTTTATTTTAATTATCGCATATTGTAATTATTTTATCTGTCAAAATTATTTAATTTATAGAAGTAGCTAACATAAAATTACTTAATTTGTCAAAATATTTAACAAAATTACTTATATTATTGATATGTTATTTTTAATATTAATATTATAACAAATACATTACTTACAGAAACCATTTTAAATAGAACATATAAATACTGATTTTGATATGTTAAATTTAAACAATAATTTGGGGAATAAAATGCTTGCAGTACGAGGAAATGAATAAATTAAAAGGAAATCAATATTATTTAGAGAAAATATAACTTTATAAAGACTAAAAATTAATTGTAGAACAAAAAACGTCAACATAAAAATAAAATCCAGAAACAAATAAAAACTTTATCAAAGTAAAAAAAAAAATTAACTTTAGATGCAGAAAACATAATTTTCTCACGAATATACCAAACTTTTTAGAAAGAAAATGGAAATATATTCGGCTGGAAACTCTGGCCGTATACAGAGCAGAGGAGCCACTTGGGCCAGCAGTTGGAGAATCTTCATTTGGCCCGAGGCCGGCCTCCCCTCGCGTACGAGAGGGGATATAGAGGGCAAGGATGACTCTCAGGTACAATGGGAGGAATATTTCCCCCTCATCCTGGCCTGCTACCCCTCGCTCCAGGCTGTAAAAGTGATCAACTCAAGCCCACTGTAATGTCCTCCCCTCCTGCTGAGGAGATAGAGGGGAGACGGCAGGCGAGGGAGAAGCGATATGGCTCTGAAGGGGGAAAAAGAAAGGGTGATGGAGAGGGTGGAAAAAAAGGAAGGGTGCGTCTTTGAGATTGAAAATGAGGGGGGAAGAGTGTGAGGAGAAGAAGAAGGTAGGGGAACCAGAGAATGGGTAAGGGAGAAAGGGGAAAACGATGGAAAGGAGAATAGAAGAAGAGAAAGAAAAGAAGAAGAGAGAAGAAAAGAAACGTGATGAACAATCAGAAGACAAGATTTGAACTTTTGAAAGTAGGAAAAGAGAGAACTAGATAGTTTAGGAGAAGATAAATAGGAATGATTGATCATATAAAAACAAGAGAAAGGGTCCAAGACAAGAGAACTATAATAAGAAAGGGAGGCAAAGAAGAGAAAGGTTTAACAAAGAAGGGGTAAAAAAATCAAGGGGAGTTTCCCTGAAGGGGCAGAAAAGGAGAGCATCGCAAGAGGGGAACTAGCTGAATGAAGTTTAATGTCGAGGATGAAACAAGGGGAAAGCGTGTGTTGTGGACCGGTAAAGGGGAAACATAACTGAGAACAGCAGGAGAGGGACAGAAGTAAGAGATGCGGAATAAAGAGAGAAAGAGGGGAAATAATAGTTAACTGAAGACTGGTGGGAGATAAATATATAGAGGTGATACAAAGGAGCAAAGAAGGGGAACTGAGAGAGGGGAAACAGAGGAAGATCAAAGGTACAATTACTTCACGTTAAGGAGAGATGAACATACGCATTGGTGGATGATATTGAGTGGAGAGTGGAGAGAGAGTGAGGGGAATGTGGATGGGCAGAGGGGAAGAAAGAGGGATTAAAAAAACTTTGGAATGATTAAGTGGAACGGAAGCGAACTATCAGACGAAAGCACCAAGCCATTACGACTATATAGCACTGGGAAGTAGCCAGATTAAGGACTTGGGATGGGACAGGGGGGGAAAGGAATGGTGCCCAACCACCTGTAGACGGTCGGGGGATTGAACGCCGACATGCATGAAGCGAGACCGTCACTCTACCGTTCAGCCCAAGTGGTTGGAGGATTGAGGGGACCGTGGAGAGAGTGAGGGAAGCGAAGGAACTTAGGGGAATAGGGAGAGAATGAGGGAAGATGAAAGAAGAGGAACAAATGAAACAATTAAAGATAATGAGAAAGGAAAAGACGAATAAACTGTAAATGAGGGAAGCAAAAACAGGACAATTATATGACAGAGAGGCAGATGTGAGGGGGAGAGGCAGGTGTGTGGGGAGAGGCAGGTGTGTGGGGAGAGGAAGATGTGAGGGGGAGAGGCAGGTGTGAGGGGAGAGGCAGGTGTGAAGAGGAGAGACAGGTGTGAGGGGGAGAGGCAGGTGTGAGGGGGAGAGGCAGGTGTGAAGGGGAGAGGCAGGTGTGTGGGGAGTAACAGGTGTGAGGAGAAGAGGCAGGTGTGAGGGGAGAGGCAGGTGTCTGGGGAGAGGCAGGTGTGTGGGGGAGAGGCAGGTGTGAGGGGAAAGGAAGATGTGAGGGGGAGAGGCAGGTGTGAGGGGGAGAAAGGGGACTATAGTGCAGATCAGTGGTAACTCCTCTGACATAATTATCATTTTACTGAAAAGGGAACTTTTTTTTTTTGAGAGAGAGAGAGAGAGAGAGAGAGAGAGAGAGAGAGAGAGAGAGAGAGAGAGAGGAGAGAGAGAGAGAGAGAGAGAGAGAGAGAGAGAGAGAGAGAGAGGGAGAGAGAGAGAGAGAGAGAGAGAGAGAGAGAGAGAGAGAGAGAGAGAGAGAGAGAGAGAGAGAGAGAGAGAGAGAGAGAGAGAGAGAGAGAGAGAGAGTGAGAGAGAGTGAGAGAGAGAGAGAGTGAGAGTGAGAGAGAGAGAGAGAGAGAGAGAGAGAGAGAGAGAGAGAGAGAGAGAGAGAGAGAGAGAGAGAGAGAGAGAGAGAGAGAGAGAGAGAGAGAGAGAGAGAGAGAGAGAGAGAGAGAGAGAGAGAGAGAGAGAGAGAGGGGGGGGAGGGGGGGGAACACCTGAGAAATGAATGATGCAGGAAGCAATAACTTCAAGTATAAAGGCTCGCTCTTGGAATGACAGAAGGGACGAGGGGAGGTGATGGCCGGGCCGAGGGGAGGTGATGGCCGGGCCGAGAGGAGGTGATGGCCAGACCGAGGAGAGGTGACGGCCGGGCCGAGGAGACGTGACGGCCGGGCCGAGAGGAGGTGATAACCCGGACAAGGTAAATGAGCGATGACAGTTCTCTGGCGTCTGATCACCAGGTTAGAGTACCAATAACACTCACACACACAAGGCACCCAGAGGAAAAACGGCTGACGTTTCCTAATAGAAATTACGTGGAAATTCGAACATTCCTAATTCCTTCCCATGGGTAACTGAGCTCAGAGGGAAGGCTGAACAAGACATGATGGGGTACCATGGTAACTGAGCTCAGAGGGAAGGCTGAGCAAGACATGATGGACAACTTCACCCACAAGTGTGAGGAGGCAGCAAGCAAGTTCATCCCAGTCCAAAATATAACCAATGAGGAGCCTATGAGTTAATTATGGATGTAAGCTGACAACGCAATTAAGTACAAGGACGTGGAGAAACTTGAGAAACAACAGGACGCCGAAGAGAAGAGAACGATGCCAAAGGGCCAGGAATGAGTATCCTATGAGAAGAGAGGGACCTCAGGGTGAGATTTTCATTCATTTTTATAAAGAAACTGTATGAAAATGACAGCTAATACAGGAAAACCCCAACTCAAATTACATTAGGAGGAAAGCAACACTGCAAGAACCGGTAATCAAACTGAGAAACGGAGCGGACAGGTTCACTGAGAGTGACAAGGTGTTAACTGCTTGATGGGGTTCTGGGAGTTCTTCTACTCCCCAAGCCCGGCCCGAGCCCAGGCTGGACTTGTGAGACACACACAGAGATCACACTAACGTGATGCATCAAATGAACAAATCCACAAGGGCCGTGACGAGGATTCGAACCTGCGTCCGGGAGCATCCCAGACACTGCCTTAATCGACTGAGCTACGACAGGGTAAAAGGGTTAAAACCCTTTTTAGGGTTTAATTAAAATTAGGTAGTGATGTGGTGGAGGCTGACTCCATACACAGTTTCAAATGTAGATACGACAGAACCCAGTAGGCTCAGGAATCTGTACACCAGTTGATCGACAGTTGAGAGGCGGGACCAAAGAGCCAAAGCTCAACCCCCGCAAGCACAAATAGGTGAGTACAAATAGGTGGGTAAGTACACACACACACGGAATCATAACGAATGCCGTGTTTCCCCAGGAGTACACAGTACTAAGGAAAGAGAGGGAAGGTAGGGGAGGAGGCGGAGTGGCTCTACTAATGAGAAAGGAATGGAGTTTCAAGGAGATGGCCATCCCGGGCTGCGAGGGATTCAAAGACTACATAGCAGGCACCATGACAATGGGAGGACCAAGAATAGTAATAGCAGTATTATCACTCTGCCTCTCCACCAAATGACAGAAGACCCAGTCAAGAGTATGAAAACAACAACATGGCAATTAACACTATAATTGAGAGGGCAGCCTCTGCTGCCTGTAGAAATAGATCCCATCTGCTCATCATGTGGGAACTTCAATCACTGAAGGATTGACTGGGAGAACTATGAACCGCATAGAGGTGAGGATACATGGAGAGCCAAACTATTGGAGGTGGCGACAAGAATCTTCTTAAGCCAGCATGTCAGGGAACCCACAAGAATGAGAGGAAACGATGAACCAGCGAGACTTGTCCTAGTCTTCACTCTGAACGACTCTGACATAAGGGAAATCGTTTTCGAGGCCCCGGTAGGAATGAGCGACCACAGTGTACGGGCGTTCGAGTATCTGGCTGAAGAAGGATTAAGGAACTCGAGGTGGGGGACTGAAAACAAAAGGCTGGCATATCGAAAGGTAAACTATGAGGAGATAAGGAAATTCCTAACAGATATAACATGGGAAACAGAGATCAGGGAAAAGATGGCCCAAGGCATGATGGACTACATCACGCAGAAATGTAAGTAGGTAGCAGTCAAGTTTGTCCCGGTCCAAAAGGAAAACAACGAAATGCAGATGAGAAAGCCATGGTTTAATCAGAGATGTCGGCTAGCTAAGCAGCAAAGTAAAAGGGCATGGAGAAACTATAGAAATAATAGGACACTTGAGAGCAGAGAAAGATGCCAGAATGCCAGGAATGAATATGTCAGGTTGAGAAGAGAGGCAGAAGGGCAATACGAAAATGACATCGCAAGAAAGGCAAAAACTCAACCTAAATTGCTGCATAGCTACATTAGGAAAAAACAATAGTAAAGGAACAGGTTATGAAATTGAGGATAGGGGCAGACAGACTCTCTACAAACGACAAGGAAGTGTGCGAGGAACTGAATAAGAAATTCCAGGTGGTCTTCACATTAGAGCAAGGGGAAGTTCCGGAGATAAGAGAGGGAATAGTTAACCAGGAACCACTGAAAGAGTTAGGGATTATCAGTGGAGAAGTAAGGAAGTGTTAATTTGAGTTGGATGTGACAAAGGCCCAGATGAAATCTCCCCTTGGATACTAAATGAAGGAGCAAAAACACTGAGCCTGCCACTCTCCATAGTGTATAACAAATCACTGGCATCAGGGGAACTGCCAGAAATTTGAAAAGCAGCTAATGTAGTTCCGATATACAAGAAAGGGGATAGACAGGAGGCACTGAACTACAGGCCAGTGTCCTTAACCTGCATACCATGCAAGCTGATGGAGAATATTGAGCAAAGAAAGCTAGTGGAACATCTGGAGCGAAAGAACTTTGTAACAGCACCAATAGGGTGGACAGACAACATATTTTTGGATTGCCAGAAAACCTTTGATACAGTATGACATAAGAGACTAGTGAGAACGCTGGAGATGCAGGCTGGAGTGAAAGCGAAGGCACTTCATTGGATAAGGGAGTACCTAAGCAACAGAAGACAGCGAGTCACTGTTAGGGGTGAAGTCTCAGATTGACGTGACGTCACAAGTGGAGTCCCGCAGGGGTCAGTCCTTGGACCTATACTGTTTCTGAAATATGTAAATGATCTCCCAGAGGGTATAGACTCGTTTCTCTCAATCTTTGCTGATGATGCAAAAATTATGAGGAGGATTGAAACTGAGGATGATAGTAGGAGGCTACAGGATGACCTAGACAGACTGAATAAATGGTCCAACAAATGTCTGCTAAAGTTCAACCCGAGACAATGCAAAGTAATGAAACTAGGTGGTGAAACATTCAGTCTGTCTAGGTTATCTTGTAGCCTCCTACTATCATCTTCTGTTTTAATCCTCCTCATAATTTTTGCATCATCAGCAAACAGTGAGAGGAACGATTCTATACCCTCTGGGAAATCGTTTACATATAACAGAAACAGTATAGGTCCAAGGACTGAACCCTGCGGGACTCCACTTTTGACGTCCCACCAGTCTGAGACATCGCTCTCACAGTGACTCGTTGTCTTCTGTTGCTTAGGTACTCTCTTATCTAATGGATAAGGGATATGGGAATGGACCTTCCCTTTCACTCCAGCCTGCATTTCCAGCTTTTTCACTAGTCTCTTGTAAGGTCAAAGGCTTTCTGGCAATCCACAAATATGCAGTCTGCCCACCCCTCTCTCTCTTGCCTGATTTTTGTTGCCTGGTCATAGAATTCAATTAATCCTGTGAGGCTGCAACCTGCTCTCACACAAGACAGCACATATATGACTTATTGCTTATAGTCACTATTTCGCTTGTAAATAAGTACATATGTGACATATTCCAAGCCGTATTTTTTTCAAGGCACAAAATTTTTCTCTCAGTTTTATTAAACAATAGAGACTATATACAAAATTTGACAATATCCTGAGTTACTTTACAATTTATTTAAATATTTAAATGTTTTGTTTCATTATTTTTGTAAAACTGTAATATCAATATAGGTATAGGTTCAGTACTAATTGTAATATCCTAACATACTAAGAAGGTTAGGTTACGTTGTGGTTTTCTATTCAGCTTTTAAGGTAAACTCAAATATTTACAATAAATTAGTATGTCACATATGCACTTATTCATAAGCAAGATATTGACTATAAGCAAGTGCGAGAACGGGTTGAAGGCAGGACTTGCCATCCCTGAACCCATGTTGTCGCTGTGTTACAAAGTTCTTTTGCTCCAGATGTTCCACTCGCTTCTTTTGCACAATATTCTCCATTAGTGTGTGTGTGAAATTACCTAAGTGTAGTTACAGGATGAGAGCTACGCTCGTGATGTCCCGTCTTCCCAGCACTCTTTGTCATATAACTCTTTGAAACTACTGACGGTTTTGGCCTCCACCGCCTTCTCACCTAACTTGTTCCAGCCGTCTACCACTCTGTTTGTGAAAGTGAATTTTCTTATATTTCTTTGGCATCTTTTTTTTAGTTAGTTTAAATCTTTGACCTCTTGTTCATGAAGTTCCAGGTCTCAGGAAATCTTCCCTATCGATTTTATCAATTCCTGTTACTATTTTGTACGTGGTAATCGTATCACCTCTTTTTTTTGTCTTCTAGTTTTGGCATATTTAATGCCTCTAACCTTTCCTCGCAGCTCTTGCCCTTCAGTTCTGGGAACCACTTAGTAGCATGTCTTTGCACCTTTTCCAGTTTGTTGATGTGCTTCTTAAGATATGGGCACCACACAACCGCTGCATATTCTAGCTTTGGCCTAACAAAAGTCATGAAGAATTTCTTTATTATTTCGTCATCCATGTATTTAAAAGCAATTCTGAAGTTAGAAAGCGTGGCATAGGCTCCTCGCACAATATTCTTTATGTGGTCCTCAGGTGATTTTTTCTTTTTTACCAGAATTCTTTAAAGATTTCTCCCATAATTTATAGTTGTGTGTGTGTGTGTGTGTGTGTGTAGCTGTGTGTGTGTGTGTGTGTGTGTGTGTGTGTGTGTGTGTGTGTGTGTGTGTGTGTGTGTGTGTGTGTGTGTGTGTGTGTGTGTGTGTTTGTGTGTACCAATGTACACACAAACACTCAGTTTCAACACTGGACCAAAACATACAAACACACAAGCATTTAAATTACATTTCAGTTACAGCTGAAACACAAACACCGACACACAAAATACGACTGAATACATTTAACCATAAATCAGCGCGTCAAAGCTTTCACTTTATGTCTGATATATATATTGAATTGTGTATATTTATGTATTTTCCGGGAGACTGAATAATTCATTAGCTCACTATGAATGTATCACTTTATGGTATGGTGTGGTATTCATGGTATGGTGTGAGCTGGTGTGGTACTCATGGTATGAAGTTCTGCACAGTATAGTATAGGGTTAGGTGCTATTGTATTATGCAACAGTTAGCGTAATTATACAAGATAGTGTTGTCGTCTACTCAATGCATCTCTCCCGCCAGCCAGAAATTATACTCATCCGCTTGTGGTTCAATATGATAGGAGGCAAGATGCCTGTTGTTTTAATTTAATTGTTATTAAAATTCAAGGGGGAGGCCTAGTTGGCTATTTTTCAATATGGCGGCGCCAGTCGTTGTCGATTGGAAACACATGGAAAACTATCTCTAGTATCCTAGGAACTAAACAACACTCACATAACCAAATAATACTTTATAAGGATGGCTATACACCGTCAACTGATTTAGAAATGGCAAATGAATTTAATAGCTTCTTTTCATCGGTTGGTGCTAATCTTGCCAGAAAGATCCCATATATTCAGACACATATCTCTCAGACAGCTATCCAAATTCTCTTCTCTTTTCACCAGTCAGCCCGGCAGATGTTGTGTCCGTCATACACTCACTAAAAACCAAGGCAGGGAACACCAGTGAAATTCTGTCCATGGTATACAAGAGCGCCTCCCATGCCCTTGCGCCACCCATAGCTCTGCTGTTCAACAAATCCATAGTGACATACCTTCCCTGATATCCTAAAGAAGCAAGAGTAACGCCAGTCCATAAAGGAGGCAATCCAGCGGACATAAACAATTATAGACCAATATCGAATCTACCCATTCTATCAAAAATATTTGAAAACATTATCTACAAACTGCTCTATTCCTACCTCGTACAGTTCGACATACTCAGCCCCCCTGCCTGTTTGGCTTCCGGTCCCAAAAGAGCACCAATGATGCAATCATTAGTCTCCTTGATGTAATTTACTCAGCCCTAGACAAAAATGAGTTTCTGATTGGACTCTTCATTGACCTAAGAAAAGCCTTTGATTCTGTTAATCACAACTACCTCTTTACTTATACTCCAGCATTATGGAATCCGAGGCCTTGCCCTTGACTATATCCGATCCTATCTTAGTGACAGACACTAATGTATAGCCATCAATGATACAACCTCTTCCACTCTACCAATAACTCTTGGAGTGTCACAGGGCAGCATCTTGGGACCTCTTCTATTTCTTATATATATCAATGTTCTGCCTAATGTCTCTTCCATTCTGAAACCTATATTGTTTGCTGATGATACTAACCTCATCTATTCAGACCCCAACCCACAGACACTAAATAATGTTGTGAATAATGAATTGAAAAAAAGTCCACTTATGGATGTCTACTAACAAACTAACACTAAACATAGAAAAGACCTACTCCATCTTATTTGGAAGCAAATCATCGACTGCAATTCAGCTACAGATAGACAATATTATCATCAGTAATAAAAATGATGGAAAGTTTCTTGGCCTATTCCAAGACAAGAGACTCAACTTCAGCACCCACATTCAATACATAACTAAGAAAGTCTCTAAAACAGTTGGTATACTCTCCAAAATCAGATATTATGTACCTAACTCTGCTCTCCTCTCACAATATTATGCACTAATCTATCCCTATCTTAATTATGGTATCTGTGCATGGGGTTCAACCACTGCAAACCACCTCAAGCCCATCATCACCAAGCAAAAATCTGCTATCAGAATAATAACAAACTCTACTTTCTGACAACACTCAGCGTCCTTGTTTAAATCCCTTAACTTGCTAAATATTACCTCCCTCCAGACATTCTCTTGTGTCAACTACATTTACAAAACCCTGTTCTTAAATGCAAACCATGCTCTGAAACTCTCCCTGGACGGATGTAATAGGACCCATTATCACCATACCAGAAATAAATATCTCTTTGATATCCCCAGGGTCAAACTTAATCTGTGTAAACACTCTATGCAAATTAAGGGACATAGTCTATGGAACCCACTCCCTAATGAATTGAAAAGCTGTCAAACTTTTGCCTCATTTAAAAACAAAAACAAAATGTACCTAATTTTATCTTTGTAGTTTCCTACACTGAGCTTTAAATTTGCTCTGTATCTAGTGTTACCCAATCTCCCAATCTTTATGTACTTAATCCAAACAACTTTATCATTGTGTTCATTGCTGTCTTCTTTTATGAGCTAGCTATATGCTGTATTGTGCGTATTAATTTTTGTTAAACTACCATTCAAGCTGTCAATGCAATCAATCTGAGCTACCTATGTGCTTTAATATACCTACAAATTTTTCTCATCTTCCATTTTTTTCTATGTACCTCTCATCATTTTTATAAATTTTGCTAGTATTTACCTACTTAAGATTTTCTTAGATTAAGGACTTGCCCGAAACGCTGCGCGTACTAGTGGCTTTAGAAGAATGTCATTACTATGCTATCTATGTATCCTCACAATCCCAATGTACCTTCTTTTATAAAAATAAATAAATAAATAAATAAATAAATTTATAAATTGGAGTTCCTTCTAGAAAATTTATCGTCGAATTCTTCAAATTGCGGAGGTGTAGTGGAACACAGAAACCGTTGACTGTCTACGATCGTCATGTCAAGTTGTTGTCTGAGTAGGTAACTCTCCCTAAGGCCAAAAACCGTCATACTAGAAAATGGTAGCGGCTCGCGAAATTGACATACTGTCCCGTTTTCTGTTTTGGGTCCTCTGTTAGGTTAGGATAAGGGCACTTTAGTACGACAGTTTCTTGACGTTGGGGAACCTTAGGAGAACGGGCTGGAGTAGGAGAACCAGAGTGTGTGATCGCTATGTAGCCTAGTCTGTAGGCTTCGACGTTCTGAGAACAGTCATGGTTTGTCAGAGTCAACTGTGCTGGAGTGCAGTGAATTTCTAAGGCAGTCCTGCTACCTAAGCGACTGTGTGGCCAGTGTAAGTACAACAGTAAGGGAGGGAGATGTTGTGCAGCTCATTGCAGTGCAACAGTGAGAGAGAGCCGTGTGCGTCTGGTCTCCTGCTACTCCAAGATTAGTGACAGTGAGGCAGTGCAGTGCCTGTGTTAAACAGTAAATTACAGTGACAGCAAGCAGCGAGGAAGTCCTAGTGAACCTGAGTGCCGTACTGTGTACCTCATAGACACAACCTGTCCTCTTTAAAAGAACGTCGCTTATGGCCGTTTGCCCGTATGGCCGAATTTGGACGTAATTTGAAAATGAAAAAAAATTAAAATAAATTTGGGATTTTTTTTTTCAACAACAGTAAATTAAGGGTCCTCTGATAGGTTAGGTGGGCAGGAATTTCTCATAAAGTTTCAAAACGTTATGAAAAACGTTAATTTAAAGTGTCCTCTCATAACCTCTGCGCGTACGCCGAACGACTTAAATAGAAAACGGAACAGAACGTCACTTTTGTGAGTCGATTTCATTTCAAATTACGTCCAAATTTAGCCATAGTGCGCATACGAGCGAAAAGTGACTTTATTTTTAGGAGGACGGGTTGCATAAACACCAACAGTGACGATACTGTACCCTCCACTGCCTGGCCGCCTCCACGAGACGCACCCACTGACGACAGATGTGAGGGTCGAGACAGGAGAGCACACCGCCAGGACGAACATCAAGAACATCAGGATAATTGCCGGAAGTGACAGCGAGAGAGAGCCCCTGGAGGAGGAGGTGGAGTCAAGGGCGTGTGTGGACGGAGAGGCGTCTTCACCTCTACCTGACGAGGACGCAGAAGGGGTCAATTAAACACGTCCCTCTCACCCCCTTCAATCAGATTGTCCTTAGAGGATGTTCCTTCATTATTATTATTATACGTGAATGGTATATAATTATTATGCATATGACGATCCATGATTGTGCAGAGAAGAATTCAAGTTCAAGTATGTTTATTGAGACAAGAAAATAATACATATCAAAGGGTTCGAGAAGGCTATTTCTAACACCCCCCCCCCCCCCCCCCCCCGTGAGAGGAGTTCATTAATTTTGTGGAATTTAATTGGATGGCTGAAGCCTAATTACACATTGAGAAGATTAGTGTATTTATATATTGTTTGGGTTAAAGATACTAGTTTGGGAATAAAATTAACCTTTTACTTTAATTATAACTGCAAGTTCTCAATTGCCCTTTTAAAAGAGTATTATAATAGTAACTTAGTGTTAAAAGATCTAAACCTGTAGAGAAATTTACCAATCCTTCTGTAAACTGGATAGAAACTAAAGCCTGATCTTCCCCTATTCCCTGTTACCAATCCTCTAATCCATTAAGTTAAATTAATATCATATTGAATTGAAGTTATCAACTATTCCCAATTTATTTCTGAGAACTTAGCCAATGAAATTAATCACTTCAAGTCAAATCTTCTTACCCTCTACATTTATACATCTGCACAGTAGTGTGATATTCCAAAGGTGAGCAACACAGCTGCAAGAGAAACAGAAAGTTCAGGTACAAATTCATACATTAAAATATCAATCCTTTCAAAAGATTGCAATTTTAGAAACAAAAATATTGGTTCCCAAAGGAAGTGTCAGTACAGGATACAAGCTATGGGTTAATCTGTCCTATGAAACACCAATTACATAGTGTGACATTAAATACATAGGAATTCCTATTTCGAGCCTGTGGAATATAATTCTACCTTGTAGTGAGCTGGTAATAGTTTTCGATCCCACTTGATAGGCTTCCATGTGTGGCAGGACTCCAAAACGAAGTGGAACAGCGGAAAGTTCATACCTTATGAGAACTGGGCTGACCTGTGGAGTCATGATCAAGGAATCTTGGCCATAAAGGAATTGAAGAAGCCTCTCATCGGTGTAAACAGAGAGTAGATCCAGTTGATGTTGTCGCAGCGGGATCAGGAGCCAGACTGCCCGCACTCTGACGAGGTGGCTTACCAGGTAAACAAATGTACGTCGTCATTGGATAGTCATATTTATCGAGCGCGAGGGAGTAGGTTGACTAGGTGTTCGGACAGTTAGTGACAAGTTAAACACCCTAACTCCCTCTGGCCTAATGAAAGGTATTATGCCTCATATCCCAGCTTCATGTCCTCATATCCCAGCTCCTAGTCCTCATATCCCAGCTTCATGTCCTCATATCCCAGCTTCATGTCCTCTTATCCCAGCTCCTAGTCCTGAGCTTTATCCTGACTCACCTGAGCCTTATCCAGACTCGCCTGTGTTATCCTGACTCACCTAAGGATTGGTGAGTCAGGATAAGGCTCAGGCTGAATAAGGCTAATTGAGCCTTATTCAGACTCACCTGAGCCTTATCCAGACTCACCTGAGCCTTATCCACTCACCTGAGCCTTATCCTGACTCACATGAGCCTTATCCAGACTCACCTGAGCCTTATCCAAACTCACCTGAGCCTTATCCTGACTCACCTGAGCCTTATCCTGACTCACCTGAGCCTTATCCTGACTCACCTGAGCCTTATCCTGACTCACCTGAGCCTTATCCTGACTCACCTGAGCCTTATCCTGACTCACCTGAGCCTTATCCTGACTCACCTGAGCCTTATCCTGACTCACCTGAGCCTTATCCTGACTCACTTGAGCCTTATCCTGACTTGTCGAAAATCCGACACACATAATAACATAAGTTACCCCCATAAAGGAATAGAGAATGGGTGATTCCCTGACGTCATCGACGCCACGTATTTATATCAACTAATTTCTTTTAAACAACAGTCTAGTGTGTATACTTAATAAAAAAGTGTTCATTAGGACTGAATATAATCTCCAACAAGAAGAAGTACAGCTTGACTCCCTTGCTACTGTTAAATAAAATGAGAAGAAGAACCAAAACATTGGCCCCAGGGCGTCGTCACGTCCACCAGGGGCCAGATTCACGAAAGCACTTGCGCAAACACTTACGAACGTGTACATCTTTCCTCAATCTTTGACGGCTTTAGTTACATTTATTAAACAGTGTACAAGCATGAAAACTTGCCAATCAACTGTTGTTATTGTTATAAACAGCCTCCTGGTGCTTCGGAGCTCATTAACTGTTTAATAATTGGAAACAAAGCCCTCAAAGATTGAGAAAAGATGTACAGGTTCGTAAGTGTTTGCGTAAGTGCTTTCGTGAATCTGGCCCCAGAATCATAACAAAAAGGACTCCTGGTTCAACCTTGAGGGCGAGCGGACGTCTGGACACCTCCTCCGCCTGGGTGCCGCTGGATCACGTCTTGTTTTCGCGTTTTGGCTTTGCTACTGCCGTTTGGCTTCCCTTTTCTGCGGTCCGATTGTACGACGCCTGGCGCACATATCGCCTTGGGTCACGGGATTGTTGATAGATTTTTTTTTGACGTGTACTGGCTGGTTCTCCCGGCGGGGTGACGGTGTTTGGGGGCCGGCTTGGCCGGGGGTTGGCGGGTCTTGGTGGACTCCTGGTGTGCCCTCGGTCGTGGTGGGCGGCCGGCTTCTGCTCTGCCGGGGGACGCTGGATGACTTTTTGCGTTTTAGTTCAACCCGTTATCGCACTTTCTTTAAGTCAATATTTACTTATTAAATAAGTACATATGTGACATACTAATTTATTGTGAATATTTTAGTTTACCTTGAAAAGCTTCATAGAAAATATCGACCTTACCTAACCTTCTTAGTATGTTAAGATAAGCATCTTATTGCTTCATAATTACAATTATTACTTAACCAAATATAGGTATAGGTTAAGTAATAATTGTAATTACGAAGCAATAAGATGCTTATCTTAACATACTAAGACTGTTAGGAAAGGTCGGTGTTTTCTATGAAGCTTTTCAAGGTAAACTAAAATATTCACAATAAATTAGTATGTCACATATGCACGTATTTAGTAAGTCAATATTGACTATAAGAAAGTGCGAGAATGGGTTGTTTAGTTGGGGGCAGAATTTGGGTTTTGTTACCTGGTGTTCTCTGTGTGGAGCGGGGCCGGTGCTTGTCACCCTGAAGCACTCCTGGGACTCCCCAATCATCTGCCTGACTGTGTGTTTATTTGCCGTATGACATATTAGTTTCTAGTGATTGGCGTCACTCTTTTTGCGATTTGGCTTGGCGTTCCACCTTTCCAGGCTTCGCGATTCACCTTTAACGGGTACACCGGGGCGCATCCGATCCCACCATCGTCGTCGCCCCTAAATCAACAACAACAACACAAAATGAGTGCTCCTGAGGGTTGTGATACTAGTCTCGCACGATAGACTTGCTCTATCCTTAGAGATCTATTACAACAACACCTCTGCTACAAACAGCAGCACTTGAGTATTCGACTACCTTGTATTCTGATTTATTTGATGCATCATTTAATATAGATGTGGTGGCCGGTTATTTGCATGAGAAAACCCACAACCAAGTACGTTTACTCAGCTCTTTTTTTCACTAAATTATGTTTTTCATAAAAAGAAAATTCAAATACTTGGAGAAATCCGAGGAAGGAATTTTTAATATTTCATTTATTTAAACGTACTTTTATAATAGCCAAAAAATGGGATGAAATTTGAACTAGAGTCGAACACCAACAATAAGTTCGAACCCTGGAAAAAAAACGAATGCAAGACATGAAATACACATATTCCATGTCATACCTGAACTCATATGTTTAGGGAACCATTATTAATTCCTTACATCCAAAAGAGGTAATTGTGAGGGAAGTTAGTGAAGCAGGAAGCTGGCTCTCAGCATAATTATTGGAATAGTTACCTGCTGTACATCAAGCCTTGCAGGCCTCCAGATAGCCGCCATTACGTGGCACTCTGAGGCTCAGGGCCACACCCAATTCTGATGCTACAATTACACAGTCTTATCAGGCCCCACCAACAGTAGCAGCTAAGAACCTTTTGTGTTTAATACTGTAGACATAGTATTAGTAGTTATTAATTTAATTTGCTGTAATAATAGTAGATTAGATCATCATATGTGGTATGATTAATAATTATAATTGTAACAATAAGGTAAACAAATACTGCTTGTACCATTTACAGAAGGTGGTGCAAGACGCATTTGTCCCTCCCATTGTGTGGGATAAGTTCAAGCAGCTGAATCAGAATATTCAGTCCATTTACTTACTAACTAAAAATAATCAAGTAAAAATATTATAATATTAAAGTCAATTAAAAAATAAGAATAAAGTAAATATTTGAATATTCACAGAATAAAAACAATTAAAGCTTGCTAGGATTTTCCCACATGACTCAGCCTCACCTGAGCCTCGCCTCAGAGTGAGGTCCTCACTAGGTAAACAGAGGGCAAGGGGAGGGTCTTACCTTGATAAACATCCCAGACCCAACATCTGGGTCTCGGATGCTGTTTGATCTTCCGCACAAGATTATGGCTGCAGCATCGCATTCTTTTCATGTCTTGCATTCGTTTTTTTTCCAGGGTTCGAACTTATTGTTGGTGTTCGACTCTAGTTCAAATTTCATCCCATTTTTTGGCTCTTATAAAAGTACGTTTAAATAAATGAAATATTAAAAATTCCTTTCTCGGATTTCTCCAAGTATTTGAATTTTCTTTTTATGAAAAACATAATTTGGTGGAAAAAAAATGTTAGTGCATATTTATGTTCATTACTATCGGAGTTGCAACGTACGTGAGACCATCACCTAGGTATGCAGCTCAGGCGTTGAAACACCACCTGAATAAGAATAAAGAAAATTACAGTGGAAGGGAGATGCAGACTGAGAAATACAGATAATAAAAGATGGATTAATACGGCTACATAGGGACTGAGAAACAGCAACACAACGAGAGAGACAAAGAGAGACAGATATACAGCAACAGATAGAGACACAGAGACGTTGGAAGAGAAATCAAGATAAACGCAAAGAAAAAGAGAAATAGTGAGAGAGAAATACAAAAAACGGCAGAGAAAGAGATATAGGCAAAGGCAGAGAAAGGCAGACAGTGACAGAGACAAGATAGACAGTGAGACACAGAGAGAGACTCAGACAATGACAGAAAGAGAGACACAGAGACAGTTACTCAGCAACACAGACCGTGCAAGAGAGAAATATTCAGACACTGAGAGAAACAGAGATATATTGACAGAGAAAGAAAGAAACAGACAACGAGAGAGAGATAGACAGTGACAAAGAAATACAGGGAATAAAAGAGGGATTGAAACAGACACACACAAAAAGGCAGACACAGACATATACATTCCTCACGGTCCAGGTGTCCTCACGGTCCAGGTGTCCTCATGGTCCAGGTGTCCTCACGGTCCAGGTGTCCTCATGGTCCAGGTGTCCTCATGGTCCAGGTGTCCTCACGGTCCAGGTGTCCTCATGGTCCAGGTGTCCTCATGGTCCAGGTGTCCTCATGGTCCAGGTGTCCTCACGGTCCAGGTGTCCTTATGGTCCAGGTGTCCTCATGGTCCAGGTGTCCTCATGGTCCAGGTGTCCTCACGGTCCAGGTGTCCTCATGGTCCAGGTGTCCTCATGGTCCAGGTGTCCTCACGGTCCAGGTGTCCTCATGGTCCAGGTGTCCTCATGGTCCAGGTGTCCTCATGGTCCAGGTGTCCTCACGGTCCAGGTGTCCTCATGGTCCAGGTGTCATCATGGTCCAGGTGTCCTCATGGTCCAGGTGTCCTCATGGTCCAGGTGTCCTCATGGTCCAGGTGTCCTCATGGTCCAGGTGTCCTCATGGTGCAGGTGTCCTCATGGTCCAGGTGTCCTCACGGTCCAGGTGTCCTCATGGTCCAGGTGTCCTCATGGTCCAGGTGTCCTCATGGTCCAGGTGTCCTCATGGTCCAGGTGTCCTCATGGTGCAGGTGTCCTCATGGTCCAGGTGTCCTCATGGTCCAGGTGTCCTCACGGTCCAGGTGTCCTCATGGTCCAGGTGTCCTCATGGTCCAGGTGTCCTCATGGTCCAGGTGTCCTCATGGTCCAGGTGTCCTCATGGTCCAGGTGTCCTCATGGTCCAGGTGTCCTCATGGTCCAGGTTCCATCATGGTCCAGGTGTCATCATGGTCCTGGTGTCCTCATGGTCCAGGTGTCCTCATGGTCCAGGTGTCCTCATGGTCCAGGTTCCATCATGGTCCAGGTGTCATCATGGTCCAGGTGTCCTCATGGTCCAGGTGTCCTTATGGTCCAGGTGTCCTCATGGTCCAGGTGTCCTCATGGTCCAAGTGTCATCATGTTCCATCTGTCATCATGGTCCAGGTGTCCTCATGGTCCAGGTGTCCTCATGGTCCAGGTGTCCACATGGTCCAGGTGTCATCATGGTCCAAGTGTCATCATGTTCCATCTGTCATCATGGTCCAGGTGTTCTCATGGTCCAGGTGTCATCATGGTCCAGGTGTCCTCATGGTCCACATGGTCCAGGTGTCCTCATGGTCCAGGTGTCCATATGGTCTAGGTGTCATCATGGTCCAAATGTCCTCATGGTCCACATGGTCCAGGTGTCCTCAGGGTCCAGGTATCCTCATGGTCCACATGGTCCAGGTGTCCTCATGGTCCAAGTGTCCACACGGTCCAGTAGTCATCATGGTCCAGGTGTCATCATGGTCCAGGTGTCCTCATGGTCCAAGTGTCCACACGGTCCAGTTGTCATCATGGTCCAGGTGTCATCATGGTCCAGGTGTCTTCATGGTCCAGGTGTCTACATGGTCCAGGTGTCTACGTGGTCCAGGTGTCCTTATGGTCCAGGTGTCATCATGGTCCAGGTGTCATCATGGTCCAGGTGTCATCATGGTCCAGGTGTCCTCATGGTCCAGGTGTCCTCATGGTCCAGGTGTCCTCATGGTCCAGGTGTCCTCATGGTCCATATGTCATTATGGTCCAGGTGTCTTCATGGTCCAGGTGTCATCATGGTCCAGGTGTCCTCATGGTCCAGGTTCCATCATGGTCCATGTGTCATCATGGTCCAGGTGTCATCATGGTCCAGGTGTCATCATGGTCCAGGTGTCCTCATGGTCCAGGTGTCCACATGGTCCAGGTGTCATCATGGTCCAGGTGTCATCATGGTCCAGGTGTCATCATGGTCCAGATGTCCTGGACCATGAGGACACCTGGACCACCCACAGGAGCACTTATTCAACCTGTTCCAGTTATAATGGAACAGGTTGAATAAATGAAGTATTTGTATTCTGTATGAGACCTCACTGACCCGTCATGACTTATAGGTAGATACTTGCCCTCTCCACCCCCCACCCCCCCCCCTCTGCCCACTCACCTGCCTCTCTCTACCCTCTCGCCCAATCATCTCCCTTCCCCCCCCCCTATTCCCTCTCTTCCTCTTTCTCTTCCTTCTTTCTTTCACTCTCTTCCCAGCACGACCTCTCTGGGATTTCAAATCCCAGAAATGCGACAAAGAGGAGACATGATTGAGACATTAAAAATTCTTAGGAGTTGAAAGTAAATGCTCAAAATGAATACCAACCGTACAAGAGTGCATGAAGGAGTGCTCGAGACGCAGATGAGTCATGGAGATGACCGAAAGTTGTCATGTAACTTAAGAGTCGTGGTAAAATGGAAGAAGGAGGGGACCCCTGGTTCGATCCCCTCGCCCCACTCAGACGACTAAATCATAGATATATCACACAGTTGTCTTTTCCCTGCCTCTCTTGCCTCTCACCTCCCCTTCCCCTCTCCCACCTTCCCCTCTCTCACCTTCCCCTCTCTCACCTTCGTTATGTCACGACGTGTAAGGGTCCAGCCCGGACAGAACGTTGCCACATATACGTCCAGGCTGGACAGAAACGTGTCCACATAAACGTATATGAGAGACAGAAACGTCATAACAGGTGTTTTCAGCCATGTTATTACCTGCTGTATAATATAGGTACCATAATGTATAATGATGACCCACCCAGCAATAGTATACTTCAGTGTATACCTTGGACACCAAGGTATAAACTGTAAACTATGGTATATATTCTACACCTTGGTACAGCATTACCCTATGCACTCAAGAGTATACCTAAGGTACTGCTCTTCGACACATCAATGACAGAAAACGTTACGTCGGAGTCAACGACAGAAAACGTTCCTACGTATTCTTTTTTTCTTAAACGATACATGGGAGACTGAAGTATTTTGGTGCCAGCGAGCGACTCGTTGGAAACTCATTTACGAGGACCCTTCAGCATGATAAAGATTAAATGCGAAAAACGATGAGAAAGGAGGCAGGAGAAACATGAATATGTCAGTCAAAGTGGAAATTTCTTTTGTGGCGCCTTGGCGTTGTCTTCCGCTGAACGGAGGAGAATGGGAGCCCTTTTCATCGTCCGAAAGCTGAAGAATTTTTATGGTATATTATTTTTTTTTCCTGGTTGCGTTGGATAGAAATGTGATGCAATGGTTCCGTTGCTCGCCGCCCGCAACTGTGGTATTGTTCAGTATGTTGTTTAATTATTCTATGTCTGCTCAGTGGGATATTAACTTCTCTATTCCTTTTCTCTTTCTCTTATTTCCTTCCCTCATCACTTCTTTCTCGCAATATTCAGTCCCGTCTTTCTATATTTCTCTGCTTTCATTCTATCTTCCCCATCTTTCTTTCTTCATCTTTAACTATCTTCTCTTCTATCTCAATATTTTTATTTAAACCAAAGGCAAGTGTTCTTTAGGAATAGTTAAGATGATATGAAGGAAACTACGACAAATGGTCTGATCCTGTGATACCAGTGTGATCCACACCCGCACAATACCAGTGTGATCCACACCCGCACAATACCAGTGTGATCCACACACACACAATACCAGAGTGATCCACACTCACACAATACCAGTGTGATCACCACCTGCACAATACCAGTGTGATCCACACCCACACAATACCAGTGTGATCCACACACACACAATACCAGTGTGATCCACACACACACAATACCAGAGTGATCCACACTCACACAATACCAGTGTGATCCACACCCACACAATACCAGTGTGATCCACACACACACAATACCAGAGTGATCCACACACACACAATACCAGTGTGATCACCACCTGCACAATACCAGTGTGATCCACACCCGCACAATACCAGTGTGATCCACACACACACAATACCAGTGTGATCCACACACACACAATACCAGTGTGATCCACACACACACAATACCAGTGTGATCCACACACACACAATACCAGTGTGATCCACACACACACAATACCAGTGTGATCCACACACACACAATACCAGTGTGATCCACACACACACAATACCAGTGTGATCCACACCCACACAATACCAGTGTGATCCACACACACACAATACCAGTGTGATCCACACCCACACAATACCAGTGTGATCCACACTCACACAATACCAGTGTGATCCACACACACACAATACCAGAGTGATCCACACTCACACAATACCAGTGTGATCCACACACACACAATACCAGTGTGATCCACACACACACAATACCAGTGTGATCCACACACACACAATACCAGTGTGATCCACACACACACAATACCAGTGTGATCCACACACACACAATACCAGTGTGATCCACACACACAATACCAGTGTGATCCACACCCACACAATACCAGTGTGATCCACACCCGCACAATACTAGTGTGATCCACACCCGCACAATACCAGTGTGATCCACACCCGCACAATACCAGTGTGATCACCACCTGCACAATACCAGTGTGATCCACACCCGCACAATACCAGTGTGATCCACACCCGCACAATACCAGTGTGATCACCACCTGCACAATACCAGTGTGATCCACACCCACACAATACCAGTGTGATCCACACACACACAATACCAGTGTGATCCACACACACACAATACCAGTGTGATCCACACACACACAATACCAGAGTGATCCACACTCACACAATACCAGTGTGATCCACACACACACACAATACCAGTGTGATCCACACACACACAATACCAGTGTGATCCACACACACACAATACCAGAGTGATCCACACACACACAATACCAGAGTGATCCACACTCACACAATACCAGAGTGATCCACACACACACACAATACCAGTGTGATCCACACACACACACAATACCAGAGTGATCCACACACACACAATACCAGAGTGATGCACACTCACACAATACCAGTGTGATCCACACACACACAATACCAGAGTGATGCACACTCACACAATACCAGTGTGATCCACACACACACACAATACCAGAGTGATCCACACACACACAATACCAGTGTGATCCACACCCACACAATACCAGTGTGATCCACACACACACAATACCAGTGTGATCCACACACACACAATACCAGTGTGATCCACACACACACAATACCAGTGTGATCCACACACACACAATACCAGAGTGATCCACACTCACACAATACCAGAGTGATCCACACCCGCACAATACCAGTGTGATCCACACACACACAATACCAGAGTGATGCACACTCACACAATACCAGTGTGATCCACACACACACACACAATACCAGAGTGATCCACACACACACAATACCAGTGTGATCCACACCCACACAATACCAGTGTGATCCACACACACACAATACCAGTGTGATCCACACACACACAATACCAGAGTGATCCACACTCACACAATACCAGAGTGATCCACACCCGCACAATACCAGTGTGATCCACACCCGCACAATACCAGTGTGATCCACACCCGCACAATACCAGTGTGATCCACACTCACACAATACCAGAGTGATCCACACCCACACAATACCAGTGTGATCCACACACACACAATACCAGTGTGATCCACACACACACAATACCAGTGTGATCCACACACACACAATACCAGAGTGATCCACACCCACACAATACCAGTGTGATCACCACCCGCACAATACCAGTGTGATCCACACCCACACAATAACAGTGTGATCCACACACACACAATATCAGTGTGATCCACACTCACACAATACCAGAGTGATCCACACACACACAATACCAGTGTGATCCACACCCACACAATACCAGTGTGATCACCACCTGCACAATACCAGTGTGATCCACACTCACACAATACCAGTGTGATCCACACCCACACAATACCAGTGTGATCCACACCCACACAATACCAGTGTGATCCACACCCACACAATACCAGTGTGATCCACACCAACACAATACCAGTGTGATCCACACCCACACAATACCAGTGTGATCCACACCCGCACAATACCAGTGTGATCCACACCCACACAATACCAGTGTGATCCACACCCACACAATACCAGTGTGATCCACACCCACACAATACCAGTGTGATCCACACTCACACAATACCAGTGTGATCCACACACACACAATACCAGTGTGATCCACACACACACAATACCAGTGTGATCCACACCCACACAATACCAGTGTGATCCACACCCACACAATACCAGTGTGATCCACACCTGCACAATACCAGTGTGATCACCACCCACACAATACCAGTGTGATCACCACCCACACAATACCAGTGTGATCCACACCCACACAATACCAGTGTGATCCACACCCGCACAATACCAGTGTGATCCACACCTGCACAATACCAGTGTGATCACCACCCACACAATACCAGAGTGATCCACACTCACACAATACCAGTGTGATCCACACACACACAATACCAGTGTGATCCACACACACACAATACCAGTGTGATCCACACTCACACAATACCAGTGTGATCCACACACACACAATACCAGTGTGATCCACACACACACAATACCAGTGTGATCACCACCTGCACAATACCAGTGTGATCCACACCCGCACAATACCAGTGTGATCCACACCCGCACAATACCAGTGTGATCCACACCCGCACAATACCAGTGTGATCACCACCTGCACAATACCAGTGTGATCCACACCCGCACAATACCAGTGTGATCACCACCTGCACAATACCATTGTGATCCACACACACACAATACCAGTGTGATCACCACCTGCACAATACCAGTGTGATCCACACACACACAATACCAGAGTGATGCACACTCACACAATACCAGTGTGATCCACACACACACACAATACCAGAGTGATGCACACCCACACAATACCAGAGTGATCCACACACACACACAATACCAGTGATCCACACTCACACAATACCAGTGTGATCCACACCCACACAATACCAGTGTGATCCACACTCACACAATACCAGTGTGATCCACACCAACACAATACCAGTGTGATCCACACCCACACAATACCAGTGTGATCCACACACACACAATACCAGTGTGATCCACACACACACAATACCAGAGTGATCCACACTCACACAATACCAGTGTGATCCACACACACACAATACCAGTGTGATCCACACACACACAATACCAGTGTCATCCACACACACACAATACCAGTGTGATCCACACCCGCACAATACCAGAGTGATCACCACCTGCACAATACCAGTGTGATCCACACCCGCACAATACCAGTGTGATCCACACCCGCACAATACCAGTGTGATCCACACCCACACAATACCAGTGTGATCCACACACACACAATACCAGTGTGATCCACACTCACACAATACCAGTGTGATCCACACACACACAATACCTGTGTGATCCACACCCACACAATACCAGTGTGATCCACACACACACAATACCAGTGTGATCCACACACACACAATACCAGAGTGATCCACACTCACACAATACCAGTGTGATCCACACACACACAATACCAGAGTGATCCACACTCACACAATACCAGTGTGATCCACACACACACAATACCAGTGTGATCCACACACACACAATACCAGTGTGATCCACACCCACACAATACCAGTGTGATCCACACACACACAATACCAGTGTGATCCACACTCACACAATACCAGTGTGATCCACACCCACACAATACCAGTGTGATCCACACTCACACAATACCAGTGTGATCACCACCTGCACAATACCAGTGTGATCCACACCCGCACAATACCAGTGTGATCCACACACACACAATACCAGAGTGATCCACACTCACACAATACCAGTGTGATCCACACACACACAATACCAGTGTGATCCACACACACACAATACCAGTGTGATCCACACTCACACAATACCAGTGTGATCCACACACACACAATACCAGTGTGATCCACACACACACAATACCAGTGTGATCACCACCTGCACAATACCAGTGTGATCCACACCCGCACAATACCAGTGTGATCCACACCCGCACAATACCAGTGTGATCCACACCCGCACAATACCAGTGTGATCACCACCTGCACAATACCAGTGTGATCCACACCCGCACAATACCAGTGTGATCACCACCTGCACAATACCAGTGTGATCCACACACACACAATACCAGTGTGATCACCACCTGCACAATACCAGTGTGATCCACACACACACAATACCAGAGTGATGCACACTCACACAATACCAGTGTGATCCACACACACACACAATACCAGAGTGATGCACACCCACACAATACCAGAGTGATCCACACACACACACAATACCAGTGATCCACACTCACACAATACCAGTGTGATCCACACCCACACAATACCAGTGTGATCCACACTCACACAATACCAGTGTGATCCACACCAACACAATACCAGTGTGATCCACACCCACACAATACCAGTGTGATCCACACACACACAATACCAGTGTGATCCACACACACACAATACCAGAGTGATCCACACTCACACAATACCAGTGTGATCCACACACACACAATACCAGTGTGATCCACACACACACAATACCAGTGTCATCCACACACACACAATACCAGTGTGATCCACACCCGCACAATACCAGAGTGATCACCACCTGCACAATACCAGTGTGATCCACACCCGCACAATACCAGTGTGATCCACACCCGCACAATACCAGTGTGATCCACACCCACACAATACCAGTGTGATCCACACACACACAATACCAGTGTGATCCACACACACACAATACCAGTGTGATCCACACACACACAATACCAGAGTGATCCACACACACACAATACCAGTGTGATCCACACACACACAATACCAGTGTGATCCACACACACACAATACCAGTGTCATCCACACACACACAATACCAGTGTGATCCACACCCACACAATACCAGTGTGATCCACAGTCACACAATACCAGAGTGATCCACACCCCACACAATACCAGTGTGATCCACACACACACACAATACCAGTGTGATCCACACCCACACAATACCAGTGTGATCCACACACACACACAATACCAGTGTGATCCACACCCACACAATACCAGTGTGATCCACACACACACAATACCAGTGTGATCCACACCCACACAATACCAGTGTGATCCACACACACACAATACCAGTGTGATCCACACACACACAATACCAGAGTGATCCACACTCACACAATACCAGTGTGATCCACACCCACACAATACCAGTGTGATCCACACACACACACAATACCAGTGTGATCCACACACACACAATACCAGTGTGATCCACACACACACAATACCAGAGTGATCCACACACACACAATACCAGTGTGATCCACACACACACAATACCAGTGTGATCCACACACACACAATACCAGTGTCATCCACACACACACAATACCAGTGTGATCCACACCCACACAATACCAGTGTGATCCACAGTCACACAATACCAGAGTGATCCACACCCCACACAATACCAGTGTGATCCACACACACACACAATACCAGTGTGATCCACACACACACAATACCAGTGTGATCCACACACACACAATACCAGTGTGATCCACACCCGCACAATACCAGTGTGATCCACACTCACACAATACCAGTGTGATCCACACACACACAATACCAGTGTGATCCACACACACACAATACCAGTGTCATCCACACACACACAATACCAGTGTCATCCACACACACACAATACCAGTGTGATCCACACCCGCACAATACCAGTGTGATCCACACCCGCACAATACCAGTGTGATTCACACCCACACAATACCAGTGTGATCCACACCCGCACAATACCAGTGTGATCCACACCCGCACAATACCAGTGTGATCCACACCCGCACAATACCAGTGTGATCCACACCCACACAATACCAGTGTGATCCACACACACACAATACCAGTGTGATCCACACCCACACAATACCAGTGTGATCCACACCCGCACAATACCAGGGCAACCAAAGCCACATAATAATTCGAGCAATAAAATAAAACTCCGACTGAGAATTATATTAAAGTTTTGGCGCCAAACCATATTTCCC
Source organism: Procambarus clarkii (assembly GCF_040958095.1). Taxonomy (NCBI): domain Eukaryota; kingdom Metazoa; phylum Arthropoda; class Malacostraca; order Decapoda; family Cambaridae; genus Procambarus; species Procambarus clarkii. The sequence continues at coordinate 5,925,127 of NC_091201.1, forward strand.
GTTTTCTACACAACAACGCCAAAAGTCGTCAGCCGCACCCGGCGGGTTTACGAGCAAAACCCGGCAGGTTTTTTCATTATTTTTCGTCCCACAATCAGCCGAATGAGATCTCCTCGTTGTCCCCTTCTACCTGGTTTACCGGAGCCTTTCAGGGGAGTCAGTGGGCGAACGATAATGAGTGATATATTGAGGAGTTTCCCATAAACTGTCGACCGCCATTTATTGGTTAAAGGCATCTCTCGCCTTCTTTTTCCCCACTTTTCTGTCTAACTACCGTCTGTCTGTCTGTATCTCTCAGCCGCTCTTTCTGTCAATATTTCAGTCTCCCCTAAAGGACAAAGTGAGTTATTACTGTGCTATAGCAATCTCTACATTTTTAGTTCAGTAATGTTTCCATCTGAGACCCACAGATGCCAGTGCAGGAAGTTGCTATCAACTTCCTGCACTGGAGGTGCTTCCCAGTGCAGCCTCCAATACTAGGCGCTAGCAACAATAGCTTACTAACCTTCGAAAATTCAGATACTTCCAAGCATAAGTGTCAAGAAGGAAGTAACTTAGACTAACGTTCCTAAGATGAAAATAATTCAGTTATAAGTTTTAAATAAGTTTTTTGCAAACGTTTAGTGGGATCCTTAATAGGATATCCACCTTTCATATATGGTAAGGACAAAAATATAATAATATAAATAATGATAACATAAATGATATATTTATAAAAACTGCACAAGGGAATTATTTCACTATAGACTTCAGAATCTATGTACATGTAGTTTGTTTATAGAAACTAATTGTAGATAGCTTTTTCCAGCAGAGTGAAAGAGCAAGACAATGAAGTGTGTGAGGAGTCCATCATCAGGACTTGAAGATGTGCACAAGGTAATGAAGGAACAGTGACCTGGTGTGAGAGAGAGTGTGGCTGAGACACACAGCTGAGAAACGCGGATAAATAGTATCCATTTCCCATTATCGCATCAGAAGAAAGCGCCAAGCCATTACGACTATCTCTCACTCTCTCTCTCTCTCTCTCTCTCTCTCTCTCTCTCTCTCTCTCTCTCTCTCTATCCCTGGAGAAGGGATCGGGAAAAGGATCTGGGATGGTACGGAGGGGAAAGGAATGGTGCACAACCACTTGTGGAGGGTCGGGGATTGAACGCCGACCTGCATGAAGCGAGACCGCCTCTCTGCCGTCCATACCAAGTTAACGGAAAAAAAATGTGAATGTTATCGAAGACTTCGAAATAAATGCTGACCTTGCCTTGCTTGCCAAGGATGCCTCCCACAACAGTTGTCTGAACCGGTGAGGTAGATGGTAGACTAGTAGATGATCAGTGGACGGAAGAGTGTCGGTGTGACAGAGATCATACCACAGGCCCACAGCTAGTTAGGTCATTATCAGGGGACAGCAATGCTCCATTATGAGGACAAGGAGCTGGGATATGAGGACAAGGGACTGGGATATGAGAACAAGGAGCTGGGACATAAGGAGAAGGGGCTGGGATATGAGGACAAGGGACTGGGATATGAGAACAAGGAGCTGGGACATAAGGAGAAGGGGCTGGGATATGAGGACAAGGAGCTGGGATATGAGGACGGAGTGAAGGTGTGGACGCTTCTGCTCCCGTGTGGACATGTCTGCTCCTGTGTGGACATGTCTGCTCCCGTGTGGACATGTCTGCTCCTGTGTGGACATGTCTGCTCCCGTGTGGACATGTCTGCTCCTGTGTGGACATGTCTGCTCCTGTGTGGACATGTCTGCTCCCGTGTGGACATGTCTGCTCCTGTGTGGACATGTCTGCTCCCGTGTGGACATGTCTGCTCCCGTGTGGACATGTCTGCTCCCGTGTGGACATATCTGCTCCTGTGTGGACGTGTCTGCTCCTGTGTGGACATGTCTGATCCCGTGTGGACATATCTGCTCCTGTGTGGACGTGTCTGCTCCCGTGTGGACATGTCTGCTCCCGTGTGGACATGTCTGCTCCCGTGTGGACATATCTGCTCCTGTGTGGACGTGTCTGCTCCTGTGTGGACATGTCTGCTCCCGTGTGGACATGTCTGCTCCCGTGTGGACATATCTGCTCCTGTGTGGACGTGTCTGCTCCCGTGTGGACATGTCTGCTCCCGTGTGGACATGTCTGCTCCCGTGTGGACATATCTGCTCCTGTGTGGACGTGTCTGCTCCTGTGTGGACATGTCTGATCCCGTGTGGACATGTCTGCTCCCGTGTGGACATATCTGCTCCTGTGTGGACATGTCTGATCCCGTGTGGACATTTCTGCTCCTGTGTGGACGTGTCTGCTCCTGTGTGGACATGTCTGATCCCGTGTGGACATATCTGCTCCTGTGTGGACGTGTCTGCTCCCGTGTGGACATGTCTGCTCCCGTGTGGACATGTCTGCTCCCGTGTGGACATATCTGCTCCTGTGTGGACGTGTCTGCTCCTGTGTGGACATGTCTGCTCCCGTGTGGACATGTCTGCTCCCGTGTGGACATATATGCTCCTGTGTGGACGTGTCTGCTCCCGTGTGGACATGTCTGCTCCCGTGTGGACATGTCTGCTCCCGTGTGGACATATCTGCTCCTGTGTGGACGTGTCTGCTCCTGTGTGGACATGTCTGATCCCGTGTGGACATGTCTGCTCCCGTGTGGACATATCTGCTCCTGTGTGGACATGTCTGATCCCGTGTGGACATGTCTGCTCCCGTGTGGACATGTCTGCTCCTGTGTGGACATGTCTGATCCCGTGTGGAAATGTCTGCTCCAGTGTGAACATGTCTGCTCCCGTGTGGACGTGTCTGCTCCCGTGTGTACATGTCTGCTCCCGTGGTGACGTGCCTGCTCCCGTGTAGACGTGTCTGCTCCCGTGTGTACATGTCTGCTTCCGTTGTGACGTGTCTTCTCTCGTGCGAACGTGTCTGCTCCAGTGTGGACGCGTCTGCTCCTGTTTGGACGTGTCTGCTCCCTTGTGGACATGTCTGCTCCCTTGGAGACATGTCTGCTCCCGTGTGAACTTGTCTGCTCCCATGTGGACATGTCTGCTCTCTTGGAGACATGTCTGCTCCCGTGTGAACTTGTCTGCTCCCATGTGGACATGTCTGCTCCCTTGGATACATGTCTGCTCCCGTGTGAACTTGTCTGCTCCCATGTGGACATGTCTGCTCCAGTGCGAACGTGTCTCCCGTGTGGACATGTCTGCTCCCGTGTGAACTTGTCTGCTCCCATGTGGACATGTCTGCTCCCTTGGATACATGTCTGCTCCCGTGTGAACTTGTCTGCTCCCATGTGGACATGTCTGCTCCAGTGCGAACGTGTCTCCCGTGTGGACATGTCTGCTCCCGTGTGAACGTGTCTGCTCCCGTGTGAACTTGTCTGCTCCAGTGTGGACACGCCAGCATATGTAGAAATATATCCGTTGTATATAAACTCTGCAGTTAACATGTAATACACAAATGCTATATATGACCGGCTGACTCTCACACATAACATATACAATAAACTTAACATCATATCATATTCCAGGCGCATAATATTACCATCTGATGTCAAGTGAGTCGTCATTACACACTTCTCTGGAGCACAGTTCTCGAGGGCTTCACTTTGGTATTAAATTCCGGCATTAAAATTCTGTTTTCTATGAACGACTTTTACAGAATGCACTTGTGTGGGGCAACGACTCTATATATAGGTGTTTAGGGCCGGTGGTGTAGTGGTCTGCTCACTCGCGAGCAATGTCGGGGCTAGGTTCGAGTCCTGGAGGGAGAGAGGCGGCTAGACAGCGATTGTTGAATCTTCGCCCCTCTTCACCCAGTGGTAATTGTCGACCTGGTTGTAAACCTGTTGATGGATCGTGTTCCGGGAAGGGGAACCTATTAGGGTAAGATTTATGATAAGGTGTGGGAAGGGTGAGATCTAACCTAGGTGAAAAAATGTGCTGTGGGAATGAAGAAAATACTTGCTACAACAACTTCCTTGATCACTATACTACTGAATAACATAATGATCTTTAATTACTGTTACACTCCCTGGTTAGGTCAGGTCATAACTAGGGAGTCATAACTGCCTGGTTATGACCTGGCTCATATCTGACACAGGAATAACTAATACCTAGACCTATCACGTTCTTGTGTTCAAGAATATGATCCCCAAAGCCCTGTGAGGTACTGAAGCAGACACCAGTAAGAATATTCAAGGACACAAAACGACGAACAAAAAGTTAAAGTTATAATTTTAATAAACTTATAATAATACAACTTATTTCAATATGGCCTTATAGATCACAACTGTCTATTCAAACACAGATGGACATACATGTATAATCATGAGGTGAATACATACATGTATTTGGGTGAGGTGATATGTTACAATAACATATCACCTCTCCCAAATGCAGGTATAACAAATCGATGTTTAAGCTCTATTCAGTTATAAGTTGTGTGTGTGTACACTAAAGTCTTTGAAAATGTAATAAGTTTTACGAAACGCGCTCAAGTGTCGCGTCAGACTAGAAATAAAAATGAATTTTGGAGAATTGATTTTTCAGTTGCTACCAATATATATATATATATATATATATATATATATATATATATATATATATATATATATATATATATATATATATATATATACACACATATATATATATATATATATATATATATATATATATATATATATATATATATATATATATATGTATATATATATATATATATATATATATATATATATACATATATATATATGTATGTAAATACACTCCTACAATCTTAGATGGGATAACCAATATGGTACAACTATTTTAACTGTGAGATCCACTAGATGGCAACAATTACCATCCTCCAGTAGATGGTTGAACATTGTTCTCACTTGAACAAGCCGATGTTCACCAGCCCGTGAACACAATTGAACAAGCGTCTGTTGTCCGTAGCGTTAAGCGCACGTTTCTGGGCTCAACCTGTTCCCATATGTGATGTGAACATTAGTGTTCAAACTATCGACCTCAACGTCAAAATTGTAATGGTTTATTGAACTTTGAAGCATCTGAATACTGACGTTTCTTGGAGCTAACGAACAAAGCTCTCTATAGGATTGGTGAGGCGTCAAGATTCGTACGCTTTTGGTAGGAACAAAAGCACGTCAAATCTGACGCTTTCATTTATCATCAGAAGCGTCGCGTTTGTGGTGCTTTAAGCGTCACTAAAGCGTAAGGATTTCGGTGCTGCGTCAAAGAAACGTCGCGTTAACTGTCCATGACCCCAGCCTGTTCTTCTAAACGTTCCCCAACGTCATTAAACTGTCGTACTAGAGTGCCTCTTATCCTAACCTACCAGAGGACCCAAAACAGAAAACGGGACAGTACGTTACTTTCGCTGCCGTACAACGATTTTTTGCCTGAGGTAACGTATACGTCAAAAATGCGACGTTCTATTAAGAAGACAGGCTGGGCGGGTGGACATGACGGCACGAAGCAATAAGGAAAACGGCACATGACGTCACCACGAACGTTAACTACAGCAAATTCAGAATAATTTAAAACTTTTTCAAGTTTGTTTCATTAGAGCTCAAAGTAAAATATTCTCCCCCCCCCTTAGCAGGACAATTTCCCTCCCCTCCCCCCCCTTAGCAGGACAATTAGAGACTCTTGTACATGTTATGAGAGCGGTCACTGCGGTTCATGAACGATGGGTATTGGGAAGATACGAAAAAGAATGGATAATTTTATGTCGTGTGTGTTGAGGGTCAGAATCAGGTGGTTCTTTGGTCACTCGACGGCTGAGGAGCTGAAGCCCGACCGCCCACACGCTATTGTCACACGGGCGTTGTCATGTGTGTCACACCTGTGTAAGTGACAGGGTGTTGTCACATGTGGCACACCTGTACTCACCTAGTTACTCACCTAGTTGTGCTTGCGGGGGTTGAGCTCTGGCTCTTTGGTCCCGCCTCTCAACTGTCAATCAACTGGTGTACAGATTCCTGAGCCAATTGGGCTCTATCATATCTACACTTGAAACTGTGTATGGAGTCAGCCTCCACCACATCACTTCCTAGTGCATTCCATTTGTCCACCACTCTGACACTAAAAAAGTTTTTTCTAATATCTCTGTGGCTCATTTGGGCACTCAGTTTCCCCCTGTGTCCCCTTGTGTTAAACAGCCTGTCTTTATTAACCCTGTCGATTCCCTTGAGAATCTTGAATGTGGTGATCATGTCCACCCTAACTCTTCTGTCTTCCAACGAAGTGAGGTTTAATTCCCGTAGTCTCTCCTCGTAGCTCATACCTCTCAGCTCGGGTACTAGTCTGGTGGCAAACCTTTGAACCTTTTCCAGTTTAGTCTTATGCTTGACTAGATATGGACTCCATGCTGGGGCTGCATAGTCCAGGATTGGCCTGACATATGTGGTATATAATGTTCTGAAAGATTCCTTACACAAGTTTCTAAAGGCCGTTCTTATGTTAGCCAACCTGGCATATGCTGCTGCTGTTATCCTCTTGATATGAGCATCAGGGGACAGGTCTGGCGTGATATCAACCAGTGTAAGTGACAGGGTGTTCTCATGTGTGACACACCTGTGTAAGTGACAGGGTGTTGTCACGTGTGGCACACCTGTGTAAGTGACAGGGTGTTGTCACGTGTGGCACACCTGTGTAAGTGACAGGGTGTTGATAATCATATTAGTGCAGACTTCTGACTTATCCTCTTTCTCTCACCTCAGAGGCCATATGGCTCTTTAATGTAAAGGCATTGGTATATATATATATATATATATATATATATATATATATATATATATATATATATATATATATATATATATATATATATATATATATATATAACTGAAAACTCACACCCCAGAAGTGACTCGAACCCATACTCCCAGAAGCAACGCAACTGGTATGTACAAGACGCCTTAGTCCACTTGACCATCACGACCGGACATAATGAGGTGATAGCCGAGGCTATTTGAACCACCCCACCGCCGGCACTCGGATAGTAATCTTGGGCATAGCATTTTACCAAATCACCTCATTCTTTGGGGCACACGTGAGGAACACAAATGCGAACAAGCCTGAATGGTCCCCAGGACAATATGCAACTGAAAACAACTGGGGTGGTTCAAATAGCCTCGGCTATCACCTCATTATGTCCGGTCGTGATGGTCAAGTGGATTAAGGCGTCTTGTACATACCAGTTGCGTTGCTTCTGGGAGTATGGGTTCGAGTCACTTCTGGGGTGTGAGTTTTCAGTTGCATATTGTCCTGGGGACCATTCAGGCTTGTTCGCATTTGTGTTCCTCACGTGTGCCCCAAAGAATGAGGTGATTTGGTAAAATGCTATGCCCAAGATTACTATCCAAGTGCCGGCGGTGGGGTGGTTCAAATAGCCTCGGCTATCACCTCATTATGTCCGGTCGTGATGGTCAAGTGGATTAAGGCGTCTTGTACATACCAGTTGCGTTGCTTCTGGGAGTATGGGTTCGAGTCACTTCTGGGGTGTGAGTTTTCAGTTGCATATTGTCCTGGGGACCATTCAGGCTTGTTCGCATATATATATATATATATATATATATATATATATATATATATATATATATATATATATATATATATATACATATATATACATATATATATACATATATATATATATATATATATATATATATATATATATATATATATATATATATATATATATATATATATATATTTAAATAAATAAAATAAAAAGGGAAGGGAGTACCACCTCTGGCTGGAAGAAGGGGGACCCATAGCCTCGGAGGAAACCACACATAACGCATTGGAGGGAATGTAGGTCCCCTCCAATACAGTTTCTGTGTGCTTTTCTCCTACCACCCCCTTCTTTTTTTTGCTTTATTGTGTATTTAAAAGTTACAAAACATACAAGACAAATGCCTAAAGGTTATGGATCTTCCGGACAGGAACCGAGGACGCAGCAAGCATTTCCCCTCTGGATCGCTACACTGAGGCGCTGAAACAAAAAACTGGAAGCCCTTGGGTCTCTGGTGACGTCAATGAGCTTGGAACTCAATTCCTTGAGAAATCCCAAGGCACTCTTGCCCCAGGGGCCATGCGTCTCAGACGCTATGGGAACAAAGAGGTATTGACCTTCCAGTCGCCTGTACTTGAGTGATTTTGCTGTTTCCCTGTGGTTGGCCGCCCCACCTGCTTGATCAGCTCCGAAGTGTACATAGGTGTCAGCCAGGGTGGATACACATGTGTAGTCCCACACCAACTGTCTACCCTTCTTCCATGAGTATATGGTGATGCCATCAAGGCGAAGTGCGGGGAAATCCGGGTTTTGGACCCCTAGGATGCGAGGTTCTCTCTCCGCTGGGCACCCAGCTGAGACGAGGCTTCTCTTGATGATGTCGTTGACCTCGTTGTGTCTTGCATGCCAGCCCTTTGTGCTTTCGCAATACAACCCATGCAGTCCGTATTGGTCTGCTTCCACCCTGTTGCAAATACACTTGTATTCAGTGTGAATTGGGGCACCAAGGCGGAGGGCCACTGCTACACGAAGGGATTCTGGATCTAGGCGCGTGCCCATTGCTGACATGGGTACTGCCAAGAGGAAGTCTCCTGCATGGGGGGCACGCACTGCTCTGAGGCGGGCTTTCTCCTTGTCTGATGTTGCGGCGCTGAGCATGGCATCAGCTACTTTTTCCACTAGAGGGTGGTCCCAGCCGGACTGTTTGTGTTGTTTTGTTGGCTCTATAATGGTTGCTGGGGCTGCAAGAACATCCCACTGATTTGAACATTCAGGGAAAGCAGGATCGTGTATTCCTGCTGAATCTCTCAGGGTTGCAGGTAAGATCCATCCGGGCTCAAGAAGGGTGCCTCTTTAGTACAAGCTTGGAGTAGTTTCCTTAAAATGTTTTCTGGTTTGTCAAGAGGAGTACAGGCCGGATCACAATACACTCTGTCGGATATCATCCTATCATCGACGCCTCGTTGCTAAGTAGTTTTAAGGAAACTACTCCAAGCTTGTACTAAAGAGGCACCCTTCTTGAGCCCCGATGGACACATGTATAAGCAAGTAGATGGGGTTGCCATGGGTTTTCCCCTAGGTGTCCTGTTTGCAAACTTCTACATGGGTACCATCGAGCAAAAAGTCTTAGTCGACATGAACTTGAAACCGGCCATATACTGCAGGTATGTTGACGACATTTTTACACAGGTACCTGATGTCAGACATCTGCAGGAGCTGAAGGAGGCATTTGAGCAGAATTCTGTGTTGCGTTTCACTTACGAGATGGAGAAGGATGGGAAGCTGCCCTTTCTAGATGTAACAGTCATGGAAAGGAGCGGAGGTTTCCACACTGCAGTCTACACTAAGGAAACAAACATAGGAATGTGCCTGAATGCCAACAGTGACTGCCCAGACAGGTACAAGAGGAGTGTTGTTAACGCTTATGTCGAACGTGCTCTCAGCCACAGCTCAGAATGGAAGCAAGTCGACGAAGAACTCTGTAGGGTAAGGCAGGTCCTAGTCAACAACGGCTTCTCCAATGGTTTCGTGGAAGACATCATAAGAAGGAAAGTGAAACGCCATGCAACCTCTGAAGAGACAACTAACACAACACCTATACCCCCTATTAGACTATTTTACAGGAACTTCTTTTCCACAGCCCATAAAACGGAGGAACGGGTCCTGAAAGATATTGTTAGTTGAAACGTTATCCCTACAGACAAAAATCAGAAGATACACCTGACAATTTACTATAAAACCAAAAAAACGGCCAGCCTACTCATGAGAAACTCTCCAGACACAAAGCAGGACGCTTTAAAAGAGACCAACGTCGTCTATGCCTTCAAATGCCCTCTTGGGGACTGTAAACCTCAAAAAAACTCAGTATATAGGCAAGACAACAACATCTCTTTCCAGGCGTTTAACGATGCATAAGCAACAGGGCTCCATTAAGGAACATATAGTCTCTTCCCACAACCAAACCATCACCAGAGAAATCTTAGCAAACAACACAGAAATCATCGATAGATACAGCGATAGCAGGCGGCTTGACGTCTGCGAGGCACTACACATCAAGAAGTCAACACCAGCAATCAACAGCCAATTAATGCACAACTATATTCTACCCACTTCAAGACTCCGCTCCAATATAGAAGCATCAAGAAATATGGGCCAATAAAAATAGGCTTTCTGCAGTTACCTTCCTTTAATACCTGTTTGTATTTCATTGTTTCGTGTCCTGTCTTGTGTTAAAAGTTTATTTTCACCTCATCCAAAACTATTGTAACATGTCACTTCACCCAAATGTAGGTATAAAAACTCGAAAGATGTTTAAGCTCTATTCACTTAAAGTTGTGTGTGTTTGTGTAAACTAAAGTCTTTGAAAATGTAATAAGTTTTACGAAACGCGCTCAAGTGTCGCGTCAGACTAGAAATAAAAATGAATTTTGGAGAATTGATTTTTGAATTACCATCGACAGTAAAAAGAAACGTAAGAAAGATCGAGAAAATTCGTGTTAGAATTATTAATCTTACTTTCTTACTTTTTCGGTCATATTTAATAATATATGTCTACAGGAAAGACTGCTACCAAAATATACGAATATGTATATATATATATATATATATATATATATATATATATATATATATATATATATATATATATATATATATATATATATATATTTATATATATATAAATATATATATATATATATATATATATATATGTCGTACCTAGTAGCCAGAACTCACTTCTCAGCCTACTATTCAAGGCCCGATTTGCCTAATAAGCCAAGTTTTCCTGAAATAATATATTTACTATAATTTTTTTCTTATGAAATGATAAAGCAACCCTTTTCTCTATGTATGAGGTCAATTTTTTTTTATTGGAGTTAAAATTAACGTAGATATATGACCGAACCTAACCAACCCTACCTAACCTAACCTAACCTATATTTATAGGTAAGGTTAGGTTAGGTAGCCAAAAAAAGCTAGGTTAGGTTAGGTTAGGTAGGTTAGGTAGACGAAAAAACATTAATTCATGAAAACTTGGCTTATTAGGCAAATCGGGCCTTGAATAGTAGGCTGAGAAGTACGTTCTGGCTATTAGGTACGACATATATATATATATATATATATATATATATATATATATATATATATATATATATATATATATATATATATATATATATATATATATATATATATATATATATATATATATATATATATATATATATATATATATATATACAAATATATATATATATATACGGCAGCCATGGTCTCATCGGTATATACGGCAGCCATGGTCTCATCTGTCGTAAGTCACAGGGAAAGATTGCCAGACATGAAGCAGTCAATGACATCATCAAGAGAAGTTTGGCTTCAGCTGGGTGCCCAGCACAAAGGGGAACCTCAGTTGTGCAGACCTGACAACAGCCAAAAACGCCCAGATGGAGTCACCCTGCAGCCGTGGAGGGAAGGTAAACAGGTCGTGTGGGACTACACGTGTGCATCCACATTGGCTGATATCTATCTACCTTACAGCGCAGCTGAGGGAGGCGGGGCGGCCACCTTCAGGGAGACCCAGAAAACTAACAAGTACAGGGACCTAGAACGTTGTTACAGGTTCGTGCCAATAGGCTCTGAGACTCTGGGCGCCTGGGGTAAATGTGCACTTAAGTTCCTGAAAGAACTGGGCGAGGAACTCATTGGGAAGACTAGAGACCCAAGAGCGGCCAGTTTCATGTTCCAGCGCCTCAGTGTCGCTGTTCAGAGGGGAAATGCTTGCTGTATCTTGGGTACGCACCCGACCCCCGAGGAACTGGACGAGGTCTTCGAACACTGATTGGTATATTGTTATATTGTTATATAAGTGTGTGTTTTCTGTAAACTGTAACATTGCAATAAAATCAAATAAAAACAAAACAAAAAAAAAAATAATAGGGGTGGTAGGAGAGGAAAAGATTAAAGTATTCAGTGAGAATCCACAAGGTCTTCTCTGAACACTATTTATTTTCTTCTTCGAGGATGTGGGTCCCTTTAATTAAACCAGTGGTGGTACCCCTAAATATATATATATATATATATATATATATATATATATATATATATATATATATATATATATATATATATATATATATATATATATATATATATATATATATATATATATATATATATATAGTTCGAACAGCAACGCAAATCGGCTACAGCAACGCAAATCGGAGTTCGAACAGAAACGCAAATCGCTGTTCCAGTCTTCCTGTCCTCCTTATCAGCATCCGACGACCTAGTGAAGGAAATTCTACCTGCCCACTTACATCAGCTGGCAGGTGTACATGATCCCAATTTTACACGCTGTGCCACAGAGTGGGCCTCTCGTGCAGGCCAATCACCTCAACCACCATCCCCAAAAGCCCACAAGCAATCCAGCTGGGATGGCCCCATTGTAGACCAAGTTGCTGCAGAGTGCCTGGGTGCTGCAACAACACAACACGACATTGCTCGCCTCACAGCAGTAGCAGCACCACATGCAGAGGATTTCCTGTTAGCAACCCCAATGTCGGCAACTGCACGCGACTCACACCACACGCCCTCCGAATTGCTGTGGCCCTCCGCCTTGCTGCCCCAATCCACACCAGATATAGGTGTATTTGCGGCGAGGCGGTGGCTGACAGGTACGGCCACCATGGCCTACTCTGCTAAAGCACAGGGGGATGGCACTCGAGGCACAGTGAAGTTAACGACATCATCAAGAGGAGCCTCACCACAGCTGGATGCCCAACTGAAAGAGAGCCCCGTTACCTAACGCCCCGTAACTCTGATGCTCTTATTGGTCGCCCGGATGGTATCACAGTGAACCCCTGGAAGAATGGCAAGCAGTTGGTATGGGACTACACGTGCGTATCAACCCTGGCTAACACCTACATTAACCTCAGTGTTGCACAACCAGGTGGCGCTGCCACCCACAGGAAAGCAGCCAAATCCCGTAAGTATAGAGAACTGGATCACCACTACAATTTTGTCCCCATTGCTTCTGAGACACTCGGCGCCTGGGGTAAAAGTGCTACCAGTTTTTTGAAGGAACTGGGTTCTAGGCTCATTGAAACGACAAGGGACCCAAGAGCTGCAAGCTTTCTTTTCCAGCGCCTCAGTGTGGCGATACAGAGGAGAAATGCGCACCGCATCCAGGGTTCCTGCCCGCCATCTGAGGAGCTGGAGGAACTCGACAACCTATGATAACCATCTTTGTAACCCATATGTAACTCCTATTTTGTAACAAAGTTCAAATAAAGTAAATATATATGTGTACATACAAAAGAATGGGGGTGGTAGGAGAAGATAATATTAGTGTTCAGTGAGAAACCACAAGGTCTCCTCTGAATACTTTTTATTTTCTTCTCCGAGGCTATGGGTCCCCACATTGGCACCAGAGGTGGTACCCTCACAAACTTTATATATATAAATATATATATATATATATATATATATATATATATATATATATATATATATATATATATATATATATATGTATATGTATATATATATATATATATATATATGTATATATATATATATATATATATATATATATATATATATATATATATATATATATATATATATATATATATATATATATATATATGCGGGGAACACGGGCCACAGGGAATAGAACCTCGTTGGACGTAGAATCTCTGTTTACCAACGTACCTGTGGATGAAACAATCGGGATGATAGCCGACAGAGTGTACCGTGATCCGGCCTGTACTCCTCTTGACATACCAGAAAACAGTCTAAGGAAACTACTCCAAGCTTGTACTAAAGAGGCACCCTTCTTGAGCCCGGATGGACACATGTATAAGCAAGTAGATGGGGTCGCCATGGGTTCTCCCCTAGGTGTCCTGTTTGCAAACTTCTACATGGGTACCATCGAGCAAAAAGTCTTAGTCGACATGAACTTGAAACCGGCCATATACTGCAGGTATGTTGACGACATTTTTACACAGGTACCTGATGTCAGACATCTGCAGGAGCTGAAGGAGGCATTTGAGCAGAATTCTGTGTTGCGTTTCACTTACGAGATGGAGAAGGATGGGAAGCTGCCCTTTCTAGATGTAACAGTCATGGAAAGGAGCGGAGGTTTCCACACTGCAGTCTACACTAAGGAAACGAACATAGGAATGTGCCTGAATACCAACAGTGACTGCCCAAACAGGTACAAGAGGAGTGTAGTTAACACATATGTCGACCGTGCTCTCAGCCACAGCTCAGGATGGAAGCAAGTCGACGAAGAACTCTGTAGGGTAAGGCAGGTCCTAGTCAACAACGGCTTCTCCAATGATTTCGTGGAAGACATCATAAGAAGGAAAGTGAAACGCCATGCAACCTCTGAAGAGGCAACTAACACAACACCTATACCCCCTATTAGACTATTTTAAAGGAACTTCTTTTCCACAGCCCATAAAACGGAGGAAAGTGTCCTGAAAGATATTGTCAGTAGAAACGTTATCCCTACAGACAAAAATCAGAAGATACACCTGACAATTTACTATAAAACCAAAAAAACGGCCAGCCTACTCATGAGAAACTCTCCAGACACAAAGCAGACGTTTTAAAAGAGACCAACGTCGTCTATGCCTTCAAATGCCCACTTGGGGATTGTAAACCTCAAAAAACTCAGTATATAGGCAAGACAACAACATCTCTTTCCAGGCGTTTAACGATGCATAAGCAACAGGGCTCCATTAAGGAACATATAGCCTCTTCCCACAACCAAACCATCACCAGAGAAATCTTAGGAAACAACACAGAAATCATCGATAGATACAGCGATAGCAGGCGGCTCGACGTCTGTGAGGCACTACACATCAAGAAGTCAACACCAGCAATCAACAGTCAATTAATGCACAACTATATTCTACCCACTTCAAGACTCCGCTCCAATATAGAAGCATCAAGATATATGGGCCAATAAAAATAGGCCTTCTGCAGTTACCTACTTTTAATACCTGTTTCATTGTTTCGTGTTCTGTCTTGGGTTAAAAGTTTATTTTCACCTCATCCAAAACTATTGTAACATGTCACTTCACCCAAATGTAGGTACAAAAACTCGAAAAATGTTTAAGCTCTATTCAGCTAAAGTTGTGTGTGTTTATGTAAACTAAAGTCTTTGAAAATGTAATAAGTTTTACGAAACGCGCTCAAGTGTCTTGTCAGACTAGAAATAAAAATGAATTTTGGAGAATTGATCTTTGAATAACCATCAACAGTGAAAAGAAACATAAGAAAGATAGAGAAAATTCGTGTTAGAATTATTAATCTTACTTTTTCGATCATATTTAATAATATATGTCTACAGGAAAGACTGCTACCAAAATATACTAAAATATATATGTATATATATATATATATATATATATATATATATATATATATATATATATATATATATATATATATATATATATATATATATATATTTTTAATGTGATGGGAAAATGTAGTTGTAAGGCAGTCCTCCCAATGGCTGGTGTCAATGCCAATCACATTAGTAAAAAAAAAAAGAGGAAAAAAAAGTTGACTGCTTGGCTGTTGCCTCCTGTGGTCAAGTAAAAGGGAAAAACACGCAAAACAAATCGTATGAACAATGAAACTTTAATTGACTTTAAACAAATATAAACAAAGATAATCCCTTGGCTATGTACAGTGCGAATTAAACATAAATACAAAGACAAAACACAATATAAAATAAAATAATGGTTACGTTACTCTACAATGAACAAGACAAAAAAGGAGTTAAAGGTGCTGAGAAATTTGTCTGGGTGAAGACCTCCACTAGTACACAAAGCATATGCTAGATAGAAGTATCAGCCTTGAGAGCACAGAATAGTCTAAAGCAAACTGCTCATTCATGCTTAGTCATAGAATATGCAGATGGCGCTGAAGTCGAGTGGAGTCGCTGATTCACCAATGGGAAGCGTGCTGGCTGGAAGTGGTAGTTTGGTGATCGACGAGGGTGGTGGATTGAAGGAAGATCGACCATTGGCATTGTGCCAATGCCAATAGTGACTGCCCAGAGAGGTACAAGAGGAGGTCAATGCTTACGTCGACCGTGCTCTAAGCCACAGCTCATGATGGAAAGAAGTCGATGAAGAACTCTGTAGGGTAAGGCAAGTCCTGGTCAACAATGGCTTCTCTAACGGTTTCGTTGAAGACATCATAAAAAGAAAGGCAAAACGCCATGCAACTTCTGAAGAGTCAACCAACACAACACTTGTACCCCTAATAAGACTATTTTACAGGAACTTCTTTTCGACGGCTCATAAAACGGAGGAAAGGGTCCTGAAAGGTATTGTTGATAGGAACGTCATCCCTACAGACAAAAATCAGAAAATACAATTGGTAATTTATTATAAAACCAAAAAAATGGCCAATCTACTCATGAAAAACTCGCCAGACACCAAGCAGAACGCTTTGAAGGAGACCAACGTCGTCTATGTCTTTAAATGCCCACTTGGGGACTGGCAGCCCCAAAGAACTCAGTATATAGGCAAGACAACAACATCTCTTTCTAGGCGACTAACAATGCATAAGCAACAGGGAACCATCAAGGAACACATAATCTCTTCTCACAACAAGACCATCACCAGAGAAATCTTAACAAACAACACAGAAATCATCGATAGGTACGGCGATAGCAGGCGGCTTGACATCAGTGAGGCACTACACATCAAAAAGTCAACACTAGCAATCAACAGCCAATTAATGCACAACTATATTCTACCTACTTCAAGACCCCGAACCAATATGGAAGCAGCAAGAGGAAGTATGGGCCAATAGACCTTCTGCAGTTACTTCCATTCATATGTTCACTTATCCAATTTATACCCATTGTTTCGTGTTCTGTCTTGTGTTTGTCACCTGAAGCAAAACTTTTGTACTATATCACCTCATCCACTAGAGTATAAGTACGAAGAATTTGTGTGTAAATTAAGTGTTTGAAAATATAATACGAATTACGAAACGCGTTCAGGCGTCAGACAATTAAAAAATGAATTTCGGAAAATTGTTATTTTTCTTACCACCGACATTGAAGAAAAACATAAGAAATATTGAGAAGATTCGTGTTAGAATTATTAATCTTACATTTTCGGTCATATTCAACAACATATGTTTAAAAGAAAGACTGCTACCAAAATATACTAATATAAAAACGCACGACCCAGCAGCAAGAAACCAAGCCTCCACGATAAAATATCGACAAGATTTGACTCGACATCAGACACTCAAGGCAGAAAATGAGATCATAGACAGCACAACGCAACTACTCCACGCTACAAACCAATGGAGGAACAGCAACATTGAAGAAGACCTCCGTACTCGCATCGACCAACACCTCGACATCCTCACAGATCGACATCACCACAGCACCGAAACCAGGATCATCAAGAAACTGACAACATTATTTGGAGGACCTATGGCGATTCCACGACCCAGAGATGGCTTCTTAAACCTTGCTGGAATCAACCTCACTGAGGACCAAATTAATCTCTTGAATCTGGGTATAAACTGTCACGTTATGTCCAGACCGAGTAAGATGGCCCGGAAAGTGGAGTTGGAGATCCTATTGGACGATATACTCGACCTCGAGAAGCAAAAGGAGGTGACCACTAAAGACACCTTGCAAGCAGAACTTATTGCAGAAGGAGGAAAGTTTCGAGGTAACTACAGAAGCACCATACTGTCCCCCGAACTCAAAGCGGCAGCTAAGAGCCTACGTGAGAACAAGGAGATGAAGGTGAAACGCCATGCAACCTCTGAAGAGACAACTAACACAACACATGTACCCCCTATTAGACTATTTTACAGGAACTTCTTTTCAACGGCTCAAAAAAACAGAGGAAAGGGTCCTGAAAGATATTGTAAGGGAGTAAATAAAGTAAGGGGGTGATTTGGTCCTCAGTGAGGTTGATTCCAGCAACGTTTTAGAAGCCATCTCTGGGTAATGGAATCGCCATAGGTCTTCCAAATAATGTTGTCAGTTTCTTGATGATGAACATTGTTTCGGTGCTTTGGTGATGTCGATCTGTAAGGATGTCGAGGTGTTGGTCGTTACGAGTACGAAGGTCTTCGTCGATGTTGCTGTTTCTCCATTGGTTTGTAGTGTGAAGTAGTTGCGTTTTGCTGTCTTTGATCTCATTCTCTGCCTTGTGTATCTGATTTCGAATCAGATCTTGGCGATATTTTATCGTGAAGGCTTGGTTTCTTGCTGCTGAGTCGTGCGTTTTAATATTAGTATAGCAGTCTTTCAGTAAACATATGTTGTTGAATATGACCGAAAAGGTAAGATTAATAATTCTAACGCAAATTTTCTCAATATTTCTTATGTTTTTCTTCACTGTCGATGGTAATTGAAATTTCAATTCTCCAAAATTCATTTTTATTTATAGACCGTTCATATGTTAGCCAGCCTGATATATGCCACTAATGTTATCCTCTTGATATGGGCTTCAAGGGACAGGTCTGGCATGATATCAACCCCCAGGTCTTTCTCTCTCTCTGACTCTTGAAGTATTTCATCTCCCTATGATACCTTGTATCTAGTCTCCTGCTCCCTACACCTATCTTCATTACACTACATTTGCTCGGGTTAAACTCTAACAACCACTTGTTTGACCATTCCTGCAACTTGTCCAGGTCTTCTTGAAGCCTCAAGTTGTCCTCCTCTGTCTTAATCCTTCTCATAATTTTGGCATCGTCAGCAAACATTGAGAGGAATGAGTCTATACCCTCCGGGAGATCATTTACGTATATCAAAAACAGGATAGGTCCGAGTACAGTGCCCTGTCGGGCTTCACTGGTGACTTCACGCCAATCTGAGGTCTTATCCCTCACTGTAACTCTCGGCTTCCTATTGCTTAGGTACCTCCCTTATCCACTGGAGCGCCCTACCAGTTACTTCTGCCTGTTTCTCCAGCTTATGCATCAGCCTCTTATGGGGTACTGTGTCAAAGGCTTTCCGACAGTCCAAGAAAATGCCCATCCTTCTCTTTCTTGCTAAATCTTTGTCACCTGATCATAGAATTCTATTAAGCCTGTAAGGCAAGATTTACCCTCCCTGAACCCACGTTGATGGGTTGTCACGAAGTCCCTTCTCTCCAGATGTGTTACTAGGTTTTTTCTCACAATCTTCTCCATCACCTTGCATGGTATACAAGTTAAGGACACTGGCCTGTAGTTCAGTGCCTCTTGTCTGTCACCCTTTTTGTATATTGGGACTACATTAACTGTCTTCCATATTTCTGGTAGCTCTCTCGTCTCCAGTGACATACGATACACAATGGAGAGTAGCAAGCAAAGTGCTTCTGCACACTCTTCCAGTACCCATTGTGAGATTCCGTCCGGGTTAGCAGCCTTTCTCACATCCAAATCCAACAGATGCCTCTTGACCTCTTCTCTTGTAATTTTGAACCCTTTGAAAGCCGTCACCTCCCCTAGCTCAGTGACCTCACCTTGTTCTTTTGTAAAGACCTCCTGGAACATTTTGTTGAGTTCTTCACACACCTCTTTTTTGTCATTCTCTGTGTACCTTTCCTCACCCGTTCTAAGTTTCACCACCTGTTCCTTCACTGTTTTTTCCTCCTGATGTGACTGTGGAGTTGCTTTGGTTCAGTCTTGGCTTTATTAGCTACATCATTTTCATACTTTTTCTCAGCTGCTCTTCTCTTGTGTGTGTGTACTCACCTAGTTGTGTTCGCGGGGGTTGAGCTCTGGCTCTTTGTTCCCGCCTCTCAACCGTCAATCAACAGGTGTACAGATTCCTGAGACTATTGGGCTCTATCATATCTACACTTGAAACTGTGTATGTATTCAGCCTCCACCACATCACCTCCTAATGCATTCCATTTGTCAACCTCTCTGACACTAAAAAAGTTCTTTCTAATATCTCTGTGGCTCATTTGGGCACTCAGTTTCCACCTGTGTCCCCTTGTGCGTGTGCCCCTTGTGTTAAATAGCCTGTCTTTATCTACCCTATCAATTCCATTGAGAATCTTGAATGTGGTGATTATGTCCCCCGTAACTCTTCTGTCCTCCAGCGAAGTGAGGTTTAATTCCCGTAGTCTCTCCTCGTAGCTCATACCTCTCAGCTCGGGTACTAGTCTGGTGGCAAACCTTTGAACCTTTTCCAGTTTAGTCTTATGCTTGACTAGATATGGACTCCATGCTGGACCTGCATACTCCAGGATTGGCCTGACGTATGTGGTATACAAAGTTCTGAACAAAGTTCTGTGTGTGTGTGTGTGTGTGAGTGTGTGAGTGTGTGTGTGTGTGTGTGTGTGTGTGTGTGTGTGTGTGTGTGTGTGTGTGTGTGTGTGTGTGTGTGTGTGTGTGTGTGTGTGTGTGTGTGTGTGTGTGTGTGTGTGTGTGTGTGTGTGTGTGTGTGTGTGTGTGTGTGTGTGTGTGTATGTGTGTGTGTGTGTGTGTGTGTGTGTGTGTGTGTGTGTGTGTGTGTGTGTGTGTGTGTGTGTGCATGTGTGTGTGTGTGTGTGTGTGTGTGTGTGTGTGTGTGTGTGTGTGTGTGTGTGTGTGTGTGTGTGTGTGTGTGTGTGTGTGTGTGTGTGTGTGCATGTGTGTGTGTGTGTGTGTGTGTGTGTGTGTGTGTGTGTGTGTGTGTGTGTGTGTGTGTGTGTGTGTGTGTGTGTGTGTGTGTGCATGTGTGTGTGTGTGTGTGTGTGTGTATGTGTGTGTGTGTGTGTGTGTGTGTGTGTGTGTGTGTGTGTGTGTGTGTGTGTGTGTGTGTGTGTGTGTGTGTGTGTGTGTGTGTGTGTGTGTGTGTGTGCGTGTGTGTGTGTGTGTGAAAATAAGTGGTCCACAAAATACAAAAAAATCCGAGGAACGCTCCCCCCCCCCAAAAAAAAAAAAAAATCAAGAAACTCTAAATATCTTACAGTCCCCGAAGGAGCAATGTTCTTACCTCGCTAAATCGGGAGAGCGAAAAGCGCGAGTGGTGCCCTCGCGGCGAGGGGCGCGAGTGATATATGTCGCGCAGCTTGTACAGAGACCCACACAGCGCGCGGCCATTACCATAAACACAGGTCCGCACTGTTGGTGGGTTAATACGCTCTTAGGCTCCATCGCCACGCTGAGGCGGCGCCGCCGAGGGCGGGAATTCCTTTGGGGTAAAGTGGTTGTATTTCTTGTGGCTGTGGGCGGTGGTCTGAGGCCTGTGTGGGCGGTGGGCTGAGGCGTGTGTGGGCGGTGGGCTGAGGCCTGTGTGGGCGGTGGGCTGAGGCCTGTGTGGGCGGTGGGCTGAGGCCTGTGTGGGCGGTGGGCTGAGGCCTGTGTGGGCGGTGGGCTGAGGCGTGTGTGGGCGGTGGTCTGAGGCCTGTGTGGGCGGTGGGCTGAGGCCTGTGTGGGCGGGGGGCTGAGGCCTGTGTGGGCGGTGGGCTGAGGCCTGTGTGGGCGGTGGGCTGAGGCCTGTGTGGGCGGGGGGCTGAGGCCTGTGTGGGCGGTGGGCTGAGGCCTGTGTGGGCGGTAGGCTGAGGCCTGTGTGGGCGGTGGGCTGAGGCCTGTGTGGGCGGGGGGCTGAGGCCTGTGTGGGCGGTGGGCTGAGGCCTGTGTGGGCGGTGGGCTGAGGCCTGTGTGGGCGGTGGGCTGAGGCCTGTGTGGGCGGTGGGCTGAGGCCTGTGTGGGCGGTGGGCTGAAGCCTGTGTCGGCGGTGGGCTGAGATCTGTGTGGGCGGGGGGCTGAGATCTGTGTGAGCGGGGGGCTCAGGCATCCATATGGAATGTTAATTATATATATATATGAATCAGATGATCTCTTGGATATGCTGATAATAATATCGGCTCGATCAGTGATTCAATACGAATCTATATTTCATAGGGTCTTAACTTGGGAAGGAAGTCGGAAAAAGAATATCTGCAGAGAACATTTTATGTGAAGTACTTCAGCTATGTCCCATTCTCTTTTATTGTCGTATCTGTTGATTATTTCGGTGTCGTAGTGAGCAGCTCTCTGGTGACTGTCTCCGGGTTGGATAAGGACATTAAGGGTATGGTACGGGGTAGATGTACTTAGTGTTATGTGTTAGACGTAGCAAGTGTACTTAGTCTTCATTGTCTCAGTACCGTCTTTTGAACTATAAATGGTTGAGGTATATATTAAATGGGATATAATGAGGTGCTAAATATATCAACACGAAAAAGGACTCGAACCAATGGATATAAATTGGGTAAGTTTATATTTAAGAAAGACATGCGTAAATATAGGTAAGACCTGGGTAAATACAGGCAAGACGTGGGGTAAATACAGGCAAGACGTGGGTAAATACAGGCAAGACCTGCGTAAATACAGGCAAGACGTGGGTAAATACAGGCAAGACGTGGGGTAAATACAGGCAAGACGTGGGTAAATACAGGCAAGATCTGGGTAAATACAGGCAAGACGTGGGTAAATACAGGCAAGACCTGGGTAGATACATGCAAGACCTGGGGTAAATACAGGCAAGACCTTGGTAAATCCAGGCAAGATCTGGGTAAATATAAGACTTGGGTAACTACAGACAAGACATGGGTAAACACAGGCAAGACCTGGGTAAATACAAGTAAAGTCTTAGTTATCTTGAGGTTATCTCTAGATGATTTTGGGGCTTAACATCCCCGCGGCCCGATCTCGACCAAGCTTCCTTTTTGTTACACCCCCCCCCCCAAGGAAGCAGCCCGTAACAACTGTCTAACTCTCAGGTACCTATTTACTGCTAGGTAACAGGGACATCAGGGTGAAAAAAACATTTTGCCCATTTGTCTCTGCCTCCACCGGGGATCGAACCCGGAACCTCAGGACTACGACTCCGAGTAGCTGTCCACCCAGCTGTCAGGCGCCCAGGAGTGCGTCAGGTGGTAGATACAGGCATGACATGGGTAAATACAGGTAAAACCTGGGTAAATACAAGAAAGACCTGGGTAAATACTGGCTTGTAAACAAAGGTGTTGTTTTGTTGAACCCATTGCCGGGTATTATAATACACGTAGGATTCCTAGATCGTTTCAAGTGTAGGTAAGACACACACACATATATATATATACATATATATATATATATATATATATATATATATATATATATATATATATGTATATATATATATATATATATATATATATATATATATATATACATATATATATATATATATATATATATATATATATATATACATATATATATATATATATATATATATATATATATATATATATATATATATATATATATATATATATATATATATATATATTATTAAATATGACCGAAAAAGTAAGATTAATAATTCTAACACGAATTTTCTCAATCTTTCGTACATTACGCTTCACTGTTGGAGGTAAATCAAAAATCAATTCTCCAAAATTCATTTTTATTTCTAGTCTGACGCGACACGGGCGCGTTTCGTAAAACTTATTACATTTTCAAAGACTGTAGTTCACAAATACACAACTGAATAGAACTTACGTATCTCCGATTTTATATCTACATTTGAGTGAGGTGGATGGGGTGATGTGGCATTAACGCAAGACAGAACAAAATGTGGTATTAATAGGGTATTAATTTCATCAACAAAAGACAGAACAAGAGTATTAATAGGGTATTAATTTCATCAACACAAGACAGAACACGAAGCAATGGATATTGAATAGAAGTGTTTGTAGAAAGCCTATTGGTCCATATTTCTTGATGCTTCTATATTGGAGCGGAGTCTTGAGGTGGGTAGAATATAGTTGTGCAATAATTGGCTGTTGATTGCTGGTGTTGACTTCTTGATGCGTAGTGCCTCGCAAACGTCAAGCCGCCTGCTATCGCTGTATCTATCGATGATTTCTGTGTTGTTTACTAGGATTTCTCTGGCGATGGTTTGGTTGTGGGAAGAGATTATATGTTCCTTAATGAAGCCCTGTTGCTTATGCATCGTTAAACGCCTAGAAAGAGATGTTGTTGTCTTGCTTATATACTGGGTTTTTTGGAGCTTACAATCCCCAAGTGTGCATTTGAAGGCATAGACGACGTTAGTCTCTTTAAAAGCGTTCTGTTTTGTGTCTAGAGAGTTTCTCATGAGTAGGCTGGCCGTTTTTCTGGTTTTATAGTAAATCGTCAGTTGTATCCTCTGATTTTTGTCTGTAGGGATAACGTTTCTATTAACAATATTTTTCAGGACCCTTTCCTCCGTTTTATGAGCTGTGGAAAAGAAGTTCCTGTAAAATAGTCTAATAGGGGGTATAGGTGTTGTGTTAGTTGTCTCTTCAGAGGTTGCATGGCTTTTCACTTTCCTTCTTATGATGTCTTCGACGAAACCATTGGAGAAGCCGTTATTGACTAGGACCTGCCTTACCTGCCTTGGGTAAGGCAGGTCCTAGTCAATAACGGCTTCTCCAATGGTTTCGTCGAAGACATCATAAGAAGGAAAGTGAAAAGCCATGCAACCTCTGAAGAGACAACTAACACAACACCTATACCCCCTATTAGACTATTTTACAGGAACTTCTTTTCCACAGCTCATAAAACGGAGGAAAGGGTCCTGAAAGATATTGTTAATAGAAACGTTATCCCTACAGACAAAAATCAGAGGATACAACTGACGATTTACTATAAAACCAGAAAAACGGCCAGCCTACTCATGAGAAACACTCCAGACACAAAACAGAACGCTTTAAAAGAGACTAACGTCGTCTATGCCTTCAAATGCCCACTTGGGGACTGTAAGCTCCAAAAAACCCAGTATATAGGCAAGACAACAACATCTCTTTCTAGGCGTTTAACGATGCATAAGCAACAGGGCTCCATTAAGGAACATATAATCTCTTCCCACAACCAAACCATCGCCAGAGAAATCCTAGTAAACAACACAGAAATCATCGATAGATACAGCGATAGCAGGCGGCTTGACGTTTGCGAGGCACTACACATCAAGAAGTCAACACCAGCAATCAACAGCCAATTATTGCACAACTATATTCTACCCACCTCAAGACTCCGCTCCAACATAGAAGCATCAAGAAATATGGACCAATAGGCTTTCTACAAACACTTCTATTCAATATCCATTGCTTCGTGTTCTGTCTTGTGTTGATGAAATTAATACCCTATTAATACTCTTGTTCTGTCTTGTGTTGATGAAATTAATACCCTATTAATACCACATTTTGTTCTGTCTTGTGTTAATGCCACATCACCCCATCCACCTCACTCAAATGTAGATATAAAATCGGAGATACGTAAGTTCTATTCAGTTGTGTATTTGTGAACTAAAGTCTTTGAAAATGTAATAAGTTTTACGAAACGCGCCCGTGTCGCGTCAGACTAGAAATAAAAATGAATTTTGGAGAATTGATTTTTGATTTACCCCCAACAGTGAAGCGTAATGTACGAAAGATTGAGAAAATTCGTGTTAGAATTATTAATCTTACTTTTTCGGTCATATTTAATAATATATGTCTACAGGAAAGACTGCTACCAAAATATACTTATATATATATATATATATATATATATATATATATATATATATATACTGTACACAACGTGTGGCTGTACCCGGCCATGCGTTGTTGTGGCTCAACAACACATGTGCTTTGCCCAACATTCTCCCCTCCCCTGTCCTATCATCCTCCCAACCATTCCTCTCTCCCCCGTCCCCTCATCCTCTCCACCAATCCCACCCTCTCCCGTCCCATTGTCCTACCCACCATCCCCCACTCCACAGTCCCCTCGTCCTCCTAATCATTCCCCTCTCCACCGTCCCCTCGTCCTCCCCACCATCTCCCACTCCCCCATCCCCTCGTCCTGACCATTCCCAACTCCCCCGTCCCCTGGTCCTCCCAACCATTACCCCTTCTCGTGTCCCCTCGTCCTCCCCACCATCCCCTACTGCCCCTTCCCCTCGCCCTCCCCGCTATTACTCCTTTCCCTGTCCCCCTTTTCTCCCCCTCCTGTCCCCTTGTCATTCCCAACATTCCCCACTCCCTCTTTTGATGCCTTCCCAAACGATTTGATGTTCCCATCAGAAAATTGGGAACATCAAATGATCTGGTGTACCCATCACTGAAATTTATGACAAACATTTAAAAAAAAATGAAATGAAAAACAATGAAAAATAAACTATACTCAGGAAATTAACGGTATGGTAAACAACACAGCTCAATTCCAACGCAATGTCAAACAAAATAAATAAATCAAAATGAAAATAAATGGAAATCTATAAAAATTCAATTTATCAATCCAATCGGAAACACTGAAATGGAATCATAACATATGTAGTATAGCATGTGTGTGTTGCTATTATGTACAACAGATGGCGCTGTTTTTCAAAAAAGCATGTTTTTATCCATTACAGGTGTGTGATATATATATAGTAGGAATATAAAAACACGCACGTATTCGAATGGAACGTTGTGTCAAAATTTCAAAGCAATTGGTGACGAAGTTTCGGAGATTAGAGCGTGTGTTGCTCTTACGTGCAACAGATGGTGCAGTTTTTCAAAAACGCATGTTTTTTTTTCCTGTCACAGGTGAGGCATTTATATAGTAAGTATATAAAAGCACGCGCCTATTCGAATGCAATGTTGTGTCAAAATTTCAAAGCAATCAGTAAAGAGGTTTCGAAGATTCCCTCACACGAAAAACACAGTTTTTCAGTTTTTCAACAAAGCATGTTTTTTCCACGCAACACAGACGTGACATCAATATAATATGTATATATATAAACCTGCTCGGATGCGAGGATGCGAATGGAACATTGTGTGAAAATTTCAAAGCAATTGGTCAAGAACTTTCGGAGATTAGCGATTTTGAACAAACGAAGTTACATTTATATATATATATATATATATATATATATATATATATATATATATATATATATATATATATATATATATATATATATATATATATATATATATATATATTGTGACGGTAAAGCGTTGGTGTTCGGCTGTTTCAAAAGCTGGGGGCAGGGCCTCGTCACATAAAAAAAAAGAGAAGTTTGTCCTTTTGTCTGTGGTAAGGTAATGGGAAGACACAAAACACAAAGTATAAACAATGAAATATTAATTACTCTAGAAAACAAGATATGAATAAAGACAATCTCGTAAAATTCAAAAACAAGTCAACAAACAAAACAACATGAATAATTACTGGCAATGAAAAGTTACTCTAAGACAAGTAAGTGCAAGTTAAAAAATCAAAGCAGGTGCTGAGAATACTGGCTTCAAGCTGCCACCTCCCTTAGTACACGACAGCCAGGGCTTAGTCTACTAATAGAGAGATGTCAACTCCAAGGAGCACAGGGATATTCTGAGGAGTCGGCGTGCTGCTGGCCCAGACGTCGACTCATGTGGTGGCGTGAGTGCAGGTGCGACGACACACCAGCCAATCAGCAACAGGCAGGCGGAGAATGAGTAGTTTGCTGGTTGACGGCGGGCGGTAGCCGGTGTGTCAAGTTGTGCTTGGTACGTTTTGCTTCCTGGGCAAAACGTTTGGCGATACTGGTGGACGTATCTTCAATATAATATCTTGTACTTGAAAGATGTAAATGTGTAGGGAAGAGCAGGCTCAATCTCTCTTGAAAGACATTATCGTCACAACTCTCCCCCCCAAAGCCTGCGGTTCTGGAAGAAGTTGCGTCTTCATGTGGTAGAGTGATAGTTGGAGTTGCTTCTACTTCATAGACTCTGGAGAGGGCGTCGGCTATGATGTTGTCAGAACCCTTGATATAGCGGATCTCCAGGTTGAAATCTTGCAGATATAAAGCCCATCGTAGAAGACGTTGGTTATTGAATTGGGCTTGATGTAAGAAGCGGAGAGGATTGTGGTCTGAGAAGATGGTGGTAGACCTGGCACCTTGTAGGTATGGAGCAAAGTGCTGGAGATTCAGGACGATGGAGAGTAGCTCCTTCTCGATAGTGCTGTATTTCCTCTGGTGGGGTTTCAACTTGTAGCTGTAGTAACTGACAGGCAGAACCTCCTCGCCTCGTTGCTGCATCAGGACACCCCCGATGCCGGTACCACTGGCGTCGACAGGAAGGATGAAAGGCTTGGTGATATCTGGCGAGGCGAGAATAGGATTAGAACAGAGCAGGAATTTGAGTTGTTCGAAAGCAACGGTTTTCTGCATGGTCCAATTATACCGTTGCTTGGGACTGGTTAAAGTAATTAATGGTGTTGCTACCGTACTAAAATTTCTCACAAACCTACGGTAGTAGGAGGCAAGACCAAGGACGCGCAGGAGCTGCTTCCTGGTGGTAGGCTGTGGATAATGCTGGATGGCTTGAGTGTGTGTGTCTAACGGAGCTAGGCTGCCACTCTCTATTACATGACCCAGATAACGCACTTTACCTTTGGCAAATGTGGACTTGCCCAGGTTGATGGTGAGGCCGGCTGTCAGGAGCTTGGCGAACAGTCGTTGCAGCTGGAGCAGATGTTCACTCCAGGTGTTGGATGCTACAACGATATCATCCAAATAGGCGTAGGTGTTATCCAAGCCCTGGATGACGCGGTTGACAGCTCTCTGAAAGGTGGCCGGGGCATTACATAATCCGAAAGGAAGGCGTTCATACCTGAAAAGTCCAAAAGGAGTGATAAAGGCAGATATTTCTTTGGCTCGCTCTGTTAGACACACTTGATAATACCCCTTGAGCAAGTCCACTTGGGACAAGTACTGGGCATTACCAATGGCGTCAAGAAAGACATCTATCCGTGGCAAGGGGTATGCATCCTTGACAGTCACATTATTTAATTTACGGTAGTCCGTGCAAAGTCTAACCTTACCTTGGGGTTTTGGCACCAAGATACAGGGTGAGGCCCAGGGGGACTCACAAGGTGTAGCCAG
The DNA here is from genome assembly GCF_040958095.1 of Procambarus clarkii. Taxonomy (NCBI): domain Eukaryota; kingdom Metazoa; phylum Arthropoda; class Malacostraca; order Decapoda; family Cambaridae; genus Procambarus; species Procambarus clarkii. The sequence goes on from NC_091201.1 coordinate 5,954,026, forward strand.
TCCATGATCCAAGAGGTACTGCACCTCAGCACGCATGACTTCCTTCTTGCTAGGGCTGATTCGGTAGAAGGGTTGACGAATCGGCCGGGTGTCAGGGAGCAGTTGGATGTCGTGCTGGGTAACATTACGCTCTTGTGAATCATCTCGGAACAACTCCTGATGTTCTTTGAGATCTTGATGAGAGGTGCACTATGATTGTCCTGAAAATAATTATGAAGATCAGTTAGGATTTCCGAATTGGAAAGCGCTGACTCCGTGTCAGTGCTTTCGGGAGGAGAAGCAGGGAAGGTCTCACTGTAAATGTATGGACCTTTAAAGGAAGAATATGTTATCATTACAGTGGGAGGAGTACCGTTATATAGCTTCAGGAGGTTGACGTGGCACAACTGGGTCTTCCGCCGCCTATCTGGAGTCTCTAGAACGTAGTTGTGGTTGTTTCTGCACTCCTTGATGCGGAAGGGTCCTGAAAACCTGTTTTGCAAAGGAGAACCTGGGATAGGGAAATAGGCAAGCACGAAGTCTCCCGGTTTAAATTTCCTTACTTTGCTGGTCTGGTCGTAATGAGTCTTCATCCTCTCCTGTGCTTTCAATAGATTATCTTTGGCAAAACTGTGTACCCTCTCTAGAATGTGTTGTAGGTTTTGAAGAAACTGGGGCACATTCTGATGCTCACTGAAGGTGGCATCACGTAGAGAGTCTTTGAAAGCTTTGAGAGGAGTACGGCACTTACGTCCGTAGAGCATCTCATAAGGAGATACTCCTAGAGACTCATTGGGAAGACTTCTATAGATGCACATTATCAGGTCAATTTGCTTATCCCAATCCTTAGAGGTTTCATTACAAAACTTCTTCAGGAGTGCTTTAATAGTCTGATGACTACGCTCAAGATAACCCTGTGAAGCAGGATGATAGGGGCTGGACAATACCTGTTTGATGTTGAACTCTTCCAGTGTCCTCTTGAAGAGATCACTGGTGAAGTTGGTGCCACAGTCGCTCTGAACCTCCCTTGGAAATCCATACTAGGTGAAGATCTTCAATAAGTGTTTCACAACCGTTGCAGCCGTAATGTTCTTTACTGGAAATGCTATGGGGAATCTGGTGGTAGGACACAGGATGGTTAAGATATAGGCGTTACCTGAACTGGTCTGAGGTAAAGGACCAACACAGTCTATAATAAGTCTGTGGAAAGGTTCTGCAGGCACCTGTATGGGAGTCAGTGGTGCTCTGGGGATAGAGATGTTCGGTTTACCTGCCATCTGACATGTATGACACTGTTTGACGTACTGTTTGACGCTATTTACCATACCTGGCCAGTAGTAGTCTTGACGGATTCCATGGTAGGTCTTGTTAAATCCGTAGTGTGAGAGTGCTCCGTGGGCCAGGTGTAGAATAGTGGGCCGCAGGCTGGCAGGAATCACTAGTTGTTCGACGTTGGCCCAATCGTCCTCCTCCTTCAGTTTACTGGGTCTATATCTGCGGTAGAGCAACTCGTTCTCTAGGAAAAACCCAGGAATACTGTCAGGTTGAGTCTCAGCCTGGAAGAATAATGGTGTCAAGGTAAGATCTTCCCTCTGTAACTTACGGAACTCCAACTTGGTCAGATTCAGGGGGTAGTTTCTGAGGGTCTTGAAGGACAGCGGTAGCAGTAGAGTCAGCTGGCTGTGGTCGTGCAGCTTGTGCACGGGTGGTCACTAAAACCGGAGGAGAAACTTCATCACTCTCTAGAACCTTTGCTGGAACATACTCAAAGATGGGATTATCCATTACAGAGGTACACACCTGGGGTTTGTCCATGACGATCAAGTCATGGTCGGTTGGTCGGTTGCAGGTCTTCTGCCAAGTCGTTGCCCAGGAGAAGTTGCACTCCAGGCATGGGAAAAGGCTTTTCCCTGACGGCGACTTGGACTTCTCCGGTCACGAAGGGACAATCCAGGTGGACTCTGGCGAGAGGATAAGGAGTGGTAGCAGTGAGGTCAGTGATGAAGACGGTTGCTCCGGTGTTGGCGATATTGGGCACAGCTGATTTCAAAATAATCGATTGAAGAGCCGCTGTGTCCCTCAAGATCTTCAGTTTGAAACGTCCCTCCGGATTTTAGCCGTTGTTACGAACCCGGATCCAGCGTCCGAGCACGGAGCAGTGACGACCGCGCCATCTGTGGGTCAGCTCCCGTAACCCCCACCAAATGGACGACGACACCTGGTGAGGACAAGGTGTACTGGCCACAAGGGCCAGTTTCCAGTCCGGTTCAGCTCACACCACAGCCGCTGCTGACCTCTGGTGAGGTGGTGCTCAGACGACAGCGCCATCTATGGATTGGATACGTCGGGCGTTTGTGTCTGAGCCTGTGAGGTGCTTTAGTGTGTCCCAGTTATTGATGACGTGTCTGCTTACAGAGTCGACCTGGGACTGCTGTAAGGGAAGTTGAGTCAGTCTACCCAAGGCAGCCGTCCCCATACCTTGTGTTTTGCTGCAGCAGCTGTGAGTCGCCTCCCGGAGGAACACTGTGGTGTTACCCTGCCTGTGAAGCGGCAGTGAAGGATTGTCGTACCCGGGACCGACTGCTGGAGACGATTAACCACTGGGGTATTGTAGACAGGAGAGTGATCTGTGATATCACACGAGGCTCCTGACTAGGGCGCTACCCTAGTATCGCTCGTGGAGTGGCTTGACCAGCGTTGCTGATCCGGGACCTGCCAGCTGTTCTGCTGGACTTGTGGTTGACGGCCTCCACGGCGGTGCCCCCAGTGGAACTGTGTTTTGGCTGGCCTGTGTCAGGGGTAGACTCAGCTTGATCGAAGGATTCGTCAAGAGACCACGAGAGCACCGAGGACTCAGCACCGAAAGGATCCAGAGTCTTCAGAAGAAGACTACAGTGTAAATAAGTGTTAATACCCCTCCCCCTGTGTAACTTTTATATATTATTTATTGGTGAAGGTATTAATTATAATCTTAAGTTTTTGCCTTTCTTTCCCTTCCCCTTTTATTTTACTTGCGTTACGGATCTCATCCCTTGAAAGCCACTACTGGCTTGGGGCCGGATACCCTTCCTCTAATAACATCAGAGTACGAACCCAGTTGCGACCCGAGAGGGCCGTAACAGCCGTTGGTAGAGACAGTTCCAGTATTCAGGTGTTTACTGAAAAGAGAAAGATCTTTAACATGAACACCAACATTCATCACAGGCTTACCGGACTTAGGAGGAGTCTGTTTGGGTTTAGTTGATTCAGTATTTCCTTTGTATTGAGACTTACCACATTTATCTATGGTATGTCCACAGAGTCTATAATACTTACAGTACAATTGCGAACCAGCTTGATCGGTACTCACTTTCTCGTAACTGTACCAAGACTTCTTACTGGAAGGTGATTCTGGTGTCAGCCGGTGGATGAGGCTGTAAGTGTCAGCCGACTTAGCACACTTTAGGTTGTCGGTCTCTTCTTTATCTGCTAAATATAAACGGACAGGAGGCGGCACACGCCTCAAGAATTCTTCAACTAGCAAGAGGTTGACGAGTTCTGCAAAGGTAGAGACATGTGCTGCTTCCAGCCATTTCATAAAATATCTCCTTTTGGTGTTAGCAAATTCGAGAAAGGTAGTGGTACTTGCCTTCAGGTGGTCACGGAATTTCCTTCGATAACTTTCGGTGGAGAGAAGGTAGGCGTCCAACACTGCTTGTTTCAGAGTCTGGTAGTCATTCACAGAAGCCAAAGTACTGAGTGTAACTGCAGCTCTACCTGTGAAATATACTCTGAGAAGGGTTGCCCATTGGTCGGCAGGCCAACTAAGTTGATTAGCAAGGATCTCAAAGGTGGTAAAAAATACATCAACTTCTGTCTCTACGAATGGTGGCATTAACTTACTTGCATGTGAGATATTGAAACTGACAGGAAGACTGGCGGTAGCTTGCTGGCGTTGAGCGAGGTGTGTAGTTTCCAACGCGAATTCTTGTTGACGACATTCCATAGCCAGAGTTGCTTGTTGTTTGTCATGTTCGCGTTGCATCTCCAATTGGCGTTGTTTTGTTTCAAGCTGTATTCGTTCCCGCTCACGGAGTATTGCAATCTCACGTTCCATGAGGGCGATTTCACGTTCCTGTTCTTCTTTCCTCAAGGCGGCTTCCTCTTTCCTCAGTTGTAGAGCTTCTTTTTGTTGTTCGCGTTCGATCTTGGCAAGCTCTAGTTTGAGTTTCATCGTTGCCAAATCAGTTTTATCTGCAATAAAGTAAGTTTCGTGAGTTTCAGAGTCTATCTTACCTTCCTCTAAGAGATGATCCAGTAACAGGTTATGTAGTTCATTTTTGTTGGCTTGGTAGGGAACTTCTAGTTGATACTCATGTGCAAGAGTTTGTAATTCAGTCCTCTTGGCACGACTTAAGGTCCCTATTGCACCTGCTGGATCTGCACGGAAAGCTTGGAGACAAAACATGGCGAAATTAGCAAATAAATGCACAACGAATATACTGTTGTGATATGGTGAATGTCAGAAACAGGACAACGTGGCAACTGGTACCTATCCTGTGGAATCGTTAACAATTAATGTTAATTTCAAGATGATAAATGATTAATAAATCAAGGTCGCAGGAAATCTTGTACCCGGTACTCAATGTAAGAGGATAAGGGCAAGAAAATCCTACTAAATAAGCGAAACTGAGTTTCTAAAACAAATGAAACAGTTAATTGCCTCAAAAGTGAATTAGGTAGTCCAAGAATGTAGGCATACCTTGCTGAGTCTCTATACGACATAAGCAAGTTTTTCCCACTGAAATTAAATATGATACTTAAAGAATTAGCAAACTTTTGTGCTCTGAAAAAGAAGGCTAATTCCCTACCAATGTAAATATCATCATCTCTGACCGACGTGTAGGGGTGCGAGGTGTCAACTGGTGATGAGAACTGCTACTGACGTCCCAATTCAGCAACTAAAGTTCGTGCGAGAGGAACTATGGCCCTCTTTATCCTCCTACCGTCGGATTGCAGAAGATTAGGTGCACTTGACCCGGGGACAGACTACAGTACCAGGGTACCAATATGATGATCTGCCGAAAATATGAGAAATATCCTAGGGACAAAAGATGGTAAACACGAGTAATAACACGGAGGGAGAGATGACCAATTAAGAGAATGACTGAGGCCTACAGTCACCACGTAATCCAAAGTTGTCTCACCTTCACCATATGCTACTCTCAGAATGCACAATACACACAGCACCATATGAAAATAAAATTGAATATTGAAAATAGTGAAAAGCTACTTTACCAAAGCCAAGTACGCTTACCACAAATTTACAATCTGCTACCAGTACCTGAGTGAAGCTCCCGGACAGGCCCCCATGTAATGTGACAGTAAAGCGTTGGTGTTCGGCTGTTTCAAAAGCTGGGGGCAGGGCCTCGTCACATAACAAAAAAAAAAGAGAAGTTTGTCCTTTTGTCTGTGGTAAGGTAATGGGAAGACACACAAAACACAAAGTATAAACAATGAAATTTTAATTACTCTAGAAAACAAGATATGAATAAAGACAATCTCGTAAAATTCAAAAACAAGTCAACAAACAAAACAACATGAATAATTACTGGCAATGAAAAGTTACTCTAAGACAAGTAAGTGCAAGTTAAAAAATCAAAGCAGGTGCTGAGAATACTGGCTTCAAGCTGCCACCTCCCTTAGTACACGACAGCCAGGGCTTAGTCTACTAATAGAGAGATGTCAACTCCAAGGAGCACAGGGATATTCTGAGGAGTCGGCGTGCTGCTGGCCCAGACGTCGACCCATGTGGTGGCGTGAGTGCAGGTGCGACGACACACCAGCCAATCAGCAACAGGCAGGCAGAGAATGAGTAGTTTGCTGATTGTCGGCGGGCGGTAGCCGGTGTGTCGGGTTGTGCTTGGTACGCTTTGCTTCCTGGGCAAAACGTTTGGCGATACTGGTGGATGTATCTTCAATATAATATCTTGTACTTGAAAGACGTAAATGTGTAGGGAAGAGCAGGCTCAATCTCTCTTGAAAGAGATTATCGTCACAATATAAATATATATATATATATATATATATATATATATATATATATATATATATATATATATATATAAATATATATATATATATATATACATATATATATATATATATATATATATATATACATATATATATATATATATATATATATATATATATATATATATATATATATATATATATATATATATATATGTCGTACCTAGTAGCCAGAACTCACTTTTTGGTCTACTATTCAAGGCCCGATTTGCCTAATAAGCCAAGTTTTCATGAATTAATTGTTTTTCGACTACCTAACCTACCTAACCTAACCTAACCTAACTTTTTCGGCTACCTAACCAAACCTAACCTATAAAGATAGGTTAGGTTAGGTTAGGTAGGGTTGGTTAGGTTCGGTCATATATCTACGTTAATTTTAACTCCAATAAAAAAAAATTGACCTCATACATAATGAAATGGGTAGCTTTATCATTTCATAAGAAAAAAATTAGAAAAAATATATTAATTCAGGAAAACTTGGCTTATTAGGCAAATCGGGCCTTGAATAGTAGGCCAAAAAGTGAGTTCTGGCTACTAGGTACGACATATATATATATATATATATATATATGTCGTACCTAGTAGCCAGAACGCACTTCTCAGCCTACTATGCAAGGCTCGATTTGCTTAACAAGCCAAGTTTTCCTGAATTAATATATTTTCTCTAATTTTTTTCTTATGAAATGATAAAGCTACCCATTTCATTACGTATGAGGTAAAAAAATTTTTATTGGAGTTAAAATTAACGTAGATATATGACCGAACCTAACCAACCCTACCTAACCTAACCTAAACTATCTTAATAGGTTAGGTTAGGTTATGTAGCCGAAAAAGTTAGGTTAGGTTAGGTTAGGTAGTCGAAAAAACATTAATTCATGAAAACTTGGCTTATTAAGCAAATCGGGCCTTGCATAGTAGGCTGAGAAGTGCGTTCTGGCTATTAGGTACGACATATATATATATATATATATATTTATATATATATATATATATATATATATATATATATATATATATATATATATATATATATATATATATATATATATATATATGTCGTACCTAGTAGCCAGAACGCACTTCTCAGGCTACTATGCAAGGCCCGATTTGCCTAATAAGCCAAGTTTTCTGAAATAATATATTTTCTCTAATATTTTACTTATGAAATGATAAAGCTACCCATTTCATTATGTATGAGGTCAATTTTATTTTATTGGAGTTAAAATTAACGTAGATATATGACCAAACCTAACCAACCCTACCTAACCTAACGTAACCTATCTTTATAGGTTAGGTTAGGTTAGGTAGCCGAAAAAGTTAGGTTAGGTTAGGTTAGGTAGGTTAGGTAGTCGAAAAAACATTAAATCATGAAAACTTGGCTTATTAGGCAAATCGGGCCTTGCATAGTAGGCTGAGAAGTGCGTTCTGGCTACTAGGTACGACATATATATATATATATATATATATATATATATATATATATATATATATATATATATATATATATATATATATATATATATGTCGTACTTAGTAGCCAGAACGCACTTCTATGCCTACTATGCAAGGCTCGATTTGCCTAATAAGCCAAGTTTTCATGAATTATTTGTTTTTCGACTACCTAACCTACCTAACCTAACCTAACCTAACTTTTTCGGCTACCTAACCTAACCTAACCTATAAAGATAGGATAGGTTAGGTTAGGTAGGGTTGGTTTGGTTCGGTCATATATCTACGTTAATTTTAACTCCAATTAAAAAAAATTGACCTCATACACCATGAAATGGGTAGCTTTATCATTTCATGAGAAAAAAATTAGAGAAAATATATTGATTCAGGAAAACTTGGCTTATTAGGCAAATTGGGCCTTGAATAGTAGGCTGAGAAGTGAGTTCTGGCTACTAGGTACGACATATATATATATATATATATATATATACATATATATATATATATATATATATATATATATATATATATATATATATATATATATATATATATATATATATATATATATATATATATATATCGAGAGCTTCGTTGGACGTAGAATCACTGTTTACCAACGTACCTGTGGATGAAACAATCGGGATGATAGCGGACAGAGTGTATCGTGATCCAGCCTGTACTCCTCTTGACATACCAGAAAACATTCTAAGGAAACTACTCCAAGGTTGTACTAAAGAGGCACCCTTCTTGAGCCCGGATGGGCACATGTATAAGCAAGTAGATGGGGTCGCCACGGGTTTTCCCCTAGGTGTCCTGTTTGCAAACTTCTACATGGGTACCATCGAACAGAAGGTCTTAGTCGACATGAACTTGAAACCGGCTGCATATACTGCAGGTATGTTGACGACATTTTTACACAGGTACCTGATGTCAGACATCTGCAGGAGCTGAAGGAGGCATTTGAGCAGAATTCTGTGTTGCGTTTCACTTACGAGATGGAGAAGGATGGGAAGCTGCCCTTCTAGATGTAACAGCCATGGAAAGGAGCGGAGGTTTCCACACTGCAGTCTACACTAAGGAAACAAACATAGGAATGTGCCTCAATGCCAACAGTGACTGCCCAGACAGGTACAAGAGGAGTATTGTTAACACTTATGTCGACCGTGCTCTCAGCCACAGCTCAGGATGGAAGCAAGTCGATGAAGAACTCTGTAGGGTAAGGCAGGTCCTAGTCAACAATGGCTTCTCCAATGGTTTCGTTGAAGACATCATAAGAAGGAAGGTGAAACGCCATGCAACCTCTGAAGAGACAACTAACACAACACTTGTACCCCCTATTAGACTATTTTACAGGAACTTCTTTTCCACAGCTCATAAAATGGAGGAAAGGGTCCTGAAAGATATTGTTAATAGGAACGTTATCCCGACAGACAAAAATCAGAAGATACAATTGAAGATCTACTAGAAAACCAAGAAAACGGCCAGCCTACTCATGAGAAACTCTCCAGACACAAAGCAGAACGCTTTAAAAGAGACCAATGTCGTCTATGCCTTCAAATGCCCACTTGGGAACTGTAAGCCTCAAAGAACTCAGTATATAGGCAAGACAACAACATCTCTTTCCAGGTGATTAACGATGCATAAGCAACAGGGCTCCATTAAGGAACATATAATCTCTTCCCACAACCAGACCATCACCAGAGAAGTCTTAACAAAAAACACGGAAATCATCGATAGATATTGCGATAGCAGGCGGCTAGATATCTGCGAGGCACTACACATTAAGAAGTCGACGCCAGCAATCAACAGCCAATTAATGCACAACTATATTCTACCCACTTCAAGACTCTGCACCAATATAGAAGCATCAGGAAATATGGGCCAATAGGCCCTTTGCAGTTACTTCCATTCTTCCCTTTAACTTACAAAATATTATACCCATTGTTTCGTGTTCTGTCTTGTGTTGAAAGTTTGTTTTCACCTCATCCAAAACTGTGGTAACATATCACCTCACCCAAATGCAGGTATAAAATCGAAGATGTTTAAGCTCTATTCAGTTATAAGTTGTGTGTGTGTAAACTAAAGTCTTTGAAAATGTAATAAGTTTTACGAAACGCGCTCAAGTGTCGCGTCAGACTAGAAATAAAAATGAATTTTGGAGAATTGATTTTTCAGTTACCATCAACAGTGAAGAAAAATATAAGAAACATTGAGAAAATTCGTGTTAGAATTATTAATCTTACTTTTTCGGTCATATTTAATAATATATATATATATATATATATATATATATATATATATATATATATATATATATATATATATATATATATATATATGTGTGTGTGTGTGAGAAAGCTGCATGAACGCACAAGTCATATATCACTAAGAACTCTTTGACCCAGCCAGGATTTGAACCCATGCCGTCCAGGATCACCCCTAAACGTACACAGTACCGTGACCACCGCACCAATGACGAGGGGATGGGGGAATGGGGAATGGTTGGGAGGCCGAGGTGACGGGTGAGGGGGGGATGGTTGGGAGGACTGGGGGACTGGGAAGGTTGCTGTGGCTCAGTGCTGAACCACAGCAACGCGTGGCCGGGTACTGCTAGTTAAATATATAATAAGTTGGGAGAAATTGACTAAGCACTTTAAAATTCAGTAAAACGCTTTATTATTACGCTATATGAATAATACTTTCTAGACTGACTATAATTATTTTAAAGGCAATGATTACATAGTTTCCTGTAAACTGCACTTAAATCAACAGACGATACCTTAAATTTCAGGTCCTCGGGCCAGGTTATTACCTGCTTCTGAAAACGAGAGCACGCTTGTCTTACTGGCGCCCAAAACCATACTGATCAAATCTTCCTTGACCTCAAGCAAGCAAGCTAACCCAAGCCTGCTGGCAGGTCTCCATCATTTGCCAGCGTTCACTACAATAGCAAATTGATGTTCACTTGGCAACTTAAAGTGACTGAATCTTTATTCTCAAAACTGATGGATAATTTACATAGACAATAAACCACAGTAACTTTCAACTATTGGATAGTAACACGAATTTCTAATGTTAAGGAATTAACACAAAGGTGAGGATGTGGTAACTCCCGACCACACGGTAACTATATGACCTGGGATGAGTCGTGGCCACACGGTAACTATATGACCTGGGATGAGTCGTGGCCACACGGTAACTATATGACCTGGGATGAGTCGTGGCCACACGGTAACTATATGACCTGGGATGAGTCGTGGCCACACGGTAACTATATGACCTGGGATGAGTCGTGGCCACACGGTAACTATATGACCTGGGATGAGTCGTGGCCACACGGTAACTATATGACCTGGGATGAGTCGTGGCCACACGGTAACTATATGACCTGGGATGAGTCGTGGCCACACGGTAACTATATGACCTGGGATGAGTCGTGGCCACACGGTAACTATATGACCTGGGATGAGTCGTGGCCACACGGTAACTATATGACCTGGGATGAGTCGTGGCCACACGGTAACTATATGACCTGGGATGAGTCGTGGCCACACGGTAACTATATGACCTGGGATGAGTCGTGGCCACACGGTAACTATATGACCTGGGATGAGTCGTGGCCACACGGTAACTATATGACCTGGGATGAGTCGTGGCCACACGGTAACTATATGACCTGGGATGAGTCGTGGCCACACGGTAACTATATGACCTGGGATGAGTCGTGGCCACACGGTAACTATATGACCTGGGATGAGTCGTGGCCACACGGTAACTATATGACCTGGGATGAGTCGTGGCCACACGGTAACTATATGACCTGGGATGAGTCGTGGCCACACGGTAACTATATGACCTGGGATGAGTCGTGGCCACACGGTAACTATATGACCTGGGATGAGTCGTGGCCACACGGTAACTATATGACCTGGGATGAGTCGTGGCCACACGGTAACTATATGACCTGGGATGAGTCGTGGCCACACGGTAACTATATGACCTGGGATGAGTCGTGGCCACACGGTAACTATATGACCTGGGATGAGTCGTGGCCACACGGTAACTATATGACCTGGGATGAGTCGTGGCCACACGGTAACTATATGACCTGGGATGAGTCGTGGCCTGGCCAGAACAAACTAGTTCCCATCCTAAATGCATTCATATGCGCTTGGCCGAATACGGGGGATGGAATGTCTATTCATATGACGTTAAATTAACATAGGTACTTAACAAAGGAAGTTATTAACTACAATAACGTTTAATAACATGAATTTCTCTTAATAACTGAATTAAACACAACGGCAGGCTATGGCACTCTTACATAAATCACTCAACCACTAATCCCTTGGGGAAGACCTCTCTTGCTAGCTCAGGTCAGAGTTCACTCTGCCTCGTAAACTATATTGTATCCCTGTATACCATTGGGAGCCGAGCGGACAGCACGCTGGAATTGTGATCCTATGGTCCTAGGTTCGATCCCGGGCGCCGGCGAGAAACAATGGGCAGAGTTTCTTTCACCCTATGTACCTGTTACCTAGCAGTAAAATAGGTACCTGGGTGTTAGTCAGCTGCCACGGGCTGCTTCCTAGGGGTGGAGGCCTGGTCGAGGATCGGGCCGCTGGGGACACTTAAAAAAAAAGCCCCGAAATCATCTCAAGATAACCTCAAGATAACCATACACTCCATTCAATATAAGATATATAACTCTCTCTAGAAACAGCTAAACTGTTACACGCGCGTGCACTCATCACCATTCATTTGTTTACGATCACTGCTTTATAAATGACGATAGTGTCTGCTGCTCTAGTTAATTGAGTTTATCAATTACGGGCATCATTATCATGCCCCCAAATCACCGTACACACAAACACACACATACATGTGTGGGGGCCTGGTAGCCTGGTGGATAGCGCGCAGGACTCGTAATTCTGTGGCGCGGGCTCGATTCCCGCACCAGGCAGAAACAAATGGGCAAAGTTTCTTTCACCCTGAATGCCCCTGTTACCTAGCAGTAAATAGGTACCTGGGAGTTAGTCAGCTGTCACGGGCTGCTTCCTGGTGTGTGTGTGTGTGTGTGTGTGTGTGTGTGTGTGTGTGTGTGTGTGTGTGTGTGTTTGTGTGTGTATGTGTGTGTGTGTGTGTGTGTGTGTGTGTGTGTGTGTGTGTGTGTGTGTGTGTGTGTGTGTGTGTGTGTGTGTGTGTGTGTGTGTGTGTGTGTGGGGTGTGAAAAAAAGTAGTTAGTAAACAGTTGATTGACAGTTGGGAGGCGGGCCAAAAGAGCTGAGCTCAACCCCCGCAAGCACAACCCGCCAAACACACACCGAAACTACGACGTTGGTACAACGTTCGAACAAGTTTGAACACCTCCTAACCAGTTATAACAATCAATATAGCAAGTTGTAACAACGTTCTAATACGTCATAAACACGTTAAGCCAAGATGTAACAACATTATTACAAGTTGTAACAAACGGAAAATAGAGACAGTTACGGTTTGTGTTTCCAGGGAACTGGGTGAATACATGTGCCTCATGACTAGTTTCATGTGTGAGTATGCAGGCATGATTCAGCCACATATACGAGTAAATAATAATCATTTTATTGCTAAAAAAAATTACATTAACGTTAAATATCAAAGATAAAAGCCCGGGTTGCATTGATTTTGAGCATGTCGTGGTTAAGTGGTGTTGGGCATGTGCTTGGGAGTACCGAGTGCACAGATTCGAATCCTCCTCGTGGCTCCTACTGATTTTCTCAATCATTTCCGTATTATGGCTACCATCCAGGGAGGAAACAGATAGCAACTGTTATCAGTACACCAGTTCTACTCCTATATTTTGTCGTGTTTAATTTGAAAGGAATTTTTATTTAATTTTGTTTTCTAGTTCATAAGTTTGAAAATACAGATAATTTTAAGATTTGGATAGTTCAGTATTAGAGAATGTAGTTTTGGCATTGCTTTAAGTTGTCTCCGGAGGCTCACAAGTCAATTCCTAGGTGTGAGAGCTGCTCATTTTTGGGGATTTTCTATTGGCTGTCTTAGATTCCTTCCCTCAGAAGGTCAGAGGTCAGCTCTGTGTTGCAAGCGCGTCACATTTTGGAGAGTCTCTATTGGCTTTCTCTAAATTCCACCACCTGGGCGGTCAAAGGACGGCCTGTAGCGTCTCATTTTGGAGATTCTCTATTAGCTTTCGTCAATTTTCCACCACTGGAGGTTCAACTTGTAACTATGAGAGCTTCTCATTTTAAAGAATTTCCTTTTGACTCTTCCTGAGCCATCGTGCTTGTTCTCTGGCTGTTGTCACTGGAGTTGTCCCGACCACGGGAACCTCTGGGTCACGGCTTGGGCAGTCCGGCATGGGCAGTCCGGCTTGGGCAGTCCGGCTTGGGCAGTCCGGCATGGGCAGTCCGGCTTGGGCAGTCCGGCTTGGGCAGTCCGGCATGGGCAGTCCGGCTTGGGCAGTCCGGCATGGGCAGTCCGGCTTGGGCAGTCCGGCATTGGCAGTCCGGCTTGGGCAGTCCGGCTTGGGCAGTCCGGCATGGGCAGTCCGGCTTGGGCAGTCCGGCATGGGCAGTCCGGCTTGGGCAGTCCGGCATGGGCAGTCCGGCTTGGGCAGTCCGGCATGGGCAGTCCGGCTTGGGCAGTCCGGCATGGGCAGTCCGGCTTGGGCAGTCCGGCATGGGCAGTCCGGCTTGGGCAGTCCGGCATGGGCAGTCCAATATAAACCCTTCATGATTACTCTCGTTGCAAATAGGTGGAAAATATAGCAAGCAATAAGAAAGTTACGATATCATCAGCGAATGCCAGACTTCTGTCCGTTGTCCAGGACAAAAAGGAACCTATACAGACACAATGACTGCTGGAAACGTCCGATAGGTTCCACCGTGATTTAACATAAGCGGTTAACTCAAAGTACGTTATAATTAACGATAGCGATAGTTATAAACCGCGTATATTTAACCATAGGCGATAGATTTATGCCATGTATGTAATACCATAATAGACTCAAACTATAAGTCTGTATTACCATAAGAAATAGACCATGTATATCATCACTCCCCTTGGTTAATGAGAGTATTAATAGTGCCAACATCAAGAGGCTGAAGGATCACGCATCCCAAACGAATGCCATCAGAGAGAGTGCGTCAACCCAACTAGCACACGCCATAACATCCCCTACAGCCTCATAACTATAGCACTCATGGATTTTCTGAGAGTTAAAGATTGGTAAATCCCAGTAAGGCAGGGTAAATGCCATTGCATGGAAGCAACGAGAGTGTACAAGATCAGTGAGCTGTGAATGGCTGGCTGGTGTAGTGTGGGCGAGGTGTAGTGTGTGTGTGTGTATATATAAAGGACTGGAATGTGTGAATGTCCTGCTCTGGAATAGGAACGTGTTCGTTCCTTTATACGGGGTTCCAGGGTGTTGGTGGTGAATGGCACGAGGTCTCATTGTGCAGGAGGGGAGATTGTGTGGTTGAGGGCCAAGCAATATATATACGGCAACGGTGTGTGTGTGTGTGTGTGTGTGTGTGTGTGTGTGTGTGTGTGTGTGTGTGTGTGTGTGTGTACTCACCTAGTTGTGTTTGCGGGGGTTGAGCTCTGGCTCTTTGGTCCCGCCTCTCAACCGTCAATCAACAGGTGTACAGATTCCTGAGCCTATCGGGCTCTATCATATCTACACTTGAAACTGTGTATGGAGTCAGCCTCCACCACATCACTTCCTAATGCATTCCATTTGTCAACCACTCTGACACTAAAAAAGTTCATTCTAATATCTCTGTGGCTCATTTGGGCACTCAGTTTCCACCTGTGTTCCCTTGTGCGTGTTCCCCCTGTGTTAAATAGACTGTCTTTATCTACCCTATCAATTCCCTTCAGAATCTTGAATGTGGTGATCATGTCCCCCCTAACTCTTCTGTCTTCCAGCGAAGTGAGGTTTAATTCCCGTAGTCTCTCCTCGTAGCTCATACCTCTCAGCTCGGGTACTAGTCTGGTGGCAAACCTTTGAACCTTTTCCAGTTTAGTCTTATCCTTGACTAGATATGGACTCCATGCTGGGGCTGCATACTCCAGGATTGGCCTGACACATGTGGTATACAAAGTTTTGAATGATTCTTTACACAAGTTCCTGAATGCCGTTCGTATGTTGGCCAGCCTGGCATATGCCGCTGATGTTATCCGCTTGATATGTGCTGCAGGAGACAGGTCTGGCGTGATGTCAACCCCCATGTCTTTTTCCTTCTCTGACTCCTGGAGAATTTCCTCTCCCAGATGATACCTTGTATCTGGCCTCCTGCTCCCTACACCTATCTTCATTACATTACATTTGGTTGGGTTAAACTCTAACAACCATTTGTTCGACCATTCCTTCAGCTTGTCTAGGTCTTCTTGAAGCCTCAAACAGTCCTCTTCTGTTTTAATCCTTCTCATAATTTTAGCATCGTCTGCAAACATTGAGTGTGTGTGTATGTGCGTGCGTGTGTGTGTGTGTGTCTGTGTGTATTTACGATTTATGTCTGCAGAATCGAGCTATTAGTTCTTGGACTCCGCCTTTCTAACCAATCTGTTTTTCCTCTATTATATCTACTACACATATTTCAATCTAACTCACACACACACAAGGGGGTGCCTGGTGGCTGAGTGGACAGCGCTCTGAATACGTAGATCTAAGGACCCGGGATCGATCTCGGGCTATGGCGGAAACAAATGGGCAGAGTTTCTTTCACCCTGTACCTATTTACTACGAGGTGAACAGAATCATCAGGGTGAAATAATCTCTACCTATTTGTTTTCGCCTCCGTTGGGGATCGAACCCGGGCCATTAGGACTTCGATCCCCCAGGCGCACACAGCCTCGCGGATGAGGTGTGTGTGTATGTATGCGCGCACGCGCGCGTTAGTGTATAATAAATGTATAATAAGTGTATAACAAATGTATTAATCATAAAGGTTTATAGCAAGGTAATCTTTTAATTGCGTTACATAAAAAAAACAGTTAATAATAAAAAAAAAATGCTTTTGTAGCCTATTAGGTGCCCATTTGCCTCTCATATTACGCTCCCATTTCCAGCGAATTTAGCTTCCATTTCTCAACAATAGATCCGACAACGAGTAATTGACACTAATAAATTACAACCAATACAAATGTTTTCATTTATTTACTAAACAAGTGTTGTTAAAACATTACAACAATCATTTAGTGTCAACATCAGATGGATTACCCTCAACCAGTCCACACTAATTGTCATCAGTACCGCCAGTTGGCAAGCCTTTGTCCAATGCTGTTTGAATGAATTACTAAATAAAATTGATAGGGTTACTGATTGCTATATTCTACTGATTGGTGTTATCTATGAAATGAGGTCCAGGGTAATTATCGGGAGAAAGCGCTAAGCCACTGTGATTATGTAGCTCTGACACGGAGGGATATGAGATAGACTAAGAGCTGGGATATGAGATAGACTAAGAGCTGGGATATGAGATAGACTAAGAGCTGGGATATGAGGACTGAGTCGGGAAGCATTTGCACCAACGGGGTTCGGATGATCATCATGAGGTTATCTTAAGATGATTTCGGGGCTTAGCTTCCCCGCAGCCCGATCCTCGACCAGGCCTCCTTTTTGTTACATCCTCCCCCCCCCCACACACAGGAAACAACCGCCCGTAGCAGCTGTCTAACAGCCAGGTACCTATTTACTGCAGGGTGAACAGTGGGACCCAGTAGAGAGAAACTCTGCTCATTTGTTTCCGCCTCCGCCGAGGATCGGACCCGAAACCTTAGGACTACGAATGCCGAACACTGTCCACTCAGCCGTCCGGCCCCGATGGTGCAATTTGGTCGCTAAGAATGATGCAACTTGAAAATTGTTTGTTAATGATTAAACATAATAAAAATGTTATGTGAAATAATTCCACAAAGGAACAAGGAATGTAATCAAGTATTTCCGTCTACTCTTACTTAACAACTAACAATTAAGAGAAAAATTTCTTTGAAACAAGACTTAATGATCTTGATTACTGTGAGATAATTATTACAACCAAAGGAAATATTACACACACACGCACACGTACACGTACACGCGCGCGCGCACACACACACACACACACACACACACACACACACACACACACACACACACACACACACACACACACACACACACACACACACACACACACACACACACACACTCTGAATACTCAGGTATACAGAGAATGACAAAGAGGTGTGTGAAGAACTCAACAAGAGGATCCAGGAGGTCTTCACAACAGAACAAGGTGAGGTCACTGTACTAGGAGAAAGGGAGGTAAACCAGGCGGCCTTGGAAGAGTTCGAAATTACGAGAGAGGAGGTCAAGAGACACCTGCTGGATCTGGATGTTAGAAAGGCTGTTGGTCGAGACGGGATCTGGCCATGGGTACTGAAAGAGTGTGCAGAGGCACTTTGCTTGCCACTCTCCATAGAGTATAGTTAGTCTCTGGAGACGGGAGACCTACCAGAAATATGGAAGACGGCGAATGTGGTCCCAATATACAAAAAGGGCGACAGGCAAGAGGCACTGAACTACAGGCCAGTGTCCTTGACTTGTATACCATGCAAGGTGATGGAGAAGATCGTGAGAAAAAACATAGTAACACATCTGGAGAGAAAGGACTTCGTGACAAATCTCCAACATGGGTTCAGGGAGGGTAA
Organism: Procambarus clarkii; assembly: GCF_040958095.1. NCBI lineage: Eukaryota > Metazoa > Arthropoda > Malacostraca > Decapoda > Cambaridae > Procambarus > Procambarus clarkii. The sequence goes on from NC_091201.1 coordinate 5,972,230, forward strand.
ATCTTGCCTGACTGGCTTAATAGAAGTCTACGGCCAGGTGACAAAGATTAAGCAAGAAAGAGAGGCCTGGGCGGACTGCATTTTCTTGGATTGTCGGAAAGCCTTTGACACAGTACCGCATACGAGGCTGGTACATAAGCTGGAGAGACAGGCAGGTGTAGCTGGTAAGGTGCTCCAGTGGATAAGGGAGTACCTAAGCAATAGGAAGCAGAGAGTTACGGTGAGGGATGAGACCTGCGATTGGTGTGAAGTCACCAGTGGAGTCCCACAGGGCTCTGTACTCGGTCCTATCTTGTTTCTGATATATGTAAATGATCTCCCGGAGGGTATAGATTCATTTCTCTCAATGTTTGCAGACGATGCTGAAATTATGAGAAGGATTAAAACAGAAGAGGACTGTTTGAGGCTTCAAGAAGACCTAGACAAGCTGAAGGAATGGTCGAACAAATGGTTGTTAGAGTTTAACCCAACCAAATGTAATGTAATGGAGATAGGTGTAGGGAGCAGGAGGCCAGATACAAGGTATCATCTGGGAGAGGAAATTCTTCAGGAGTCAGAGAAGGAAAAAGACTTGGGGGTTGATATCACGCCAGACCTGTCTCCTGCAGCATATATCAAGCGGATAACATCAGCGGCATATGCCAGGCTGGCCAACATAAGAACGGCATTCAGAAACTTGTGTACAGAATCATTCAGAACTTTGTATACCACATATGTCAGGCCAATCCTGGAGTATGCAGCCCCAGCATGGAGTCCATATCTAGTCAAGGATAAGACTAAACTGGAAAAGGATCAAAGGTTTGCCACCAGACTAGTACCCGAGCTGAGAGGTATGAGCTACGAGGAGAGACTACGGGAATTAAACCTCACTTCGCTGGAAGACAGAAGAGTTAGGGGGGGGACATGATCACCACATTCATGATTCTAAAGGCAATTGATAGGGCAGATAAAGACAGGCTATTTAACACAAGGGGCACACGCACAAGAGGCACAGGTGGAAACTGAGTGCCCAAATGAGCCACAGAGATATTAGAAAGAACTTTTTTAGTGTCAGAGTGGTTGACAGATGGAATGCATTAGAAAGTGATGTGGTGGAGGCTGACTCCATACACAGTTTCAATTGTAGATATGACAGAGCCCGATAGGCTCAGGAATCTGTACACCTGTTGATTGACGGTTGAGAGGTGGGACCAAAGAGCCAGAGCTCAACCCCCGCAAACACAACTAGGTGAGTACAACTAGGTGAGTAGTAGACTAGTACCCGAGTACGAGTATCCAAGTGTTAATCCTGCCTTAAACTGAATAAAACTGAATAAAAGAATTATTAATCTTACTTTTTCGGTTAAAATATACATCTATATATATATATATATATATATATATATATATATATATATATATATATATATATATATATCACTAGACTAAACCAAAACTCTGTGGCTTTCATTGTAATCCTTCACTGAACATAAAATCACTGGCAAATGTCAGTGGAGCAACAAGCTGCCTCACTCTGGATTCCCTAAATCGGTCGAACATCACCGCCATCACACGGATGCAGGCAGAGAGGGAGGCAGGCAAGGAAGGAGGCAGGCAGGGAGGGAGGCAGGGAGGGAGGCAGGCAGGGAGGGAGGCAGGAAAGGAGGCAGGGAGGCAGGCAGGGAGGCAGGCAGGCAGGGAGGCAGACAGGGAGGGAGGCAGACAGGGAGGGAGGCAGGCAGGGAGGGAGGCAGGCAGGGAGGGAGGGAGGCAGGCAGGCAGGCAGGGAGGCAGGCAGGGAGGCAGGGAGGGAGGCAGGCAGGGAGGCAGGCAGGGAGGGAGGCAGGCAGGGAGGCAGGCAGGCAGGGAGGCAGGCAGGGAGGCAGGCAGGCAGGCAGGGATGCAGGCTGGCAGGGAGGCAGGCAGGCAGGGAGGCAGGCAGGCAGGGAGGCAGGCAGGGAGGCAGACAGGGAGAGAGGCAGGCAGGGAGGGAGGCAGGCAGGGAGGGAGGCAGGGAGGGAGGCAGACAAGGAGGCAGACAGGGAGTTAGGCAGGCAGGGAGGGAGGCAGGCAGGGAGGCAGGCAGAGAGGCAGGCAGGCACGGAGGCAGGCAGGGAGGCAGGCAGGCAGGCAGGCAGGGAGGCAGGCAGGCAGAGAGGCAGGCAGGCAGGCAGGGAGGCAGGCAGGCAGGCAGGCAGGGAGGCAGGCAGGGAGGCAGACAGGAAGGGAGGCAGGCAGGGAGGGAGGCAGACAGGAAGGGAGGCAGGCAGGGAGGGAGGCAGACAGGGAGGGAGGCAGGCAGGGAGGGAGGCAGGCAGGGAGGGAGGCAGGCAGGGAGGGAGGCAGACAGGGAGGGAGGCAGGCAAGGAGGCAGGGAGGGAGGCAGACAGGGAGGGAGGAAGGGAGGCAGACAGGGATTGAGGCAGGCAGGCAGGGAGGGAGGCAGGCAGGGAGGCAGACAGGGAGGGAGGCAGGCAGGGAGGCAGGCAGGGAGGGAGGCAGACAGGGAGGGAGGCAGGCAGGCAGGGAGGGAGGCAGGCAGGGAGACAGACAGGGAGGGAGGCAGGGAGGGAGGCAGGCAGGGAGGGAGGGAGGCAGGCAGGCAGGGAGGGAGGCAGGCATGGAGGCAGACAGGGAGGGAGGCAGGCAGGGAGGCAGGCAGGAAGGGAGGCAGACCGGGAGGGAGGCATGTAGGGAGGAAGGCAGGCAGGGAGAGAGGCAGACAGGGAAGGAGGCAGGCAGGGAGGGAGGCAGGCAGGGATCGAGGGAGGCAGGCAGGGAGGGAGGCAGGCAGGGAGGGAGGCAGGCAGGGAGGGAGGCAGACAGGGAGGGAGGCAGGCAGGGAGGGAGGGAGGCAGGCAGGGAGGGAGGCAGGCAGGGAGGGAGGCAGGCAGGGAGGCAGACAGGGAGGGAGGCACTCAGGGAGGGAGGCAGGTAGGGAGGGAGGGAGGCAGGCAGGGAGGGAGGCAGACAGGGAGGGAGGCAGGCAGGGAGGCAGACAGGGAGGGAGGCAGGCAGGCAGGAACGCAGACAGGGAGGGAGGCAGGCAGGCAGGGAGGGAGGCAGGCAGGGAGGCAGACAGGGAGGGAGGCAGGGAGGGAGGCAGGCAGGGAGGGAGGCAGACAGGGAGGGAGGCAGACAGGGAGGGAGGCAGGGAGGGAGGCAGGCAGGGAGGGAGGCAGGCAGGGAGGGAGGCAGACAGGGAGGGAGGCAGGGAGGGAGGCAGGCAGGGAGGGAGGCAGACAGGGAGGGAGGCAGACAGGGAGGGAGGCAGGGAGGGAGGCAGGCAGGGAGGGAGGCAGGCAGGGAGGGAGGCAGGCAGGGAGGGAGGCAGACAGGGAGAGAGGCAGGGAGGGAGGCAGGCAGGGAGGGAGGCAGGCAGGGAGGGAGGCAGGCAGGGAGGGAGGCAGGCAGGGAGGGAGGCAGACAGGGAGGGAGGCAGACAGGGAGGGAGGCAGGGAGGGAGGCAGGCAGGGAGGGAGGCAGGCAGGGAGGGAGGCAGACAGGGAGGGAGGCAGACAGGGAGGGATGCAGGCAGGGAGGGAGGCAGACAGGGAGGGAGGCAGACAGGGAGGGAGGCAGGGAGGGAGGCAGGCAGGAAGGGAGGCAGGCAGGGAGGGAGGCAGGCAAGGAGGGAGGCAGACAGGGAGGAAGGCAGACAGGGAGGGAGGCGGACAGGGAGGGAGGCAGGGAGGGAGGCAGGCAGGGAGGCAGGCCGAGAGGGAGGCAGACAGGGAGGGAGGCAGGGAGGGAGGCAGACAGGGAGGCAGGCAGGGAAGGAGGCAGGCAGGGAGGGAGGCAGGCAGGGAGGCAGGCAGGGAGGCAGACAGGGAGTTAGGCAGACAGGGAGGGAGGCAGGCAGGGAGGGAGGGAGGCAGGCAGGCAGGGAGGGAGGCAGGCAGGGAGGCAGACAGGGAGGGAGGCAGGCAGGGAGGCAGGCAGGGAGGCAGGCAGGGAGGCAGACAGGAAGGGAGGCAGGCAGGGAGGGAGGCAGACAGGGAGGGAGGCAGGCAAGGAGGGAGGCAGGCAGGGAGGGAGGCAGGCAGGGAGGCAGACAGGGAGGGAGGCAGGCAGGGAGGCAGGCAGGGAGGCAGGCAGGGAGGCAGACAGGAAGGGAGGCAGGCAGGGAGGGAGGCAGACAGGGAGGGAGGCAGGCAAGGAGGGAGGCAGGCAGGGAGGGAGGCAGGTAGGGAGGGAGGCAGGCAGGGAGGGAGGCAGACAGGGAGGGAGGCAGGCAAGGAGGCAGGGAGGGAGGCAGACAGGGAGGGAGGCAGGCAGGCAGGGAGGCAGACAGGGAGGGAGGCAGGCAGGCAGGGAGGGAGGCAGGCAGGGAGGCAGACAGGGAGGGAGGCAGGGAGGGAGGCAGACAGGGAGGGAGGCAGACAGGGAGGGAGGCAGGCAGGCAGGGAGGGAGGCAGGCAGGGAGACAGAGAGGGAGGGAGGCAGGGAGGGAGGCAGGCAGGGAGGGAGGGAGGCAGGCAGGCAGGGAGGGAGGCAGGCAGGGAGGCAGACAGGGAGGGAGGCAGGCAGGGAGGGAGGCAGGCAGGGAGGGAGGCAGGCAGGGAGGGAGGCAGACAGGGAGGGAGGCAGACAGGGAGGGAGGCAGGGAGGGAGGCAGGCAGGGAGGGAGGCAGGCAGGGAGGGAGGCAGACAGGGAGGGAGGCAGGCAGGGAGGGAGGGAGGCAGGCAGGGAGGGAGGCAGGCAGGGAGGGAGGCAGGCAGGGAGGGAGGCAGACAGGGAGGGAGGCACTCAGGGAGGGAGGCAGGCAGGGAGGGAGGCAGGCAGGGAGGGAGGCAGACAGGGAGGGAGGCAGGCAGGGAGGCAGACAGGGAGGGAGGCAGGCAGGCAGGAAGGCAGACAGGGAGGGAGGCAGGCAGGCAGGGAGGGAGGCAGGCAGGGAGGCAGACAGGGAGGGAGACAGGGAGGGAGGCAGGCAGGGAGGGAGGCAGACAGGGAGGGAGGCAGGGAGGGAGGGAGGCAGGCAGGGAGGGAGGCAGACAGGGAGGGAGGCAGACAGGGAGGGAGCCAGGCAGGGAGGCAGACAGGGAGGGAGGCAGACATGGAGGGAGGCAGACAGGGAGGGAGGCAGACAGGGAGGGAGGCAGACAGGGAGGGAGGCAGGCAGACCGGCAGGGAGGGAGGCAGGCAGACCGGCAGGGAGGCAGACAGGGAGGGAGGCAGACAGGGAGGGAGGCAGGGAGGGAGGCAGACAGGGTGGGAGGGAGGCAGGCAGGGAGGGAGGCAGGCAGGAAGGGAGGCAGGGAGAGAGGCAGGCAGGGATGGAGAGAGATAAGTAGGGAGGCAGGCAGGGAGGCAGGCAGGGAGGCAGGCAGGGAGGGAGGCAGGCAGGGAGGCAGACAGGGAGGGAGGCAGGCAGGGAGGGAGGCATTCAGGGAGGCAGGCAGGGAGGCAGACAGGGAGGGAGGCAGGCAGGGAGGCAGGCAGGGAGGGAGGCAGACAGGGAGGGAGGCAGGCAGGCAGGGAGGGAGGCAGGGAGGGAGGCAGGCAGGGAGGGAGGCAGGCAGGGAGGGAGGCAGACAGGGAGGGAGGCAGGGAGGCAGGCAGGCAGGCAGGGAGGCAGACAGGGAGGCAGAGAGGGAGGCAGACAGGGAGGCAGGCAGGGAGGCTGGCAGGCAGGGAGGTAGACAGGGAGGGAGGCAGACAGGGAGGCAGGCAGGGAGGCAGACAGGGAGGCAGACAGGGAGGCAGTCAGGGAGGCAGACAGGGAGGCAGGCAGGCAGGGAGGTAGACAGGGAGGGAGGCAGACAGGGAGGGAGGCAGGGAGGGAGGCAGACAGGGAGGGAGGGAGGCAGGCAGGGAGGGAGGCAGGCAGGAAGGGAGGCAGGCAGGGAGGGAGGCAGGCAGGGATGGAGAGAGATAAGTAGGGAGGCAGGCAGGGAGGCAGGCAGGGAGGCAGGCAGGGAGCGAGGCATTCAGGGAGGCAGGCAGGCAGGGAGGCAGACAGGGAGGCAGGGAGGCAGGGAGGGAGGCAGACAGGGAGGGAGGCAGGCAGGCAGGGAGGGAGGCAGGAAGGGAGGGAGGCAGACAGGGAGGGAGGCAGGGAGGGAGGGAGGCAGACAGGGAGGGAGGCAGGCAGGGAGGGAGGCAGGCAGGGAGGGAGGCAGACAGGGAGAGAGGCAGGCATGGAGGGAGGCAGGCAGGGAGGGAGGTAGGCAGGGAGGGAGGCAGGCAGGGAGGGAGGCAGGCAGGGAGGGAGGCAGACAGGGAGGGAGGCAGGGAGGCAGGCAGGCAGGGAGGCAGACAGGGAGAGAGGCAGGCATGGAGGGAGGCAGGCAGGGAGGGAGGTAGGCAGGGAGGGAGGCAGGCAGGGAGGGAGGCAGGCAGGGAGGGAGGCAGACAGGGAGGGAGGCAGACAGGGAGGGAGGCAGGGAGGCAGGCAGGCAGGGAGGCAGACAGGGAGGCAGAGAGGGAGGCAGACAGGGAGGCAGGCAGGGAGGCTGGCAGGCAGGGAGGTAGACAGGGAGGGAGGCAGACAGGGAGGCAGGCAGGGAGGCAGACAGGGAGGCAGACAGGGAGGCAGACAGGGAGGCAGACAGGGAGGCAGGCAGGCAGGGAGGTAGACAGGGAGGGAGGCAGACAGGGAGGGAGGCAGGCAGGGAGGCAGACAGGGAGGCAGACAGGGAGGCAGACAGGGAGGCAGGCAGACAGGGAGGCAGGCAGGCAGGGAGGCAGACAGGGAGGCAGACAGGGAGGCAGACAGGGAGGCAGGCAGGCAGGGAGGCAGACAGGGAGGGAGGCAGGGAGGGAGGCAGACAGGGAGGGAGGGAGGGAGGCAGGGAGGCAGACGGAGGGAGGCAGGGAGGGAGGCAGACAGGGAGGGAGGCAGGGAGGGAGGCAGACAGGGAGGGAGGCAGGCAGGGAGGCAGGGAGAGAGGCCGAAGGAACAAAAAACAAAATGCCATGAAGACAAACAAGAGCCAGGTTCCCTGGAGGGGTCCCCTTGAGGGGTCCCCTAGAGGGGTCCCCTAGAGGGGTTCCCTAGAGGGGTCCCCTAGAGGGGTTCCCTAGAGGGGTCCCCTGGAGGGGTCCCCTAGAGGGGTCCCCTGGAGGGGTCCCCTGGAGGGGTCCCCTAGAGGGGTTCCCTAGAGGGGTCCCCTGGAGGGGTCCCCTAGAGGGGTCCCCTGGAGGGGTCCCCTGGAGGGGTCCCCTAGAGGGGTTCCCTAGAGGGGTCCCCTGGAGGGGTCCCCTGAATGAAGGAAAACACCAGACTACTATTGACACAAAGAAGCAGTTGACATCTAGACCACGTTTCCTCACTACTCAGTCAAGAAAATCTTGACTGAGTAGTGAGGCAGTGAGGGCGTTCCTTCACTGACCAGTGATGGAGGCCCGTCACTGCTCCTGCACTGAAGCGAGAAACTGTAGACAGGAGCAAAACAAAACACATCAAGTATGATTTCAATCAAAATAAAAAAAAAATGACAAATTTACTCCCCAAAAGTGGATGGAATTGAATCTAAAATTATTTAGTTGTGATAGATTTTTCTGTTAAATCTGGCTAATTAAATGGTGACGGAGCCCCTTGCACAGGTATAGTGAAGGGTGCTGTGTTGAGTGGGTCCACACACAGGTATAGTGAAGGTTCTGTGTTGAGTGGGTCCACACACAGGTATAGTGAAGGGTGCTGTGTTGAGTGGGTCCACACACAGGTATAGTGAAGGGTGCTGTGTTGAGTGGGTCCACACACAGGTATAGTGAAGAGACTGTTGAGTGGGTCCACACACAGGTATAGTGAAGGGTGCTGTGTTGAGTGGGTCCACACACAGGTATAGTGAAGAGACTGTTGAGTGGGTCCACACACAGGTATAGTGAAGGGTGTTGTGTTGAGTGGGTCCACACACAGGTATAGTGAAGGTGGCTGTGTTGAGTGGGTCCACACACAGGTATAGTGAAGGGTGTTGTGTTGAGTGGGTCCACACACAGGTATAGTGAAGAGGGCTGTGTTGAGTGGGTCCACACACAGGTATAGTGAAGGTGACTGTGTTGAGTGGGTCCACACACAGGTATAGTGAAGGGTGCTGTGTTGAGTGGGTCCACACACAGGTATAGTGAAGAGACTGTGTTGAGTGGGTCCACACACAGGTATAGTGAAGAGACTGTGTTGAGTGGGTCCACACACAGGTATAGTGAAGGTGGCTGTGTTGAGTGGGTCCACACACAGGTATAGTGAAGAGACTGTGTTGAGTGGGTCCACACACAGGTATAGTGAAGAGACTGTGTTGAGTGGGTCCACACAGGTATAGTGAAGGGTGTTGTGTTGAGTGGGTCCACACACAGGTATAGTGAAGGGTGCTGTGTTGAGTGGGTCCACACACAGGTATAGTGAAGAGACTGTGTTGAGTGGGTCCACACACAGGTATAGTGAAGGGTGCTGTGTTGAGTGGGTCCACACACAGGTATAGTGAAGAGACTGTGTTGAGTGGGTCCACACACAGGTATAGTGAAGAGACTGTGTTGAGTGGGTCCACACACAGGTATAGTGAAGGGTGTTGTGTTGAGTGGGTCCACACACAGGTATAGTGAAGGTGGCTGTGTTGAGTGGGTCCACACACAGGTATAGTGAAGAGACTGTGTTGAGTGGGTCCACACACAGGTATAGTGAAGAGGGCTGTGTTGAGTGGGTCCACACACAGGTATAGTGAAGGTGACTGTGTTGAGTGGGTCCACACACAGGTATAGTGAAGGGTGCTGTGTTGAGTGGGTCCACACACAGGTATAGTGAAGAGACTGTGTTGAGTGGGTCCACACACAGGTATAGTGAAGGGTGCTGTGTTGAGTGGGTCCACACACAGGTATAGTGAAGGGTGCTGTGTTGAGTGGGTCCACACACAGGTATAGTGAAGGGTGCTGTGTTGAGTGGGTCCACACACAGGTATAGTGAAGGGTGTTGTGTTGAGTGGGTCCACACACAGGTATAGTGAAGGGTGTTGTGTTGAGTGGGTCCACACACAGGTATAGTGAAGGGGCTGTGTTGAGTGGGTCCACACACAGGTATAGTGAAGAGACTGTGTTGAGTGGGTCCACACACAGGTATAGTGAAGGGTGCTGTGTTGAGTGGGTCCACACACAGGTATAGTGAAGGGGCTGTGTTGAGTGGGTCCACACACAGGTATAGTGAAGAGACTGTGTTGAGTGGGTCCACACACAGGTATAGTGAAGGGGCTGTGTTGAGTGGGTCCACACACAGGTATAGTGAAGAGACTGTGTTGAGTGGGTCCACACACAGGTATAGTGAAGGTGGCTGTGTTGAGTGGGTCCACACACAGGTATAGTGAAGAGACTGTGTTGAGTGGGTCCACTGAAAGCAGTGTCAGATGCGATACAATATCATTGTTGACAGTTCCTTATTTGATGGAAATCTCCCACACTCTTACCTCACAGTCCAACATAGCCTCACACGACAGGAGACAAATACATCGAAGAAATTAGTAATGAACTGAGAAATTAACTCAAATAAAACCACAATGACACTGACCATGAAAAGGTTCTGTTTACACGCAGGAAGAACGTCGTCCATCCTATCAGGCCGGCGTTGTACCCGTTGCCATGGTGGCGTGTTTTCTCCCAGGACGAACCACAATAAACCCGTCATCCAGGGCTTAATTAAAAAAAATTAGAACTGATGAGATTATAAATTAGGAAATTGGTAAGACTTGAGCATCATAGGGATGCTGGGGGGGGGAGGAGGGAGGCTGTGAGGGAGAGAGGAGAGAAGGAGGGAGGCTGGAGGGAGATGGGAGCAAGAGGAAATAAAAGGATTATTGTGTGACTGACTAATTGAGAAGGAGAGAGAGATGAGGGAGGAGGTGGGTGAGGGGAGATGCCCACTCTTCCCCTCGCTGAGTGGACACTTTGCTGGGGTGCAGACGCAATAGGATTATGGCAAAGGGGGAGATAGAGGCTACGAACACCCCCTGTTCCACCCTTGTGACTGACACACACACTAACAAGAACATACACACTGGGCTGGCTGAGGGTGAGGGCTGGCTGGCTGAGGGGACAGAGCTCTAGACTCGTGGACCTAGGGACCAGGGTTCGATCCCGGCAGCCGGCGGAAAAACAAATGGGCAGAGTTTTTCATTTTCGTGTTCAGAGTTTTTTTCATTTTTTCAGTGTCAGAGTAGTTAACAAATGGAATGCATTAAGTAGTGTTGTGGTGGAGGCTGACTCCATACACAGTTTCAAATATAGATATGATAGAGCCCAAAAGCCTCAGGAATCTGTATACCAGTCGATTGACAGTTGAGAGGCGGGACAAAAGAGCCAAGGCTCAACTCCCGCAAGCACAACTAGGTGAGTACACTAACAATGCCATACAAACACTCTAACAATGACACATACACACACACTAACAATGACACACACACTCTAACAATGACATACACACACACTAACAATGACACACACACTCTAACAATGACACACACTAACAATAACATACAAACACACTAACAATGACACACACATACTCTAACAATAACATACAAACACACTAACAATGACACACACATACTCTAACAATAACATACAAACACACTAACAGTGACACACACACACACTCTAACAATAACATACAAACACACTAACAGTGACACACACACACACACTAACAATAACATACAAACACACTAACAATGACACACACACACTCTAACAATAACATACAAACACACTAACAATGACACACACACACTCTAACAATGACACACACTAACAATAACATACAAACACACTAACAATGACACACACATACTCTAACAATAACATACAAACACACTAACAATGACACACACACACTCTAACAATAACATACAAACACACTAACAGTGACACACACACACACACTAACAATAACATACAAACACACTAACAGTGACACACACACACTCTAACAATAACATACAAACACACTAACAATGACACACACACACTCTAACAATAACATACAAACACACTAACAGTGACACACACACATACTCTAACAATAACATACAAACACACTAACAGTGACATACAAACTGGGGCCGGCCGGCCGAGCGGACAGCACGCTGGACACGCTATCCTGTGGTCCCGGGTTCGATCCCGGGCGCCAGCAAGAAACAATGGGCAGTGTTTCTTTCACCCTGAATGCCCCTGTTACCTAGCAGTAAATAGGTACCTGGGAGTTAGTCAGCTGTCACGGGCTGCTCCCTGGTGTGTGTGTGTGTGTGTATTCACCTAGTTGTGTTTGCGGGGGTTGAGCTTTGCTCTTTCGGCCCGCCTCTCAACTGTCAATCAACTGTTTACTAACTACTTTTTTTTTTTTTTCCACACCACACACACACACACACACACACCCCAGGAAGCAGCCCGTGACAGCTGACTAACTCCCAGGTACCTATTTACTGCTAGGTAACAGGGGCATTCAGGGTGAAAGAAACTTTGCCCATTTGTTTCTGCCTCGTGCGGGAATCGAACCCGCGCCACAGAATTACGAATCCTGCGCGCTATCCACCAGGCTACGAGGCCCCCGTGTGTGTGTGTGTGGAAAAAAGAAGAAAAAAAGAAGAAAAACAAACAAAAAAAGTAGTTAGAAACAGTTTATTGACGGTTGAGAGGCGGGCCGAAAGAGCCAGAGCTCAACCCCCGCAAGCACAACTAGGTGAATACAAACATCCAAAATTACATACACATACTACCAATGATATATACATAATAGCAATGCAATGGTGACAGTAGCTCTTTTCTTCCACATATGTCAGACCATTTCTGGAATATGCAGCCCCAGCGACGTGCCCGTATCTAGTCAAACACAAAACCAAGCTGAAGAAAGCACAGTGGATAATGATGACGAGTGATAGACAGAAGTAATGGTCGAGTATTTGCAATATCATGTGATTATTGGCGATTGTAATCAAGATTTATATCGGCCAGACGAGCAGTCAACAACTGGAGGTCCGCGAAAGAAATCTGGACATTTGTTGAATTTTTTATCTTAATAATAAAACAAAAATAATATTCTAATAAATTCTTATATTCTGAATGTTTTATTTTAATTGCGTAGTGTATTTAACTGTGTATTGTATTTAGCTGTTTATTGTATGTAAGTGTTATAATTAGTGGCATCAAATAGCTCGAGTTTAATAACTGTCATTTCTTGTTTGGCGTCAGAATGGAAGGCAAAATAACCCATAATGAGTGAAAATAACCAAAGGAATATTTTGCATTTCTTGAGCACTACAAAAGATAATGTAACTCATGAACACAGTAACAACATTATTGTGTGTGTACTTGACCTAACAGTGAGTTGTTTTTTTTCTCAGGGATATTCCTGCGCGGGCCCTAAGCCTCTGGCTGGCCCACTGGGCGGGCCCTAAGCCTCTGGTTGGCCCACTGGGCGGGCCCTAAGCCTCTGGCTGGCCCACTAAGTGTTGCTTGTTTCTGTTTTACTTGGGCGGAGTATGAGTATTTATGACTCGTATGGTCGCTTCAGTAAGATTTTGTCCCATGTGTTTAACTTCGTCTGCTGTGTTGAATCTAAGTTGAAATCTTAATGGGTTTGTAACTGTGCACTGTGTTAGATAATGTTCCAGTGGTCAACTGGCATTTCTCCACAGTGAAATTCAACAGTGAGCTGACCAATGGGTTCAGAGCCTCCACAGTCCTCGTCAACCACCATTACCAACATTACCAACATTACCACCATTACCAACAACGTTAAAACTGGAGGCCGAGAGAGACGGAAAAAATCTCTAAGTATCAAGCAAATAGGATTCGAACTACTTTAAATTGGGATATATTCATGAACCTGACAGTGAGCTACAGCATCCCTGGCCGCTCTGTGTCTTGTCGCCTGAAAATTTATCCAACGATGCCGTGAAACCTTCCAACCTCTCAAGACACTTGCAACAAAACACCAGGAAACCTTAGTGTTCCGTGGATCTTAAAATTGTGAATTTAGTGGTCCGCGGGACTTGAAATTGTGAATTTAGTGGTCCGCGGGACTTGAAATTGTGAATTTAGTGGTCAGCGGGACATAAAATTGTGAATTTAGTGTTCCGTGGATCTTAAAATAGTGAATTTAGTGGTCCGCGGGACTTGAAATTGTGAATTTAGTGGTCCGCGGGACTTAAAATGGTGAATTTAGTGGTCCGCGGGACTTAAAATTGTGAATTTAGTGGTCCGAGGGACTTAAAATTGTGAATTTAGTGGTCAGCGGGACTTGAAATTGTGAATTTAGTGGTCCGCGGGACTTAAAATGGTGAATTTAGTGGTCCGCGGGACTTAAAATTGTGAATTTAGTGGTCCGAGGGACTTAAAATAGTGAATTTAGTGGCCCGCGGGACTTAAAATTGTGAACTTAGTGGTCCTTGGGTCTTAAAATTGTGAACTTAGTGGTCCTTGGGTCTTAAAATTGTGAACTTAGTGGTCCGCGGGACTTAAAATTGTGAACTTAGTGGTCCGCGGGACTTAAAATTGTGAACTTAGTGGTCCGCGGGTCTTAAAAGTGTGAACCTAGTGGTCTGCGGGACTTAAAATTGTGAACTTAGTGGTCCTTGGGTCTTAAAAGTGTGAACTTAGTGGTCCTTGGGACTTAAAATTGTGAACTTAGTGGTCCTTGGGTCTTAAAATTGTAAACTTAGTGGTCCGCGGGACTTAAAATTGTGAACTTAGTGGTCCGCGGGACTTAAAATTGTGAACTTAGTGGTCCACGGGACTTAAAATTGTGAATTTAGTGGTCCGCGGGCCCTAAGTGTTGCTTGTTTCTGTTTCATACTTGGGCGGAGTATGAGTATTTATGACTCGTATGGTCGCTTCTGTAAGATTTTGTCTCATGTGTTTAACAACTTCTTCTGCTCCGTTGAATCTAAGTTGAAACTTTAATGGGTTTGTAACTGTGCACTGTGTTAGGTAATGTTGCAGTGGTCTGTTGTGGTTGTAACTGTGCACTGTGTTAGGTAATGTTCCAGTGGTCTGTTGTGGTTGTAACTGTGCACTGTGTTAGATAATGTTCCAGTGGTCTGTTGTGGTTGTAACTGTGCACTGTGTTAGATAATGTTCCAGTGGTCTGTTGTGCTTGTAACTGTGCACTGTGTTAGATAATGTTCCAGTGGTCTGTTGTGGTTGTAACTGTGCACTGTGTTAGGTAATGTTCCAGTGGTCTGTTGTGGTTGTAACTGTGTACTGTGTTAGATAATGTTCCAGTGGTCTGTTGTGGTTGTAACTGTGCACTGTGTTAGATAATGTTCCAGTGGTCTGTTGTGGCTGTAACTGTGCACTGTGTTAAATAATGTTCCAGTAGTCTGTTGTGGTTGTAACTGTGTACTGTGTTAGATAATGTTCCAGTGGTCTGTCGGGCATTTCTCCACAGTGTTGACATTTCCTCTCATCTTCCGGAACCTGTAAGCCTATTTCCCATGCACATGGGTATCCAAGCCTGGTGCGATGTAAGTGTACTTCTGTTGCTCTACTGATCCCTTTCATCAAACTAAGTGGTTCGTAGTTGGTTGAATTCATGTACCAACCCGCAGATCCTGATGTTGCAAGTGATGTGTTGTGGTCACAGTACATCTTTTGCATTGCTCTGTTTCTAATTACTTTCTTAATCTGTGTTAGACTCTGTGGTATGTAAATGTCTACATTTCTTCTCTTAATTGCAAGTTTTGAAGCTTCGTCTGCATTGTCATTTCCTATTATTCCCACATGACTTAGCACCCAGTTGATAAATCCCCGACGGCCTTGACGTTTGAGTGTTTGCATTAATCATATGACATTTGTGATCAGATGGATGTTATCACGTATGTTATGTGTTCTTGTTGCAAGGTTTCAATGGCGGTTCTCGAATCTGTATGAATGATAACATGTTGTCGGTGTTCAGCAAGAGCATCTGTCGAGATGCTCACAGAAGCTATTCAGATGAATGGATCTTCCCAGATTGAGTTGCTTAATCTCAAGCAGCCTTGCATGTGTGCCAATGGTGCAGTCAGAGAGAGGAATCTTGTTAGAAATTCAGTGATCAATCCTGCTGGATTGAGGATTGCAATTATTGTAACAGAGAAGTGTTGAAACAGATGCAAAGGAGAAACTATTTATATCCTATCTCAAGATATTTATAAATGTAAATCTGTTTATATAATTGTTTATAAACATGGGGGATTATCGTGATTTCTGATAATCTATTAGTGATATAGATAATCTCATTATCTGATAGTGTTAATAAGAGCAATCAGTCAGATAGAGCAAGCTGTCCTCTGACAAAGAACGTCGCATTTCGCTCATATGCGTAACATAAGGCCAAAAATTGTCGTAAAAGAACATGGAAGCGGCTCGCGAAAGTGACGTACAATTCCGTTTTCTGTTTTGGGGCCTCTGGTAAGTTAAGATAAAAGCACTAAAAAATTGACCGTTTTCTCGACCTTAGGGGGACGTGCTGGCAGAGGGCCTCAAGGATCCAACAGAGTCATTTAGAGTTCTCAAAGAACTCGTCCTGTTGGCGCAGAACGCCTCCTGCACGATTACCACCCTTGCAAGGTTATTTCGACACACAACAGCACCTTTTTTGGACATTAGGAGTCCTGGTCAGAAACCTGAGCAGCCCGGCCTCCTAAGGCTTCCCAACGTCAAGAAACTGTCGCACTAACGTGCCCTTATCCTGACCTACCAGAGGACCCCTTATCCTGACCTACCAGAGGACCCCTTATCCTGACCTACCAGAGGACCCCTTATCCTGACCTACCAGAGGACCCCTTATCCTGACCTACCAGAGGACCCCTTATCCTGACCTACCAGAGGACCCCTTATCCTGACCTACCAGAGGACCCCTTATCCTGACCTACCAGAGGACCCCTTATCCTGACCTACCAGAGGACCCCTTATCCTGACCTACCAGAGGACCCTTAACTTGTTGTTTTCGAAAACAACAATCCAAAATATATTTTCAATTATTGTTCATTTTCATATTACGGCTTTTTTTGGTGGTAGCGCATAGGAGGAGGAGCGGCGGAGTGTGTAGGAGGACGTGCAGGGAGCTGATGGCATCTCAGTTAGACACAGGAGCGGCTCCGTGAACAATATATAATGTAAAGATTTATCATTTCACTTGAAAATAATTTTGTAAAATATATATATAACTTCAGGGTAAATTCGGCTTATTTAATAACAAATCAGGCTTTGCATATCAAATCGTATCAGTTTTAAATGAAATAATTTGATGAATATAATAACAATTTGAAGAACATTTATAAATATTTTGTTCTGAATGAAAAATGGAGAGAGAGAGAAGAGAATAAGATCATATAATTATCTCTTTCAAGGTCTCAAAATCAGCTTCTCTCGAATTGGCCTCTACATATTTACCGACTGCTGTCAGTGGTAATCATCTACCAATAGTTAAGGGTGGATGGGCAGGAAACCAATTTCAAGAAAGCACTTGGCATGCAGAGTATCTGGTTCACAACGAGCAGACTCTTGGGTACCTGGAAAAAGAACTTGTGAGTCCCCTTTCCAAACGAGGTGATTGGAGCTCACGTGACCACTAAGTGAGATAATTCTCTCGAGAGAACGGCTGAATGATCATTGACCTTACATAATAACATGAAATTGGTGTCGACGGAGAAGTAATTAATAACTAATAAATTGTAGCAAGTAACTGTCTGGAGCCTTGACCCCTCCCCTCACCCCCCATACCCCATCCCCCCTCCCCCATCCCCCATCCCCCTCCCTCCCTCCCCCCCGCCTCCATCGCCACTCTTGTGGGGGACAGATAATCGTGGTCTTGCACTCAAGCTGTGTACTTGTTGTACCAAGCACTCAAGCTGTGTACTTGTTGTACCAAACACTCAAGCTGTGTACATGTTGTACTAAGCACTCAAGCTGTGTACATGTTGTACCAAGCACTCAAGCTGTGTACATGTTGTACCAAGCACTCAAGCTGTGTACATGTTGTACCAAGCACTCAAGCTGTGTACATGTTGTACCAAGCACTCAAGCTGTGTACTTGTTGTACCAAGCACTCAAGCTGTGTACTTGTTGTTTCAAACACTCAAGCTGTGTACTTGTTGTACCAAGCACTCAAGCTGTGTACATGTTGTACCAAGCACTCAAGCTGTGTACTTGTTGTACCAAGCACTCAAGCTGTGTACTTGTTGTACCAAGCACTCAAGCTGTGTACATGTTGTACCAAGCACTCAAGCTGTGTACTTGTTGTACAAAGCACTCAAGCTGTGTACTTGTTGTACCAAGCACTCAAGCTGTGTACTTGTTGTACCAAGCACTCAAGCTGTGTACTTGTTGTACCAAGCACTCAAGCTGTGTACTTGTTGTACCAAGCACTCAAGCTGTGTACTTGTTGTACCAAGCACTCAAGCTGTGTACTTGTTGTACCAAGCACTCAAGCTGTGTACTTGTTGTACCAAGCACTCAAGCTGTGTACTTGTTGTACCAAGCACTCAAGCTGTGTACTTGTTGTACCAAGCACTCAAGCTGTGTACTTGTTGTACCAAGCACTCAAGCTGTGTACTTGTTGTACCAAGCACTCAAGCTGTGTACTTGTTGTACCAAGCACTCGAGATGTGTACATGTTGTACCAAGCACTCGAGCTGTGTACTTGTTGTACCAAGCACTCAAGCTGTGTACATGTTGTAGCAAGCACTCAAGCTGTGTACTTGTTGTACCAAGCACTCAAGCTGTGTACTTGTTGTACCAAGCACTCAAGCTGTGTACACGTTGTACCAAGCACTCAAGCTGTGTACTTGTTGTACCAAGCACTCAAGCTGTGTACTTGTTGTACCAAACACTCAAGCTGTGTACTTGTTGTACCAAGCACTCAAGCTGTGTACTTGTTGTACCAAGCACTCAAGCTGTGTACTTGTTGTACCAAGCACTCAAGCTGTGTACATGTTGTAGCAAGCACTCAAGCTGTGTACTTGTTGTACCAAGCACTCAAGCTGTGTACTTGTTGTACCAAGCACTCAAGCTGTGTACATGTTGTACCAAGCACTCAAGCTGTGTACATGTTGTACCAAGCACTCAAGCTGTGTACATGTTGTACCAAGCACTCAAGCTGTGTACGTGTTGTACCAAGCACTCAAGCTGTGTACATGTTGTACCAAGCACTCAAGCTGTGTACATGTTGTACCAAGCACTCAAGCTGTGTACATGTTGTACCAAGCACTCAAGCTGTGTACTTGTTGTACCAAGTACTCAAGCTGTGTACATGTTGTACCAAGCACTCAAGCTGTGTACTTGTTGTACCAAGCACTCAAGCTGTGTACATGTTGTACCAAGCACTCAAGCTGTGTACTTGTTGTACCAAGTACTCAAGCTGTGTACATGTTGTACCAAGCACTCAAGCTGTGTACTTGTTGTACCAAGCACTCAAGCTGTGTACTTGTTGTACCAAGTACTCAAGCTGTGTACATGTTGTACCAAGCACTCAAGCTGTGTACTTGTTGTACCAAGCACTCAAGCTGTGTACTTGTTGTACCAAGTACTCAAGCTGTGTACATGTTGTACCAAACACTCAAGCTGTGTACTTGTTGTACCAAGCACTCAAGCTGTGTACTTGTTGTACCAAGCACTCAAGCTGTGTACTTGTTGTACCAAGCACTCAAGCTGTGTACTTGTTGTACCAAGCACTCAAGCTCTGTACTTGTTGTACCAAGCACTCAAGCTGTGTACTTGTTGTACCAAGCACTCAAGCTGTGTACATGTTGTACCAAGCACTCAAGCTGTGTACTTGTTGTACCAAGCACTCAAGCTGTGTACATGTTGTACCAAGCACTCAAGCTGTGTACATGTTGTACCAAGCACTCAAGCTGTGTACTTGTTGTACCAAGCACTCAAGCCGAGTACTTGTTGTACCAAGCACTCAAGCTGTGTACATGTTGTACCAAGCACTCAAGCTGTGTACATGTTGTACCAAGCACTCAAGCTGTGTACATGTTGTACCAAGCACTCAAGCTGTGTACATGTTGTACCAAGCCCTCAAGCTGTGTACATGTTGTACCAAGCACTCAAGCTGTGTACTCGTTGTACCAAGCACTCAAGCTGTGTACATGTTGTACCAAGCACTCAAGCTGTGTACTTGTTGTACCAAGCACTCAAGCTGTGTACTTGTTGTACCAAGCACTCAAGCTGTGTACTTGTTGTACCAAGCGCTCAAGCTGTGTACATGTTGTACCAAGCACTCAAGCTGTGTACTTGTTGTACCAAGCACTCAAGCTGTGTACTTGTTGTACCAAGCACTCAAGCTGTGTACTTGTTGTACCAAGCACTCAAGCTGTGTACTTGTTGTACCAAGCACTCAAGCTGTGTACATGTTGTACCAAGCACTCAAGCTGTGTACTTGTTGTACCAAGCACTCAAGCTGTGTACATGTTGTACCAAGCACTCAAGCTGTGTACATGTTGTACCAAGCACTCAAGCTGTGTACTTGTTGTACCAAGCACTCAAGCTGTGTACTTGTTGTACCAAGCACTCAAGCTGTGTACATGTTGTACCAAGCACTCAAGCTGTGTACTTGTTGTACCAAGCACTGAAGCTGTGTACTTGTTGTACCAAACACTCAAGCTGTGTACTTGTTGTACCAAGCACTCATCCTACCCATCAACATTCGTGTTCCACAGGGCAGCATACTTGGCCCTCTCCTCTTTCTCATCTACATTACTGACCTTCTACATTCCTCTTAACACCTCAAACCAATTTTACTTGCTGATGACACAACCTTCATTTTCTCCAGTCCTGACCCTCTTGATCTAAGTGTCACATTGAATTCTGAGCTAAATAAAGTGCATCTTTGACTAACTGCTAACAAACTCACCCTTAACATTGAAAAAACTTTCAATATTTTGTTTGGTAATCAATCCTCAGATGAAATTAATCAAGAATAAACAATATTCAAATTAGTAATAAAGTAGATGGTAAATTCCTTGGTGTCCTCATCGATAACAAGCTGAATTTCCAGGGTCACATTCTAAATATAGCAAAAAAGTTTCTAAAACTGTTGTCACTCTTCCTAAGATCAGATATTATATACCTCGCCTGGCCATGGTGAATCTCTATTACTCTCTCATCTATCCTTATCTCAATTATAGTATTTGTACTTGGGATTCAACTACCCAAAATCATCTACGTCCTTGTGCAGGCGATGAGTCACAATAACGTGGCTAAAGAATGTTGACCAGACCACACACTAGAAGGTGAAGGGACGACGATGTTTCGGTCCGTCCTGGACCATTCTCAAGTCGATTTTTACCATCGACATGAGAATGGTCCCAGGACGGACAGAAACGTCGTCGTCCCTTCTCCTTCTAGTGTGTGGTCTGGTCAACATCATCTACGTCCTCTAATTCCTCAACACAAAACTGCTATTAGAAATATCAAACTCTGGCCCCACACAGCACTGGGTATCCTTACTTAAATCTTTTAATATGTTAGATATTAAGTCACTGCACATCCTCTCATGTGTACTCTATATATTTAAAACTCTGAACTGTAATGTTAATCCTGACCTTAAATGCTTCTTAGAAGGTTGTAACAGAACCCACACCAGAACACCACGCTTGAAACAAATACCTATTTGATATTCCAAGAGTGCACCTTAACCAAACTAGAAATATTCTACAAATCAAGCGACCAAGAATGTGGAATGACTTTCCCAATCATGTCGAAGGTTGTACCTCTCTCAACCAGTTAAAGAGGAAAACTATGTACTACCTAATAAACTCCATGTAACCTACCTTACTCCCTAAATGTCTACCCTTGTCTTGCTATTTTCAAATATTACTGTTGTTGATTTCTGCCATGTCCTCCTCCCCCCCCCAACCCTTTTTCCTTTTCCTACAAAATTTATACTTTAATCTGAACTAGTATTATGATTTAGTGTAAGTGGGCTTTTTTCCACACCTTGCCGGAAACGCTGTGCATATTAGTGGCTTTAAGTATTGTATGTACTAGCTCTATCTATAAATCCAACATTATGTTTGTAACTCATCATGTATGTATGTACTTTTATCTGAATAAACATTTTGATGTTGATTTTTATTTTGACTATTCGACACTTTCAAAAAGTTGACACAGGGTATATTCGACACTTTCACAAAGCTGGCACATGGTGTATTCGACATTTAGGTTTTGAGAAAGCTGCCAGATACGTCTATATCCCAGGCGTATTCTGGCCACTATAACATCTATACTAACGTTATAATAGTTAGAGTGAGAAACGGAGGGAGTGAGAGACGGAGAGAGTGAGAGACAGGGAGTGAGAGATGGAACCAGTGAGAGACGGACCTGTATCAGCGAGAACAATGAAACATAATGAGAAATGAAACGAATAAGAAGGGGGGAGGGGAGGAAGGGGGAGAATAAACAGGGCGAAAAGAGGGAGAGAGAGAGAGGGAGGGGAGGGCCGTGGGCCAGAGAGGGGAGAACACCGTAGTAACGAGGCTGGAAAGAGGGGAGATTGGGCGGTGCGTGCCTGTGTGGTTCAGGGGAATGGGTGTCACTAATGAGGGAATGAGGTGGGGCTTGGGGGGGAGAGGGGCTTGGGGGGATCTGGGGAGGAGAGGGGCTTGGGGGAGGAGAGGAGCTTGGGGGGGATCTGGGGAGGAGAGGGGCGTGGGGGGGATCTGGGGAGGAGAGGGGCTTGGGGGGATCTGGGGAGGAGAGGGGCTTGGGGGAGGATCTGGGGAGGAGAGGAGCTTGGGGGGATCTGGGGAGGAGAGGGGCTTGGGGGGATCTGGGGAGGAGAGGGGCTTGGGGGGATCTGGGGAGGAGAGGGGCTTGGGGGGGATCTGGGGAGGAGAGGAGCTGGGGGGATCTGGAGAGGAGAGGGGCCTGGGGGGATCTGGGGAGGAGAGGGGCCTGGGAGGATCTGGGGAGGAGAGGGGCTTGGGGGAGGATCTGGGGAGGAGTGGAGCTTGGGGGGGATCTGGGGAGGAGAGGAGCTTGGGGGAGGATCTGGGGAGGAGAGGAGCTCGGGGGGGATCTGGGGAGGAGAGGGGCGTGGGGGGGATCTGGGGAGGAGAGGGGCTTGGGGGGATCTAGGGAGGAGAGGGGCCTGGGGGGATCTGGGGAGGAGAGGGGCCTGGGAGGATCTGGGGAGGAGAGGGGCCTGGGAGGATCTGGGGAGGAGAGGAGCTGGGGGGATCTGGGGAGGAGAGGGGCTTGGGGTAGGAAGGGGGGCCTGGAGCAGAAAAGGGCTTGGAGGTAGAGGCAAAAGTTTAAGCAGCTAACAACGTGAAGTAATGACGATAGACTCACTGTTGTTGAGTTGGGGGAGGCTAGTTGTTGTTGTGGCTGGGGGGAGGGGGGCGATATACCACTACCACTACCACCATCACCTCGACCACCTCTATAATCCTCATCACCATCACCACCACAACCACTCACCAACATCACCACCACCACCTCAACCCCCACCACTATCATCACCACCACCACCACCACCACCACCATCTTAACCACCACCATCACCACCATCATCATCACCACCACTATCACCACCACCATCACCACCATCATCATCACCACCACTATCACCACCACCATCACCACCATCATCATCACCACCACTATCACCACCACCATCACCACCATCATCATCACCACCACTATCACCACCACCATCACCACCATCATCACCACCATCACCATCATCATCACCACCACCACCACCACCACCACCACCATCTTAACCACCACCATCACCACCATCATCATCACCACCACTATCACCACCACCATCACCATCATCATCATCACCACCACCATCACCATCATCATCATCACCACCACTATCATCACCACCATCACCACCATCATCACCACCACCACAACCACCAACAGTACGGAAATTGTAATAGTCAGTAAAGGCATCATTTGGCCCACAAAATTGGAGAGTTGCTTGAAGCGATGATGGCGCGGGGAGATAAGTGAGCTCCTCTGAAGGTGCAGCTGATGCTTCCTCCCCACCCTCCCCACCCTGTAGCTGTAGTGGCAGGCCCTCCCCACCCTGTAGCTGTAGTGGCAGGCCCTCCCCACCCTGTAGCTGAAGTGGCAGGCCCTCCCCACCCTGTAGCTGTAGTGGCAGGCCCTCCCCACCCTCCCCACCCTCCCCACCCTGTAGCTGTAGTGGCAGGCCCTCATGTAGCTGTAGTGGCAGACCCTCCCACCCTCCCCACCCTGTAGCTGGAGTGGCAGACCCTCCCCACCCTCCCCACCCTGTAGCTGTAGTGACAGGCCCTCCCCACCCTGTAGCTGTAGTGGCAGACCCTCCCACCCTCCCCACCCTGTAGCTGGAGTGGCAGACCCTCCCCACCCTCCCCACCCTGTAGCTGTAGTGACAGGCCCTCCCCACCCTCCCCACCCTGTAGCTGGAGTGACAGACCCTCCCCACCCTCCCCACCCTGTAGCTGTAGTGGCAGGCCCTCCCCACCCTCCGCACCCAGTAGCTGTAGTGGCAGGCCCACCCCACCCTCCCCACCCTGTAGCTGTAGTGGCAGACCCTCCCCACCCTCCCCACCCTCCCCACCCTGTAGCTGTAGTGACAGGCCCTCCCCACCCTCCCCACCCTGTAGCTGTAGTTGCAGGCCCTCCCCACCCTCCCCACCTTGTAGCTGTAGTGACAGACCCTCCCCACCCTCCCCACCCTGTAGCTGTAGTGGCAGGCCCTCCCCACCCTGTAGCTGTAGTGGCAGGCCCTCCCCACCCTCCCCACCCTGTAGCTGTAGTGGCAGGCCCTCCCCACCCTGTAGCTGTAGTGGCAGGCCCTCCCCACCCTCCCCACCCTGTAGCTGTAGTGACAGGCCCTCGATCCCCACCCTCCCCACCCAGTAGCTGTAGTGGCAGGCCCTCCCCACCCTCCCCACCCTGTAGCTGTAGTGGCAGGCCCTAGCCACCCTCCCCACCCTGTAGCTGTAGTGGCAGACCCTCCCCACCCTCCCCACCCTGTAGCTGTAGTGACAGGCCCTCCCCACCCTCCTCACCCTGTAGCTGTAGTGGCAGGCCCTCCCCACCCTCCCCACCCTGTAGCTGTAGTGACAGGCCCTCCCCACCCTCCCCACCCTGTAGCTGTAGTGGCAGACCCTCCCCACCCTCCCCACCCTGTAGCTGTAGTGGCAGGCCCTCCCCACCCTCCCCACCCTGTAGCTGTAGTGGCAGGCCCTCCCCACCCTCCCCACCCTGTAGCTGTAGTGGCAGACCCTCCCCACCCAGTAGCTGTAGTGGCAGACCCTCCCCACCCTCCCCACCCTGTAGCTGTAGTGGCAGGCCCTCCCCACCCTCCCCACCCTGTAGCTGTAGTGGCAGGCCCTCCCCACCCTCCCCATCCTCCCCACCCTGTAGCTGTAGTGGCAGACCCTCCCCACCCAGTAGCTGTAGTGGCAGACCCTCCCCACCCTGTAGCTGTAGTGGCAGGCCCTCCCCACCCTGTAGCTGTAGTGGCAGACCCTCCCCACCCTGTATCTGTATTGGCAGACCCTCCCCACCCTCCCCACCCTGTAGCTGTAGTGGCAGGCCCTCCCCACCCTCCCCACCCTGTAGCTGTAGTGGCAGGCCCTCCCCACCCTCCCCACCCTGTTGCTGTAGTGGCAGACCCTCCCCACCCTCCCCACCCTGTAGCTGTAGTGGCAGGACCTCCCCACCCTCCCCACCCTGTAGCTGTAGTGGCAGACCCTCCCCACCCTCCCCACCCTGTAGCTGTAGTGGCAGGCCCTCCCCACCCTCCCCACCCTGTAGCTGTAGTGGCAGGCCCTCCCCACCCTCCCCACCCTGTAGCTGTAGTGGCAGACCCTCCCCACCCTCCCCACCCTGTAGCTGTAGTGGCAGGACCTCCCCACCCTCCCCACCCTGTAGCTGTAGTGGCAGACCCTCCCCACCCTCCCCACCCTGTAGCTGTAGTGGAAGGACCTCCCCACCCTCCCCACCCTCCCCACCCTGTAGCTGTAGTGGCAGGACCTCCCCACCCTCCCCACCCTGTAGCTGTAGTGGCAGGCCCTCCCCACCCTCCCCACCCTGTAGCTGTAGTGGCAGACCCTCCCCACCCTGTAGCTGTAGTGGCAGGCCCTCCCCACCCACCCCACCCACCCCACCCTGTAGCTGTAGTGGCAGGCCCTCCCCACCCTCCCCACCCTGTAGCTGTAGTGGCAGACCCTCCCACCCTCCCCACACTCCCCACCCTTTAGCTGTAGTGGCAGACCCTCCCCACCCTCCCCACCCTGTAGCTGTAGTGGCAGGCCCTCCCCACCCTGTAGCTGTAGTGGCAGGCCCTCCCCACCCTGTAGCTGTAGTGGCAGGCCCTCCCCACCCTGTAGCTGTAGTGGCAGGCCCTCCCCACCCTTCCCACCCTGTAGCTGTAGTGGCAGGCCCTCCCCACCCTGTAGCAGTAGTGGCAGGCCCTCCCCACCCTCCCCACCCTGTAGCTGTAGTGGCAGACCCTCCCACCCTCCTCACCCTCCCCACCCTGTAGCTGTAGTGGCAGGCCCTCCCCACCCTCCCCACCCTGTAGCTGTAGTGGCAGGCCCTCCCCACCCTCCCCACCCTGTAGCTGTAGTGGCAGGCCCTCCCCACCCTGTAGCTTTAGTGGCAGACCCTTCCCACCCTCCCCACCCAGTAGCTGTAGTGACAGGCCCTCCCCACCCTCCCCACCCTGTAGCTGTAGTGGCAGGCCCTTCCCACCCTCCCCACCCTGTAGCTGTAGTGGCAGACCCTCCCACCCTCCCACCCTGTAGCTGTAGTGGCAGGCTCTCCCCACCCTCCCCACCCTGTAGCTGTAGTGGCAGACCCTCCCACCCTCCCCACCCTGTAGCTGTAGTGGCAGACCCTCCCACCCTCCCCACCCTGTAGCTGTAGTGGCAGGCCCTCCCCACCCTGTAGCTGTAGTGGCAGACCCTCCCACCCTCCCCACCCTCCCACCCTCCCCACCCTGTAGCTGTAGTGGCAGGCCCTCCCCACCCTCCCCACCCTGTAGCCGTAGTGGCAGGCCCTCCCCACCCTGTAGCTGTAGTGGCAGGCCCTCCCCACCCTCCCCACCCTGTAGCTGTAGTGGCAGACCCTCCCACCCTCCCCACCCTGTAGCTGTAGTGGCAGGCCCTCCCCACCCTGTAGCTGTAGTGGCAGGCCCTCCCCACCCTGTAGCTGTAGTGGCAGACCCTCCCACCCTCCCCACCCTGTAGCTGTAGTGGCAGGCCCTCCCCACCCTGTAGCTGTAGTGGCAGACCCTCCCCACCTTCCCCACCCTGTAGCTGTAGTGGCAGGCCCTCCCCACCCTGTAGTGGCAGGCCCTCCCCACCCTGTAGCTGTAGTGGCAGGCCCTCCCCACCCTCCCCACCCTGTAGCTGTAGTGGCAGACCCTCCCCACCCTCCCCACCCTGTAGCTGTAGTGGCAGGCCCTCCCCACCCTGTAGCTGTAGTGGCAGGCCCTTCCCACCCTGTAGCTGTAGTGGCAGGCCCTCCCCACCCTGTAGCTGTAGTGGCAGGCCCTCCCCACCCTGTAGCTGTAGTGGCAGGCCCTCCCCACCCTTCCCACCCTGTAGCTGAAGTGGCAGGCCCTCCCCACCCTGTAGCTGTAGTGGCAGGCCCTCCCCACCCTGTAGCTGTAGTGGCAGACCCTCCCACCCTCCTCACCCTCCCCACCCTGTAGCTGTAGTGGCAGGCCCTCCCCACCCTCCCCACCCTGTAGCTGTAGTGGCAGGCCCTCCCCACCCTCCCCACCCTGTAGCCGTAGTGGCAGGCCCTCCCCACCCTGTAGCTGTAGTGGCAGGCCTTCCCCACCCTGTAGCTGTAGTGGCAGACCCTCCCACCCTCCCCACCCTGTAGCTGTAGTGGCAGGCCCTCCCCACCCTCCCCACCCTGTAGCTGTAGTGGCAGGCCCTCCCCACCCTCCCCACCCTGTAGCTGTAGTGGCAGACCCTCCCACCCTCCCCACCCTGTAGCTGTAGTGGCAGGACCTCCCCACCCTATAGCTGTAGTGGCAGACCCTCCCACCCTCCCCACCCTCCCCACCCTGTAGCTGTACTGGCAGGCCCTCCCCACCCTCCCCACCCTGTAGCCGTAGTGGCAGGCCCTCCCCACCCTGTAGCTGTAGTGGCAGGCCCTCCCCACCCTCCCCACCCTGTAGCTGTAGTGGCAGACCCTCCCACCCTCCCCACCCTGTAGCTGTAGTGGCAGGCCCTCCCCACCCTGTAGCTGTAGTGGCAGGCCCTCCCCACCCTCCCCACCCTGTAGCTGTAGTGGCAGACCCTCCCACCCTCCCCACCCTGTAGCTGTAGTGGCAGGCCCTCCCCACCCTGTAGCTGTAGTGGCAGACCCTCCCCACCTTCCCCACCCTGTAGCTGTAGTGGCAGGCCCTCCCCACCCTGTAGTGGCAGGCCCTCCCCACCCTGTAGCTGTAGTGGCAGGCCCTCCCCACCCTCCCCACCCTGTAGCTGTAGTGGCAGACCCTCCCCACCCTCCCCACCCTGTAGCTGTAGTGGCAGGCCCTCCCCACCCTGTAGCTGTAGTGGCAGGCCCTCCCCACCCTGTAGCTGTAGTGGCAGGCCCTCCCCACCCTGTAGCTTTAGTGGCAGGCCCTCCCCACCCTTCCCACCCTGTAGCTGTAGTGGCAGGCCCTCCCCACCCTCCCCACCCTGTAGCTGTAGTGGCAGACCCTCCCACCCTCCTCACCCTCCCCACCCTGTAGCTGTAGTGGCAAGCCCTCCCCACCCTCCCCACCCTGTAGCTGTAGTGGCAGGCCCTCCCCACCCTCCCCACCCTGTAGCTGTAGTGGCAGGCCCTCCCCACCCTGTAGCTTTAGTGGCAGACCCTCCCCACCCTCCCCACCCTGTAGCTGTAGTGACAGGCCCTCCCTACCCTCCCCACCCTGTAGCTGTAGTGGCAGGCCCTCCCCACTCTCCCCACCCTGTAGCTGTAGTGGCAGACCCTCCCACCCTCCCCACCCTGTAGCTGTAGTGGCAGGCCCTCCCCACCCTGTAGCTGTAGTGGCAGACCCTCCCCACCCTGTAGCTGTAGTGGCAGGCCCTCCCCACCCTCCCCACCCTGTAGCTGTAGTGGCAGGCCCTCCCCACCCTCCCCACCCTGTAGCTGTAGTGGCAGACCCTCCCACCCTCCCCACCCTGTAGCTGTAGTGGCAGGCCCTCCCCACCCTCCCCACCCTGTAGCTGTAGTGGCAGGCCCTCCCCACCCTCCCCACCCTGTAGCTGTAGTGGCAGAAACACCCTGTAGCTGTAGTGGCAGGCCCTCCCCACCCTGTAGCTGTAGTGGCAGACCCTCCCACCCTCCCCACCCTCCCCACCCTGTAGCTGTAGTGGCAGGCCCTCCCCACCCTCCCCACCCTGTAGCCGTAGTGGCAGGCCCTCCCCACCCTGTAGCTGTAGTGGTAGGCCCTCCCCACCCTCCCCACCCTGTAGCTGTAGTGGCAGACCCTCCCACCCTCCCCACCCTGTAGCTGTAGTGGCAGGCCCTCCCCACCCTGTAGCTGTAGTGGCAGGCCCTCCCCACCCTCCCCACCCTGTAGCTGTAGTGGCAGACCCTCCCACCCTCCCCACCCTGTAGCTGTAGTGGCAGGCCCTCCCCACCCTGTAGCTGTAGTGGCAGACCCTCCCCACCTTCCCCACCCTGTAGCTGTAGTGGCAGGCCCTCCCCACCCTGTAGTGGCAGGCCCTCCCCACCCTGTAGCTGTAGTGGCAGGCCCTCCCCACCCTGTAGCTGTAGTGGCAGGCCTTCCCCACCCTGTAGCTGTAGTGGCAGACCCTCCCACCCTCCCCACCCTGTAGCTGTAGTGGCAGGCCCTCCCCACCCTCCCCACCCTGTAGCTGTAGTGGCAGGCCCTCCCCACCCTCCCCACCCTGTAGCTGTAGTGGCAGGCCCTCCCCACCCTCCCCACCCTGTAGCTGTAGTGGCAGGCCCTCCCCACCCTGTAGCTTTAGTGGCAGACCCTCCCCACCCTCCCCACCCTGTAGCTGTAGTGACAGGCCCTCCCTACCCTCCCCACCCTGTAGCTGTAGTGGCAGGCCCTCCCCACTCTCCCCACCCTGTAGCTGTAGTGGCAGACCCTCCCACCCTCCCCACCCTGTAGCTGTAGTGGCAGGCCCTCCCCACCCTGTAGCTGTAGTGGCAGACCCTCCCACCCTCCCCACCCTGTAGCTGTAGTGGCAGGCCCTCCCCACCCTCCCCACCCTGTAGCTGTAGTGGCAGGCCCTCCCCACCCTCCCCACCCTGTAGCTGTAGTGGCAGACCCTCCCACCCTCCCCACCCTGTAGCTGTAGTGGCAGGCCCTCCCCACCCTCCCCACCCTGTAGCTGTAGTGGCAGGCCCTCCCCACCCTCCCCACCCTGTAGCTGTAGTGGCAGAAACACCCTGTAGCTGTAGTGGCAGGCCCTCCCCACCCTGTAGCTGTAGTGGCAGACCCTCCCACCCTCCCCACCCTCCCCACCCTGTAGATGTAGTGGCAGGCCCTCCCCACCCTCCCCACCCTGTAGCCGTAGTGGCAGGCCCTCCCCACCCTGTAGCTGTAGTGGCAGGCCCTCCCCACCCTCCCCACCCTGTAGCTGTAGTGGCAGACCCTCCCCACCCTCCCCACCCTGTAGCTGTAGTGGCAGGCCCTCCCCACCCTGTAGCTGTAGTGGCAGGCCCTCCCCACCCTCCCCACCCTGTAGCTGTAGTGGCAGACCCTCCCACCCTCCCCACCCTGTAGCTGTAGTGGCAGGCCCTCCCCACCCTGTAGCTGTAGTGGCAGACCCTCCCCACCTTCCCCACCCTGTAGCTGTAGTGGCAGGCCCTCCCCACCCTGTAGTGGCAGGCCCTCCCCACCCTGTAGCTGTAGTGGCAGGCCCTCCCCACCCTCCCCACCCTGTAGCTGTAGTGGCAGACCCTCCCACCCTCCCCACCCTGTAGCTGTAGTGGCAGGCCCTCCCCACCCTGTAGCTGTAGTGGCAGACCCTCCCCACCTTCCCCACCCTGTAGCTGTAGTGGCAGGCCCTCCCCACCCTGTAGTGGCAGGCCCTCCCCACCCTGTAGCTGTAGTGGCAGGCCCTCCCCACCCTGTAGCTGTAGTGGCAGACCCTCCCCACCTTCCCCACCCTGTAGCTGTAGTGGCAGGCCCTCCCCACCCTGTAGTGGCAGGCCTTCCCCACCCTCCCCACCCTGTAGCTGTAGTGGCAGACCCTCCCACCCTCCCCACCCTGTAGCTGTAGTGGCAGGCCCTCCGCACCCTCCCCACCCTGTAGCTGTAGTGGCAGGCCGTCCCCACCCTGTAGCTGTAGTGGCAGGCCCTCCCCACCCTGTAGCTGTAGTGGCAGACCCTCCCACCCTCCCCACCCTGTAGCTGTAGTGGCAGGCCCTCCCCACCCTGTAGCTGTAGTGGCAGGCCCTCCCCACCCTGTAGCTGTAGTGGCAGACCCTCCCACCCTGTAGCTGTAGTGGCAGGCCCTCCCCACCCTGTAGCTGTAGTGGCAGGCCCTCCCCACCCTGTAGCTGTAGTAGCAGACCCTCCCCAC
The DNA here is from genome assembly GCF_040958095.1 of Procambarus clarkii. Taxonomy (NCBI): domain Eukaryota; kingdom Metazoa; phylum Arthropoda; class Malacostraca; order Decapoda; family Cambaridae; genus Procambarus; species Procambarus clarkii. The sequence goes on from NC_091201.1 coordinate 6,002,701, forward strand.
CCTCCCCACCCTGTAGCTGTAGTGGCAGGCCCTCCCCACCCTGTAGCTGTAGTGGCAGGCCCTCCCCACCCTCCCCACCCTGTAGCTGTAGTGGCAGGCCCTCCCCACCCTCCCCACCCTGTAGTTGTAGTGGCAGGCCCTCCCCACCCTCCCCACCCTGTAGCTGTAGTGGCAGGTCCTCCCCACCCTCCCCACCCTGTAGCTGTAGTGGCAGGCCCTCCCCACCCTCCCCACCCTGTAGCTGTAGTGGCAGACCCTCCCCACCCTCCCCACCCTGTAGCTGTAGTGGCAGGCCCTCCCCACCCTCCCCACCCTGTAGCTGTAGTGGCAGGCCCTCCCCACCCTCCCCACCCTGTAGCTGGAGTGACAGACCCTCCCCACCCTCCCCACCCTGTAGCTGTAGTGGCAGGCCCTCCCCACCCTCCCCACCCTGTAGCTGGAGTGACAGACCCTCCCCTCCCTCCCCACCCTGTAGCTGTAGTGGCAGGCCCTCCCCACCCTCCCCACCCTGTAGCTGTAGTGGCAGGCCCTCCCCACCCTCCCCACCCTGTAGCTGTAGTGGCAGGCCCTCCCCACCCTCCCCACCCTGTAGCTGTAGTGGCAGGCCCTCTCCACCCTCCCCACCCTGTAGCTGTAGTGGCAGACCCTCCCCACCCTCCCCACCCTGTAGCTGTAGTGGCAGGCCCTCTCCACCCTCCCCACCCTGTAGCTGTAGTGGCAGGCCCTCCCCACCCTCCCCACCCTGTAGCTGTAGTGGCAGGCCCTCTCCACCCTCCCCACCCTGTAGCTGTAGTGGCAGACCCTCCCCACCCTGTAGCTGAAGTGGCAGGCCCTCCCCACCCTCCCCACCCTGTAGCTGTAGTGGCAGGCCCTCCCCACCCTCCCCACCCTGTAGCTGTAATGGCAGGCCCTCTCCACCCTCCCCACCCTGTAGCTGTAGTGGCAGACCCTCCCCACCCTCCCCACCCTGTAGCTGTAGTGGCAGGCCCTCCCTACCCTCCCCACCCTGTAGCTGTAGTGGCAGACCCTCCCCACCCTGTAGCTGAAGTGGCAGGCCCTCCCCACCCTCCCCACCCTGTAGCTGTAGTGGCAGGCCCTCCCCACCCTCCCCACCCTGTAGCTGAAGTGGCAGGGCCCTCCCCACCCTGTAGCTGTAGTGGCAGGCCCTCCCCACCCTCCCCACCCTGTAGCTGTAGTGGCAGACCCTCCCACCCTCCCCACCCTGTAGCTGTAGTGGCAGGCCCTCCCCACCCTGTAGCTGTAGTGGCAGGCCCTCCCCACCCTCCCCACCCTGTAGCTGTAGTGGCAGACCCTCCCACCCTCCCCACCCTGTAGCTGTAGTGGCAGGCCCTCCCCACCCTGTAGCTGTAGTGGCAGACCCTCCCCACCTTCCCCACCCTGTAGCTGTAGTGGCAGGCCCTCCCCACCCTGTAGTGGCAGGCCCTCCCCACCCTGTAGCTGTAGTGGCAGGCCCTCCCCACCCTCCCCACCCTGTAGCTGTAGTGGTAGACCCTCCCCACCATCCCCACCCTGTAGCTGTAGTGGCAGGCCCTCCCCACCCTGTAGCTGTAGTGGCAGGCCCTCCCCACCCTGTAGCTGTAGTGGCAGGCCCTCCCCACCCTGTAGCTGTAGTGGCAGGCCCTCCCCACCCTTCCCACCCTGTAGCTGTAGTGGCAGGCCCTCCCCACCCTGTAGCTGTAGTGGCAGGCCCTCCCCACCCTGTAGCTGTAGTGGCAGGCCCTCCCCACCCTCCCCACCCTGTAGCTGTAGTGGCAGACCCTCCCACCCTCCTCACCCTCCCCACCCTGTAGCTGTAGTGGCAAGCCCTCCCCACCCTCCCCACCCTGTAGCTGTAGTGGCAGGCCCTCCCCACCCTCCCCACCCTGTAGCTGTAGTGGCAGGCCCTCCCCACCCTGTAGCTTTAGTGGCAGACCCTCCCCACCCTCCCCACCCTGTAGCTGTAGTGACAGGCCCTCCCTACCCTCCCCACCCTGTAGCTGTAGTGGCAGGCCCTCCCCACCCTCCCCACCCTGTAGCTGTAGTGGCAGACCCTCCCACCCTCCCCACCCTCCCACCCTCCCCACCCTGTAGCTGTAGTGGCAGGCCCTCCCCACCCTGTAGCTGTAGTGGCAGACCCTCCCACCCTCCCCACCCTGTAGCTGTAGTGGCAGGCCCTCCCCACCCTCCCCACCCTGTAGCTGTAGTGGCAGGCCCTCCCCACCCTCCCCACCCTGTAGCTGTAGTGGCAGACCCTCCCACCCTCCCCACCCTGTAGCTGTAGTGGCAGGCCCTCCCCACCCTCCCCACCCTGTAGCTGTAGTGGCAGGCCCTCCCCACCCTCCCCACCCTGTAGCTGTAGTGGCAGGCCCTCCCCACCCTCCCCACCCTGTAGCTGTAGTGGCAGACCCTCCCACCCTCCCCACCCTGTAGCTGTAGTGGCAGGCCCTCCCCACCCTGTAGCTGTAGTGGCAGACCCTCCCACCCTCCCCACCCTCCCAATCTCCCCAACCTCCCCACCCTGTAGCTGTAGTGGCAGGCCCTCCCCACCCTCCCCACCCTGTAGCCGTAGTGGCAGGCCCTCCCCACCCTGTAGCTGTAGTGGCAGGCCCTCCCCACCCTCCCCACCCTGTAGCTGTAGTGGCAGACCCTCCCACCCTCCCCACCCTGTAGCTGTAGTGGCAGGCCCTCCCCACCCTGTAGCTGTAGTGGCAGACCCTCCCACCCTCCCCACCCTGTAGCTGTAGTGGCAGGCCCTCCCCACCCTGTAGCTGTAGTGGCAGACCCTCCCCACCTTCCCCACCCTGTAGCTGTAGTGGCAGGCCCTCCCCACCCTGTAGTGGCAGGCCCTCCCCACCCTGTAGCTGTAGTGGCAGGCCCTCCCCACCCTCCCCACCCTGTAGCTGTAGTGGCAGACCCTCCCACCCTCCCCACCTTGTAGCTGTAGTGGCAGGCCCTTCCCACCCTGTAGCTGTAGTGGCAGACCCTCCCCACCTTCCCCACCCTGTAGCTGTAGTGGCAGGCCCTCCCCACCCTGTAGTGGCAGGCCCTCCCCACCCTGTAGCTGTAGTGGCAGGCCCTCCCCACCCTCCCCACCCTGTAGCTGTAGTGGCAGGCCCTCCCCACCCTCCCCACCCTGTAGCTGTAGTGGCAGACCCTCCCACCCTCCCCACCCTGTAGCTGTAGTGGCAGGCCCTCCCCACCCTGTAGCTGTAGTGGCAGACCCTCCCCACCTTCCCCACCCTGTAGCTGTAGTGGCAGGCCCTCCCCACCCTGTAGTGGCAGGCCTTCCCCACCCTCCCCACCCTGTAGCTGTAGTGGCAGACCCTCCCACCCTCCCCACCCTGTAGCTGTAGTGGCAGGCCCTCCGCACCCTCCCCACCCTGTAGCTGTAGTGGCAGGCCCTCCCCACCCTGTAGCTGTAGTGGCAGGCCCTCCCCACCCTGTAGCTGTAGTGGCAGACCCTCCCACCCTCCCCACCCTGTAGCTGTAGTGGCAGGCCCTCCCCACCCTGTAGCTGTAGTGGCAGGCCCTCCCCACCCTGTAGCTGTAGTGGCAGACCCTCCCACCCTCCCCACCCTGTAGCTGTAGTGGCAGACCCTCCCACCCTGTAGCTGTAGTGGCAGGCCCTCCCCACCCTGTAGCTGTAGTGGCAGGCCCTCCCCACCCTGTAGCTGTAGTAGCAGACCCTCCCCACCCTCCACCACCCTGTAGCTGTAGTGGCAGGCCCTCCCCACCCTGTAGCTGTAGTGGCAGGCCCTCCCCACCCTCCCCACCCTGTAGCTGTAGTGGCAGGCCCTCCCCCACCCTCCCCACCCTGTAGCTGTAGTGGCAGATCCTCCCCACCCTCCCCACCCTGTAGCTGTAGTGGCAGGCCCTCCCCACCCTCCCCACCCTGTAGCTGTAGTGGCAGGCCCTCCCCACCCTCCCCACCCTGTAGCTGTAGTGGCAGGCCCTCCCCACCCTCCCCACCCTGTAGCTGTAGTGACAGGCCCTCCCCACCCTCCCCACCCTGTAGCTGTAGTGGCAGGCCCTCCCCACCCTCCCCACCCTGTAGCTGTAGTGACAGACCCTCCCCACCCTCCCCACCCTGTAGCTGTAGTGACAGGCCCTCCCCACCCTCCCCACCCTGTAGCTGTAGTGGCAGGCCCTCCCCACCCTCCCCACCCTGTAGCTGTAGTGACAGGCCCTCCCCACCCTCCCCACCCTGTAGCTGTAGTGGCAGGCCCTCCCCACCCTCCCCACCCTGTAGCTGGAGTGACAGACCCTCCCCACCCTCCCCACCCTGTAGCTGTAGTGGCAGGCCCTCCCCACCCTCCCCACCCTGTAGCTGGAGTGACAGACCCTCCCCTCCCTCCCCACCCTGTAGCTGTAGTGGCAGGCCCTCCCCACCCTCCCCACCCTGTAGCTGTAGTGGCAGGCCCTCCCCACCTTCCCCACCCTGTAGCTGTAGTGGCAGGCCCTCCCCACCCTCCCCACCCTGTAGCTGTAGTGGCAGGCCCTCTCCACCCTCCCCTCCCTGTAGCTGTAGTGGCAGACCCTCCCCACCCTCCCCACCCTGTAGCTGTAGTGGCAGGCCCTCCCCACCCTCCCCACCCTGTAGCTGTAGTGGCAGACCCTCCCCACCCTGTAGCTGAAGTGGCAGGCCCTCCCCACCCTCCCCACCCTGTAGCTGTAGTGGCAGGCCCTCCCCACCCTCCCCACCCTGTAGCTGAAGTGGCAGGCCCCTCCCTACCCTGTAGCTGTAGTGGTAGGCCCTCCCCACCCTGTAGCTGTAGTGGCAGATCCTCCCCACCCTCTCCACCCTCCCCACCCTGTAGCTGTAGTGGCAGGCCCTCCCCACCCTCCCCACCCTGTAGCTGTAGTGGCAGACCCTCCCCACCCTCCCCACCCTGTAGCTGTAGTGGCAGACCCTCCCCACCCTCCCCACCCTGTAGCTGTAGTGGCAGACCCTCCCCACCCTCCCCACCCTGTAGCTGTAGTGGCAGACCCTCCCCACCCTGTAGCTGTAGTGGCAGGCCCTCCCCACCCTGTAGCTGTAGTGGCAGGCCCTCCCCACCCTGTAGCTGTAGTGGCAGACCCTCCCCACCCTCCCCACCCTGTAGCTGTAGTGGCAGGCCCTCCCCACCCTCCCCACCCTGTAGCTGTAGTGGCAGGCCCTCCCCACCCTGTAGCTGTAGTGGCAGACCCTCCCCACCCTCCCCACCCTGTAGCTGTAGTGGCAGGCCCTCCCCACCCTGTAGCTGTAGTGGCAGGCCCTCCCCACCCTGTAGCTGTAGTGGCAGACCCTCCCCACCCTCCCCACCCTGTAGCTGTAGTGGCAGACCCTCCCCACCCTCCCCACCCTCCCCACCCTGTAGCTGTAGTGGCAGACCCTCCCACCCTCCCCACCCTGTAGCTGTAGTGGCAGACCCTCCCCACCCTCCCCACCCTGTAGCTGTAGTGGCAGGCCCTCCCCACCCTGTAGCTGTAGTGGCAGACCCTCCCCACCCTCCCCACCCTGTAGCTGTAGTGGCAGACCCTCCCCACCCTCCCCACCCTGTAGCTGTAGTGGCAGACCCTCCCCACCCTGTAGCTGAAGTGGCAGGCCCTCCCCACCCTCCCCACCCTGTAGCTGTAGTGGCAGACCCTCCCACCCTGTAGCTGTAGTGGCAGGCCCTCCCCACCCTGTGTGAGGAAAGGTTGCGAGTGATTGGTAGGAAAGCGGGGGTTATGTGGGTTAACTGTTGGGTTAATTGTTGATCTGTATGAGTGTGTCTGGTGAGCAGTGGTACAGAGTGACAGATAGTTGGCACACATTATGTCTCGTCTGGTGGCTAGGCTTGTGAGGCCCGTGTCCCTGTGAAGGCCCAGGATAGGAGTGGAACACATTGCGCCACATATAAGTCGCATGTCAGTGTTTTGGATGACAGCCGACGCATATGCCTGGCAACAATAGTCTAGTTGGCTGAGAATGTTGGATGTATAGAAACGGAGCAAGATTTGACGGTGTGCTCCCCAGGCGGTGCCAGTGAGGGCTTTAAGTAGGTTGTGTCGTCTGTTTAAGGTGTTGAATGTGTACCTTCCAGGTAAGTGAGGGGGAGTCTAAGGGGGCTTATTACCGGTTGAGTAAAAATTGTTCAATTTGCTTATAAATTTTTTTATGAAATGGTTATAGAAAGGGCTGCAACTGGTCCAAGTTTCATCATCACACCCTAAACAGAAAAGGAGAAAAAAAATACACAAGGTATTATGCAACGAATGTTCAACATTCTCAAATAATCTCAGGGAACACATGTGTCAACTAAAATGTCTACTATGTGCTGTAGAAGCACAAACTCTTGTAATAATTGTAATATGTATGTGCAATATATTTATATGTAATTTTTTTTTTCTTTTTTTTTTTTTCTTTTTTTTTGGCCAATTTTTTTTTTCGTTTGTTATCAAGGGATTTGCATGAAACTTGAACACCTTGCTCAATGGAAGCCTATCTGCAAGGGTGCCAATTATGAACGAAATCTGTCGAAGTCAAGCTCAGCTACAGGTGGCCGAACTTGGATCTTTATTTTACTCTGGAAAGTAATTTACACCTTCAAAGTACTTCAGAGCTTTCATTTATTAATCAATTTACATGCAAATTACACCTTATATGTAGCGTTTGTGCTTCTACAAACCTATTGAGACATTTTAGTCCAAAGTCCATTTGTTGATTTTATAAAAATTTATAAACATCATATATTGCATATTTTTGGAAGGGTAACTTTGAATAATTATATTATTGCACTAAACACTTTTTTGATAAAACTGATCATTACAATCCTTTATTATGTGCTACATTTAATATCTGAGTGTTATAGAAATGATTTTAGTTGACACATGTGTTCCCTGAAACTATTTGAAAATGTTGAAAATTCGTTGCATAATACGTTGTGTATTTTTTTTCTCCTTTTCTGTTTAGGGTGTGATGCTGAAACTTGGACCAGTTGCAGCTCTTTCTATAACCATTTCATAAATAAATTTATAAACAAAATGAACAATTTTTACGAAACCCTTAATACGCCCCCTAAGTGCATTCCGAGGTATTGATGTTCTCGTGCGTGTTGGATGGGAGTGTTGTGTATTGTGAGGGTGGGTAGATGAACGAGTCTTTATTTAGTGAAAATCTAATAATAGGTTTTGGTGATACTGTACTCAAAAAAATACTTGAAGGCCTCAATTCTGAATTAAAAAAGTTTCCCTTGTAAGAACCGCAATACGTACTAATTTACTTTTCAGGGGAGACTAACACGTATAATAAATAAATTGGTACTAGCAAGTCTATTAATTTAATTGTATTGCATATTTCCAAAATAGTTCAAATAAAATCTCTTGAACCTTCGTAAATAAAAACACTGTTTTTCGCAAATAAAGTCAATATCAAAATCAATAATATTCAGTCACAACAGCGAAGAAGAAAATGGAAGATATGTGTGGGGAGACTTTACTAACTCGAGCAATAAATGCTTCCAGTCTTCCTCCAAGTCTTAATCCACATTCAGTCAGGCACTGCAGAGAATGACAGTTATTTTCCTCTTTGAAATCATCCGAGTTTAATTAAATTAGCGCCAAACCTCTTTCAGGAGCACTTCGAAAATGACTCGAATCAGGAAATAGCTTTTGCATTGCCATATTCGACAATTATCACTTAAAAATCTATCCGTTTATCCTGGCGTCGAATCTCTGTGTCTCATATAGTATAATTACCATAAATAACTAGCGAAGATGGGCATTATACAGATGAAACAACTAACCTTCGCGGAGAAGCAGCTCGACCTGCACACATCAGACATTTCTCCCTGCGCGGCCATAAAATATGTTTATAATGAAAAGATTCCTTTCTAAGTTCTAGATGGCGTTCTTACGTGCCCCTAAGGCAGGAGGAATACTTCATGATTCCCACATTTCTTTAATTAAATCTATTGCCAGCGCGGGTATTACCTCTCTCGATGCCAGCTATTCTCCTCCAAGATCTAAATCTTTTTTTCCGGTTCGCGCACAAAGACGTGACTGGCTTTTAAAAATGCTTGAAGCATCGCTGGAAGTTTGAAGACGGAGATGGGCACCATTCTCCGCAGTGGTGAGGAGGAGGAGGGTGACGCCGTCTCTCAGATGGTCTTCTCCTGATTGTTCACCTCAAGAATTAGGGGAATAATATTGTTAATTTACTCCTGACAGGGTAATGTCAGGTTATTAATTGGCTGTGCTTGACTGGGGCCACCAGCTGTATGACTGGGGCCACCAGCTGTATGACTGAGGCCACCAGCTGTATGACTGGGGCCACCAGCTGTATGACTGGGGCCACCAGCTGTATGACTGAGGCCACCAGCTGTATGACTGAGGCCACCAGCTGTATGACTGGGGCCACCAGCTGTATGACTGGGGCCACCAGCTGTATGACTGGGGCCACCAGCTGTATGACTGGGGCCACCAGCTGTATGACTGGGGCCACCAGCTGTATGACTGAGGCCAACAGCTGTATGACTGAGGCCACCAGCTGTATGACTGGGGCCACCAGCTGTATGACTGGGGCCACCAGCTGTATAACTGAGGCCACCAGCTGTATGACTGGGGCCACCAGCTGTATGACTGGGGCCACCAGCTGTATGACTGGGGCCACCAGCTGTATGACTGGGGCCACCAGCTGTATAACTGAGGCCACCAGCTGTATGACTGGTGCCACTAGCTGTATGACTGGGGCCACCAGCTGTATGACTGAGGCCACCAGCTGTACACGTATGACTGGGGCCACCAGCTGTATGACTGAGGCCACCAGCTGTATGACTGGGGCCACCAGCTGTATGACTGGGGCCACCAGCTGTATGACTGGGGCCACCAGCTGTATGACTGGGGCCACCAGCTGTATGACTGGGGCCACCAGCTGTATGACTGGGGCCACCAGCTGTATGACTGAGGCCACCAGCTGTATGACTGGGGCCACCAGCTGTATAACTGGGGCCACCAGCTGTATGACTGAGGCCACCAGCTGTATGACTGGGGCCACCAGCTGTATAACTGGGGCCACCAGCTGTATGACTGAGGCCACCAGCTGTATGACTGAGGCCACCAGCTGTATGACTGGGGCCACCAGCTGTATGACTGAGGCCACCAGCTGTATGACTGGGGCCACCAGCTGTATGACTGGGGCCACCAGCTGTATGACTGGGGCCACCAGCTGTATGACTGGGGCCACCAGCTGTATGCAGAGAGGAAATGGGACGATCAGGAGAAAGCACCATGCCATTACGACTATTTAGCACTGGGAAGGGGTCAAGATAAGGATTTGGGATGGGACGGAGGGAAGGAATAGTGCCCAACCACTTGGACGGTCGGGGATTGAACGCCGACCTGCATGAAGCGAGACCGTCACTCTACCGTCCACCCTAAGTGATTGGACAGAGCACAGAGGGACAGACACCTATATTAGATCACTCTTACAGGGAAGAGAGGGAATTATCATGGAAGAGCACCAAGACATTTCGGCTACATAGCGCATTGAAAGGATGGGGGGATGGGACGGGACTAAGGTTCGTGCAGGCCATGTTGTGGATGAGATCATGTTGGGCATGATCCCACCACCTTCATTACCCTTCACCACCTTCCCTATCCTTCACCACCTTCCCTACCCTTCACCACCTTCCCTATCCTTCACCACCTTCCCTACTCTTCACCATCTTCCCTACCCTTCACTACCTTTCCTGATTATTCAAGATTGACCATGTAATGCATCAATTATACAATGTATGTATGTGATGTAACTATATAACCTGAGCTTGTAAAAACACCTTAATCACCTTCAGTGATTAAGTACTTAATTGCACACTAGTTTCTCTATCAGCTATCTCACCCTTTCAGAGTAAAAGAGACAAATGTATGTGAATGCATGTGTGTGTATATATGTATGTATATGTGAGAGTATGTCTCTCAAGGTAGTGCAAGGAGCCCTAGCACAGAGAATGTGTCCTGTTCTGTCTATCGGCCAATAGACTGAACACCGTCCATTCCTCACTGTCAAGTTAAACTCAGCGTCTTTTCGATATACCAACACTCACCTGGAATCGCGACTGTGAATATATTGTTTAGAAGCCTAGTAGTGACAAATCACCAGAGCGAAACAGACTGGTATCAGGTAACCTCTGGTGACAAGTGGAGATCATCTGTGAGTGACCTAGAGACTACGTAACGTTACCACCCTTATTCATCGCCAGTGCCAGAGTGTGTACATGTGTCTGTGACATACAGCGCGCCCTCTTGCGAGTACCCCCCCCCCCATTCCCGTGTCAAGTACAGTTTGTGGGAAAGCCTGTCGTCAATGGTCTCACTGCAGAACGAGGAAACCAGCTATCAGGCCACCTACGATTTCTTGCATAAATGTCCCTGAGTGAGTGATTGAATAAGAGAGGTACCCTATCTGTAAGTACCAGATTTTGTCATTGTTTAGTGTGTCTGTCTGTGTTGGTCTGAGGGATCGACCACAGTTCTCACCTGCTTATACCTGACACAGGTATAGGTGAAGACACCCCGACGGTGTATGTGTGTTTATCTGTGTGGTATCACGGCATTACACTAGTCTGTGAATGTGAGCTTCACATACACGATACATTTAGTTATTGTGTGATATTATTATTGTGCATGTTATTGCCTGTCCCATTGACAGTGTATATGTGATTTATTGCATATCATCATTACCGAGTATCCTGTTGGAACTCTTGTGATCCCTTTGCATACCGGCAGTTAGGTTGCCGTGTTAATGATTGGCTGTCAACTGTGTTAAGTTAGGTGATTCTCCACGAGTGGATCCGAGTCCATTAGCCAGACGTCAAGAGTCTCGCTAACACAACCATAGCTTTGCTGACGCCAATCTAAAGTAAATCAAACACCCTTTGTATTAGTGGTTAAGTTAGTAAATAAACTACTGTTAAGCTTCATGCAGTGTTTCCGTTGAACCACTTCTGAATACTGCCAATATTACTCAAGCCTTCAGCTCCAGGTGTCTTCAACACCGAGTTGCTTATATTCACTAAACTATAAATGTGATGAGGACCCTGGGAGTCCCTTAAAGTGTTAAGTCATTGAGGAGATGCCAACGATCAACGTGGAGCAGGACCAGGTGAGGCTAGTCTGAGAAGAGACCCTCAAGGACTCTAACTCGACCTTGCTCCCAGGCCCTGTACGGTTGCTCTCGTATTTTCTCTGCTGATTCCGACAGCTTCGTGAAGCGTCTGCCACATGTACATTGGCGACGTGCGCATTGCAGTCGTGAAAGCAAAAAAGAAAACCCCACAGTATATATGTATATGTATGTATATGTGTGTGTGTGTATGTGTATGGGTATAAAGTATATATGGAAGCTGATCAGAATTACATTTGACCTTTGTAAATGCACATTAATGACACGATGTAAAAGTCACATCGAACACTTTATGTAGGGCATACGTAAATCTGTGTTACTATGTATTTATGTATTTATCTGTGTATCTATGTTTACGTATGTAGGTTAGCTTAGCATTTTAAAAGCACCGAATCACCTTCTGTGGTTGAGTGTTCAATAAACCCTTGAACTATATGTTTAACCCATCTCTAACCCTGTCCATGGAGGACAGAAGAAAACGTATATATGCTGGTTAGCATTGTAAATGTGTGGCCACGTCTGTGGTAGAAAAATAATAATAATAATAAAAAGCACCTTCCCTACCCTTCACCACCTTCCCTACCCTTCACCACCTTCCCTACCCTTCACCACCTTCCCTACCCTTCACCACCTTCCCTACCCTTCACCACCTTCCCTACCCTTCACCACCTTCCCTACCCTTCACCACCTTCCCTACCCTTCACCACCATCCCTACCCTTCACCACCTTCCCTACCCTTCACCACCTTCCCTACCCTTCACCACCTTCCCTACCCTTCACCACCTTCCCTACCCTTCACCACCTTCCCTACCCTTCACCACCTTCCCTACCCTTCACCACCTTCCCTACCCTTCACCACCTTCCCTACCCTTCACCACCTTCCCTACCCTTCACCACCTTCCCTACCCTTCACCACCTTCCCTACCCTTCACCACCTTCCCTACCCTTCACCACCTTCCCTACCCTTCACCACCTTCCCTACCCTTCACCACCTTCCCTACCCTTCACCACCTTCCCTACCCTTCACCACCTTCCCTACCCTTCACCACCTTCCCTACCCTTCACCACCTTCCCTACCCTTCACCACCTTCCCTACCCTTCACCACCTTCCCTACCCTTCACCACCTTCCCTACCCTTCACCACCTTCCCTACCCTTCACCACCTTCCCTACCCTTCACCACCTTCCCTACCCTTCACCACCTTCCCTACCCTTCACCACCTTCCCTACCCTTCACCACCTTCCCTACCCTTCACCACCTTCCCTACCCTTCACCACCTTCCCTACCCTTCACCACCTTCCCTACCCTTCACCACCTTCCCTACCCTTCACCACCTTCCCTACCCTTCACCACCTTCCCTACCCTTCACCACCTTCCCTACCCTTCACCACCTTCCCTACCCTTCACCACCTTCCCTACCCTTCACCACCTTCCCTACCCTTCACCACCTTCCCTACCCTTCACCACCTTCCCTACCCTTCACCACCTTCCCTACCCTTCACCACCTTCCCTACCCTTCAACACCTTCCCTACCCTTCAACACCTTCCCTACCCTTCAACACCTTCCCTACCCTTCAACACCTTCCCTACCCTTCACCACCTCCCTTACCCTTCACCACCTCCCTTACCCTTCACCACCTCCCTTACCCTTCACCACCTCCCTTACCCTTCACCACCTCCCTTACCCTTCACCACCTCCCTTACCCTTCACCACCTCCCTTACCCTTCACCACCTCCCTTACCCTTCACCACCTCCCTTACCCTTCACCACCTCCCTTACCCTTCACCACCTCCCTTACCCTTCACCACCTCCCTTACCCTTCATCACCTCCCTTACCCTTCATCACCTCCCTTACCCTTCATCACCTCCCTTACCCTTCATCACCTCCCTTACCCTTCATCACCTCCCTTACCCTTCATCACCTCCCTTACCCTTCACCACCTTCCCTACCCTTCACCACCTTCCCTACCCTTCACCACCTTCCCTACCCTTCACCACCTTCCCTACCCTTCACCACCTTCCCTACCCTTCACCACCTTCCCTACCCTTCACCACCTTCCCTACCCTTCACCACCTTCCCTACCCTTCACCACCTTCCCTACCCTTCACCACCTTCCCTACCCTTCACCACCTTCCCTACCCTTCACCACCTTCCCTACCCTTCACCACCTTCCCTACCCTTCACCACCTTCCCTACCCTTCACCACCTTCCCTACCCTTCACCACCTTCCCTACCCTTCACCACCTTCCCTACCCTTCACCACCTTCCCTACCCTTCACCACCTTCCCTACCCTTCACCACCTTCCCTACCCTTCACCACCTTCCCTACCCTTCACCACCTTCCCTACCCTTCACCACCTCCCTTACCCTTCACCACCTCCCTTACCCTTCACCACCTCCCTTACCCTTCACCACCTCCCTTACCCTTCACCACCTCCCTTACCCTTCACCACCTCCCTTACCCTTCACCACCTCCCTTACCCTTCACCACCTCCCTTACCCTTCACCACCTCCCTTACCCTTCACCACCTCCCTTACCCTTCACCACCTCCCTTACCCTTCACCACCTCCCTTACCCTTCACCACCTCCCTTACCCTTCACCACCTCCCTTACCCTTCACCACCTCCCTTACCCTTCACCACCTCCCTTACCCTTCACCACCTCCCTTACCCTTCACCACCTTCCCTACCCTTCACCACCTTCCCTACCCTTCACCACCTTCCCTACCCTTCACCACCTCCCTTACCCTTCACCACCTCCCTTACCCTTCACCACCTTCCCTTACCCTTCACCACCTTCCCTTACCCTTCACCACCTTCCCTTACCCTTCACCACCTTCCCTTACCCTTCACCACCTTCCCTTACCCTTCACCACCTTCCCTTACCCTTCACCACCTTCCCTTACCCTTCACCACCTTCCCTTACCCTTCACCACCTCCCTTACCCTTCACCACCTCCCTTACCCTTCACCACCTCCCTTACCCTTCACCACCTCCCTTACCCTTCACCACCTTCCCTACCCTTCACCACCTTCCCTACCCTTCACCACCTTCCCTACCCTTCACCACCTTCCCTACCCTTCACCACCTTCCCTACCCTTCACCACCTTCCCTACCCTTCACCACCTTCCCTACCCTTCACCACCTTCCCTACCCTTCACCACCTTCCCTACCCTTCACCACCTTCCCTACCCTTCACCACCTTCCCTACCCTTCACCACCTTCCCTACCCTTCACCACCTTCCCTACCCTTCACCACCTTCCCTACCCTTCACCACCTTCCCTACCCTTCACCACCTTCCCTACCCTTCACCACCTTCCCTACCCTTCACCACCTTCCCTACCCTTCACCACCTTCCCTACCCTTCACCACCTTCCCTACCCTTCACCACCTTCCCTACCCTTCACCACCTTCCCTACCCTTCACCACCTTCCCTACCCTTCACCACCTTCCCTACCCTTCACCACCTTCCCTACCCTTCACCACCTTCCCTACCCTTCACCACCTTCCCTACCCTTCACCACCTTCCCTACCCTTCACCACCTTCCCTACCCTTCACCACCTTCCCTACCCTTCACCACCTTCCCTACCCTTCACCACCTTCCCTACCCTTCACCACCTTCCCTACCCTTCACCACCTTCCCTACCCTTCACCACCTTCCCTACCCTTCACCACCTTCCCTACCCTTCACCACCTTCCCTACCCTTCACCACCTTCCCTACCCTTCACCACCTTCCCTACCCTTCACCACCTTCCCTACCCTTCACCACCTTCCCTACCCTTCACCACCTTCCCTACCCTTCACCACCTTCCCTACCTTTCATCACCTTCCCTACCCTTCACCACCTTCCCTACCCTTCACCACCTTCCCTACCCTTCACCACCTTCCCTACCCTTCACCACCTTCCCTACCCTTCACCACCTTCCCTACCCTTCACCACCTTCCCTACCCTTCACCACCTTCCCTACCTTTCATCACCTTCCCTACCCTTCACCACCTTCCCTACCCTTCACCACCTTCCCTACCCTTCACCACCTTCCCTACCCTTCACCACCTTCCCTACCCTTCACCACCTTCCCTACCCTTCACCACCTTCCCTACCCTTCACCACCTTCCCTACCCTTCACCACTTTCCCTACCCTTCACCACCTTCCCTACCCTTCACCACCTTCCCTACCCTTCACCACCTTCCCTACCCTTCACCACCTTCCCTACCCTTCACCACCTTCCCTACCCTTCACCACCTTCCCTACCCTTCACCACCTTCCCTACCCTTCACCACTTTCCCTACCCTTCACCACCTTCCTACCCTTCACCACCTTCCCTACCCTTCACCACCTTCCCTACCCTTCACCGCCTTCCCTACCCTTCACCACCTTCCCTACCCTTCACCACCTTCCCTACCCTTCACCACTTTCCCTACCCTTCACCACCTTCCCTACCCTTCACCACCTTCCCTACCCTTCACCACCTTCCCTACCCTTCACCACCTCCCTTACCCTTCACCACCTTCCCTACCCTTCACCACCTTCCCTACCCTTCACCACCTTCCCTACCCTTCACCACCTTCCCTACCCTTCACCACCTTCCCTACCCTTCACCACTTTCCCTACCCTTCACCACCTTCCCTACCCTTCACCACCTTCCCTACCCTTCACCACCTTCCCTACCCTTCATCACCTTCCCTACCCTTCACCACCTTCCCTATCCTTCATCACCTTCCCTACCCTTCACCACCTTCCCTACCCTTCACCACCTTCCCTACCTTTCATCACCTTCCCTACCCTTCATCACCTTCCCTACCCTTCACCACCTTCCCTACCTTTCATCACCTTCCCTACCCTTCATCACCTTCCCTACCCTTCACCACCTTCCCTACCCTTCACCACTTTCCCTACCCTTCACCACCTTCCCTACCCTTCACCACCTTCCCTACCCTTCACCTCCTTCCCTACCCTTCACCGCCTTCCCTACCCTTCACCACTTTCCCTACCCTTCACCACCTTCCCTACCCTTCACCACTTTCCCTACCCTTCACCACCTTCCCTACCCTTCACCACCTTCCCTACCCTTCACCACCTTCCCTACCCTTCACCACCTCCCTTACCCTTCACCACGTTCCCTACCCTTCACCACCTTCCCTACCCTTCACCACCTTCCCTACCCTTCACCACCTTCCCTACCCTTCACCACCTTCCCTACCCTTCACCACTTTCCCTACCCTTCACCACCTTCCCTACCCTTCACCACCTTCCCTACCCTTCACCACCTTCCCTACCCTTCATCACCTTCCCTACCCTTCACCACCTTCCCTATCCTTCATCACCTTCCCTACCCTTCACCACCTTCCCTACCCTTCACCACCTTCCCTACCTTTCATCACCTTCCCTACCCTTCATCACCTTCCCTACCCTTCACCACCTTCCCTACCTTTCATCACCTTCCCTTCCCTTCATCACCTTCCCTACCCTTCATCACCTTGCCCACCCTTCACCACCTTGCCCACCCTTCACCACCTTCCCTACCCTTCACCACTTTCCCTACCCTTCACCACCTTCCCTACCCTTCACCACCTTCCCTACCCTTCACCACCTCCCTTACCCTTCGGTATTCTCTAGTATAAGCACAAATCAGAACAAGCATCTGAGACAGACCTGTGGAAGGCAACCATAGGGGATCGAACGCAGGCCCGCAAGTCCAATCAGTAGTCATACGAAGAGCGATACAGCTTGCGAAGACTTTGTTCCAAACTGCCGAAACCCTTAACATAATATTCCTTGATTTCTGAATCAGATTCGCTCTACACTTCTCTTTCCTGTCTCCAGGAAAACCAATCTTTAAGTGATTGGAAGGATTTGTCTCTGTGCGCTACAATCTTTTCCTTATTGATGAGACATATAACAAAAATGATGAGAAACACGACTAATGTGATCACTTTACAGCCCTTGTTTACAGAGACGACTTGGAAGCAATCTCTTACGACCAGTTTCCCGAAATACGTCTACGAGGTCGACTCGCCCGCACTCTGGTCCACTCTCCATGGCGACTCTTGCTCCATGTTGCCATCCTCCTTGTGTTCCTCGTCTGTACCTCCGATATCCTTGTTATCCTTAATATCCTTGCCTGGGATATGCTTGTTATCCTTCCCTGGCAAAGATACCTTGTCTGGGATATCCGTGCTATCCTTGCCTGGGATATCCTTGTTATCCTTGCCTGGGATATCCTTGTTATCCTTGCCTGGGATATCCTTGTTATCCTTGCCTGGGATATCCTTGTTATCCTTGCCTGGGATATGCTTGTTATCCTTGCATGGGATATCGTTGCTCTCCTTGCCTAAGGACTCCTCATTCCCCACAATGTGTTGTGGCGGCATCTTGTAATAGGCCTCCACGGCGAGGACTCCGGACTGTCCTCTGCTCCCATGAAGAGGTTCAGCATGTGAGACGTCCATTGTGTACTGCTGACTGGAGGCTGTGTCTTCGTCAGCACTCTAGGCGGTCGTACCCTTCTGGTCACGATAGTCAGCAGTGTTCTGTTGATCAGGGCATCGTCTCGTAGGGTCAGCAGTGTTCTTCGCCTTTACTTGGAGATCGTTGTCCGTTGGGAGGTCTTTGGCTTCCTTGTTTTCAGGTCCCAAGCACGAGAACTTGACATAATGGGGTTCGAGGCAGCTGAGATGAGTGGCTTCCCTCTCGAACTAAGCCATGAAAGAGTCCAGATCCATCGTGGCTTTCTTAATTGTTGTGTTTCCACTCTGAATCTTAATCTTTATCTAGGCACCTATTCCCCTCTTTTTCTTTAATTTGTAAAAGGGGAAATCTACCATTTTCGTCCTTTTACCTCGCACGAGTAAGTGATATAAGTAGATTTTCTACCTACACCACGGGAAATAATGACTTTTCGTAAGCAATTGCATTTGAAGAGATTTTTCAGTGCTGGGTATTGATGGGTCGCTGACCCAACAAAAACATTGCAGTTACTCAAAATTGCATTCCTTTAATACCTGGAACTATAGGCGAAGTGTATATTTAGTAATCTGCAGATTCATATAGGATTAGGTTTTTGTAATCTATAGAAATTAGTGGAGCTTCAGTTTCTTTGACCCGAGAGATCGACGCTTCAATTTGCAGGAGAATTGGATACAGAGAGCTCTGTCTTCTCCGTCCCTAGCAGAGATCCAGGGCAAGGCTATATGGCCCACGGCTTAGCAGACAAAAGGAAACTAACTTCTGTCCCATCCTTTCTTCTCTATAGGCCCTGAAATTTTGACGCGTCTACGGCAGCCAAATGGTCCGGGACGCTCGACATTAATTTCAAGTTTGTCTGGATATTGTAAATGGCGGTCCATTCTCGCCGTGATGATGCCCGTCACGTTGATGAGACTCATTTTGTGTTTATGACTTTTCGGAAGTCAGTCTGTATATTATGTGAGAAATGCTTAGGATGACAGCATAGGCTGATTTGATTAGTATCTAGTTATTTTGGAACGTACGTGTGTGTGTGTGTGTGTGTGTGTGTGTGTGTGTGTGTGTGTGTGTGTGTGTGTGTGTGTGTGTGTGTGTGTGTGTGTGTGTGTGTGTGTGTGTGTGTGTGTGTGTGTGTGTGTGTGTGTGTGTGTGTGTATCTGTATGTGTGTGTGTGTGTGTGTGTAATTACCTAAGTGTAGTTACAGGATGAGAGCTACGCTGGTGATGTCCCGTCTTCCCAGTACTCTTGGTCGTATAACGATTTGAAACTACTGACGGTTTTGGCCTCCGCCACCTTCTCACTTAACTTGTTCCAAAGGATACTACTTTGTTTTGCAAAAGAAAACGTTCTAATCTATTTTTCGGCATCTTTGTTTTTTAGTCTGAATTTATGATGTCTTGTTCTTGAAGTTGCAGGTTTCAACAATTACTCTTCGTTAATTTTGTCGAATTCTGCTACTATTTTGTATGTAGTGATCATATCGCCTCTTTTTCTTAACGCTCCTAACCTCTTCTCGTGGCTTTTGTCTTCCAGTTCCGGAAGGCATTATGTAGCATGTCTTTGCACCTTTTCCAATTTATTGATGTGTTTTTTGAGATATGGCACATTCCAATTTGGGTCTCATAAAAGTCGTGAACAATAACATATTTCACCATCCATGTATTGAAAAGCTATTCTGAAGTTGGAGAGTGTAGCATATGCTCCTGAAACCATTTTCTTTATGTGGTCTTCTGGTGATAATTTATTATCCAGAGCCGCTCCTAGATTTTCTATGCCAGAGCTCTTTAATGCCTTTCCACAAAATTTGTTCGCTGTGTGTGTGTGTGCGTGTGTGTGTGTGTGTGTGTGTGTGTTTGTGTGTGTGTGTGTGTGTGTGTGTGTGTGTGTGTGTGTGTGTGTGTGTGTGTGTGTGTGTGTGTGTGTGTGTGTGTGTGTGTGTGTGTGTGTGTGTGTGGCCTATTTTCTCCTATTCCACACTCGATAACATGACATTTATTTAGATTGAATTATATTTGCCAAGTGTTGTTCCATGCACTTAGTTTGTTCAGGTCATCTTGAGGGTCATGTCATCGTCTAAGCTTGTTATCTTCCCTCGTAGCTTAGCATCATCTGCAAACATGTTCTTCTCTATTCCTTCTGGTAGATCGTATATACGCAAGATAAATATTACTGGTGCAAGAACGGAACCCTGTGGTACTTCTCTAGTAACGCTCCTTCAGTCAGATACATTGTCTTTGATTGTCATGTTAGCAGTCTGCCTGTCACCCCTCTAGCATGTTCCTTTGTATAGAACAACCTTTTGTGTTGGTCTCATTCACATGCCTTATTTTCACGTCTGGACACACACCGTCAACCCAACCATCTCTTTCCTGTAGAATCTCTTGTAGCTCTATCTATTTGTTTATTTATTTATTTATTTATTTATATACAAGAAGGTACATTGGGTCAGTGGGAATACATAGCACGGTAATTTACACTCTTGTAAAGCCACTAGTACGCGCAGCGTTTCGGGCAGGTCCTTAATCTAACAGATAATTTTAAGTAGATAAATTCTAGCGGAATTAATAAAATGATAACAGATACATTGCAAGGACGAAAAAAATGAGATGAGAGAGATTAGTAGGTATATTAAAGCTCTGATTGCATTCACAGCTTGATAAGTAATTTAAACGAAGATTAATAGGCACCATACAACAAATTGAAAGCACATATAACAAGACATCAATGATCACAATGGTAAAGTTGTTTGGATTGGGTACATGAAGATTGGGAGATTGGGTAGCACTAGATACAGTGCAATTTTAAAGCAACAAGGTAGAAAACTATGAAGATGGAATTAGGTACTTTTTAGTTTTGTTTTTGAATAATGCAAAAGTTGCACAGCTTTTCAATTCATTAGGGAGTGAGTTGCATAGACTAGGTCCCTTTGCAGGCGATGAGTCACAATAACGTGGCTAAAGTATGTTGACCAGACCACACACTAGAAGGTGAAGGGACGACGACGTTTCGGTCCGTCCTGGACCATTCTCAAGTCGATCGATAGGTCCCTTTATTTGCATAGAGTATTTGCACAGATTAAGTTTGACTCTGGGGATATCAAAGAATATTTATTTCTGGTGTGGTGATAATGGGTCCTATTACATTTGTCCAGGGAGAGTTTCAGAGCAGGATTTGCATTTAAGAACAGGGTTTTGTAAATGTAGTTGGCACAAGAGAATGTGTGGAGTGAGATTATGTTTAGCATGTTTAGGGAGTTAAACAAGGGGGCTGAGTGCTGGCTGAAAGCAGAATTTGTTATTATTCTGATGGCAGATTTTTGCTGGGTGATGATGGGCTTGAGGTGGTTTGCAGTGGTTGACCGCCATGCACAGATACCATAATTAAGATAAGGGTAGATTAGTGCATAATATACAGAGATGAGAGCAGAGTTAGGTACATAATATCTAATTTTGGAGAGTATCCCAACTGTTTTAGAGACTTTCTTAGTTATGTGTTGTATGTGGGTGCTGAAGTTGAGTCTCTTGTCTAGGAATAGGTCAAGAAACTTTCCATCATTTTTATTGCTAATGTTTACATTATCTGAAGCTGAATTGCATTTATAGATTTGCTTCCAAATAAGATGTAGCAGGTCTTTTCTATGTTAAGTGTTAGTTTGTTGGTTGACATCCATAAGGGGACTTTTTTTAGTTCATTATTAACAACATCATTTAGTGTATGTGGGTTGGGGTTAGAGTAGATGAGGGTAGTATCATCAGGAAACAAAATAGGTTTCAGAATGTTAGAGACATTAGGCAGATCATTGATGTATATAAGAAATAGGAGAGGCCCCAAGATGTTGCCCTGTGGCACTCCAACGGTTATTGGTAAAGTGGGAGAGGTTATAATAGTGATGGTTACACATTGGTGTCTATCACTAAGATAGGATTGGATATAATCCAGTGCATGGCCTCGGATTCTATAATGATGGAGTTTACGTAAGAAGTAATTGTGATTAACAGTGTCAAAGGCCTTTCTCAGATCAATGAAGAGTCCAATCGGAAACTCATTTTTGTCAAGGGCTGAATAAATTATATCAAGGAGAATAATGATTGCATCGTTGGTACTCTTTTGGGTGCGGAAGCCAAACTGACAGGGGCTAAGCATGTCGAATTTTACGAGATAGGAGTAGAGCTGTTTGTAGATAATTTTTTCAAATATTTTTGATAGTATGGGTAGGTTTGATATTGGTCTATAGTTGTTTATGTCTGCCGGATTACCTCCTTTATGAACTGGCGTTACTCTTGCTTTTTTAAGAATATCAGGGAAGGTATGACACTCAAGGGATTTGTTGAACAGCAGAGCTATAGGTGACGCAAGGGCGTGGGAGGCGCTCTTGTATACAATGGATGGTATTTCACTGATGTTCCCAGCTTTGGTTTTTAGTGATTGTATGATGGACACAACATCTGTCGGGCTGACCGGTGAAAGGAGAAGAGAGTTTGGATAGCTGCCTGAGAGATATGTGTTGATATGTGTCTGAGTCTGTGGGATTTTACTGGCAAGGTTAGCACCAACCGATGAAAAGAAGCTATTAAATTCATTTGCCATTTCTAAATCAGTTGACGGTGTATAGCCATCCTTAAAGAGTGTTATCTGGTTTTCGGAGTGTTGTTTATTTCCTAGGATATTAGAGATGGTATTCCACGTGCTTTTCGTGTTGCCTTTTGCTTCTTTGAATCTAGTCTCAAAATATGAAAGTTTAGCTTTTCTTATGATACTGGTAAGCACTGATGAGTACCTTTTAGCTACTTCCTTTGTAACTAGGCCAATCCTAAATTTCTTTTTATATTCATGTTTTTTGTTGATTGATTTGATTATGCCACTTGTGAGCCACGGGTTATTTTAACTTTTTTCAGATACTTGTTTGGTAAGGAGGGGACAGTGAGTGTTGTAGAGGCTTAGAGTTTTGGAGAGAAAGAGGGTAGTTAATGAGTTTATATCCTGTGTATTATTGAATACAGATTCCCAGTTAATATTGTGAAGTGCATTAGAGAGATTGCCTAAAGCTGATTCACTGTGTAGCCTGAATGAGAGTTTCTTGCTTTCTGGAGGTATTGTATCCATGTTTGCTATGAGGAAGGTAGGATAGTGGTCAGTTGTTCTATCATAGATTACCCCAGATGTAAAGGGGAGCTGTTATATTAGTCCATAAGTGATCCAGGGTAGTGGCAGATGTTTGAGTGACTCGGGTGGGCTTGATGATTGAGTATATAATATAAAAAAGTTCTCTAAATAGATTGGAATAGGTTGGGTTAGGTTAGGTTAGGTTAGGTTAGGTTAGGTTAGGTTAGGTTAGGTTAGGTTAGGTGTTTAGGTTCTGTTGGTGACTATTTGTATTTGTAGTGCGTGGGTGAAGCATTTACAGCGTTGTGGTTCGAACAGAGGTCGCCAGCGAAGCACTCTTCAAGAAATGTTCGGCAGTCATCAGTTGCGAGTCGTGTGTAAACCGTTTTTCATTCTTATAAACCGGTGGTTTATGGGGCTGATAAACGAGCTGTTGGCCGTTATTGACAAGGATGGACTCCTAGCCGACGGGTTGGTGTGCGTCGAGAACGAACCCGACTGCACTACCGAGACCCTCGACTATATCCACCATAAAAAACGCCCATGTACACAGATTTGCAGGGAAGACTCACCTAACCATAACTAATCACAGCAATATGTTCACTAAAGTAAGTTGACCAGACCACACACAAGAAGGTGAAGGGACGACGACGTTTCGGTCCGTCCTGGACCATTCTCAAGTCGATCGACTTGAGAATGGTCCAAGACGGACCGAAACGTCGTCGTCCCTTCACCTTCTAGTGTGTGGTCTGGTCAACTTACTTTAGCCACGTTATTGTGACTCATCGCCTGCAATATGTTCACTAATAATCTATTCATCAAACAAACACCACAGTGATCCCAAGAGGCCCTAACACAACGAGTAGGAGTTTAAGTTACTTTAGTGTATTTAGGCTCAGGTACTGAACCTTAATTATCATTGCAAAGCAGTTATCAACAAAAGCAAATTATTAGCCAAGCAATTTATGTTAGTGGTTATTTAGTTGCATATATGTGCTTTGTTTGTCACTTACCTGTGGGCGGCGGTGGGAATGCAACAATCACCTGCATTAACAATAGCAGGTGAACTGCTGCCCGAAACGCTTTGCGTAATAGTGGCTTTAGGCATTGTATGTACTACCTCTATCTATAAAGCCAACAAACATTGTAAAATCTCTTTATGTATGTACCTTTACCTAAATAAAAATTATTATTATTATTATTATTATTATTATTATAACATTTTAGTCTAGGCTGATATATCTGGAAGAATAACGTTTTCTTTGATGCTCAAGTGAGGATGGACTGATTTAAAGAATAATTCGCTGATTATATATATTTTTATAAGACTACACACCATTCAATAACAGGAAACCTCTGACTTGTCAAGGCCCCGTGGCCAATGATATGGCTCTATCCATACGGTTACCTTTCCAATTAATGGGGAGCCTTAACCTCACTATATGAACGACTCCAATATTATCGTATAAAAGGGTTTGAAAGGTTTAACGAAAATGTTAAAAATTTTACCTTATACCACAAGCTTTAGTAAACACAGCGCAAACCACCTTGTATATTTGTATATTTTTATATTTTCTATTTTCTAGAGGCAGAACTGACGTCAAACATGCGATTGCCTTAGACGTTGAAATATTAACAAATTAATTTGATAATTACATGTAAATTCTGTCCATCTTGATGTGGTTCTGGTGATCATTACCTCCGCGGCCCGGTCTCTGGTCAAGCAGACTGTTAAGCGCTGTGACGCATAAATAATCTGGACCAGTTTGTCACGAGCGGAGGAACTAGCAAGAATACCGTCGCAGGGGGCGGCTCTGCGAGCTGGCCACCGGGTATGTTCTGGTATGTGACATATCCCCGCTAGTGACTGATGCAGATTGCTGTGATATGCTGAGGGAGTGTTCTCCATGGCTTGTAGCCTCTGTGTCCTGTTCACTTGGTGGTTTGTGAACGGTGAGGCGTGATGTTATCTCGTGTTCATCATTTAGCCCTTGAACAAGGCCATCCGGCGCATGTTCAAACGCTGCCAGCCTCTCCTGCCGTGGGGCTATACCCGTTGAGTGTCTATCATCAGATGAATACATCTCAATGACTGGTCCTGAAGAGAGTATTGTTGAGGTGGTGGTGATGATGCCGTCTGATTCATCAACGACACGACTGGCGGTCCTAACCGGGCGAGTAGTTGGGTTGTTATCCACGCCGAAATTGGTGCTGGTAATACTGGTTTGGCTTGCCGTCCTGCTGCTGGAGATGCTGCTGAGGCTGTACTCCAGCACCGTGCTCCGGGTGCTGCTGCTGGCGTTCCTCTGCCTGTTGCAGCTGCCGCTGCTCGCGTCCACGCTCGTTCGAGGCTGGTACACTGATGTGTGGTGAAGCTCGGATGGGTTAAACTTGAGGAACCTGCGGTTGTGGTAGTGCCAGTAGGTGTAGGACCCCAGCACCAGCATCTCCACCAGGTAGATGCTGTTCTCAACAGCTGCAGGTGAGACGTAGAGTAATTAAAGCTATTAGTTGTACATATTTACCTGTGAAAACACACGCACGCACTCACACACTCACGCACCCACACACTCACGAACACTCTCACACTCACATACACACACACACACACACACACACACACACACACACACACACACACACACACACACACACACACACACACACACACACACACACACACACACACACACACACACACAATACACAGGTCTTCACAATAGAACAAGGAGAAGCCCCTGTACTATGTGAGGAGGCGGCAAACCAAGCAACCTTGGAGGAATTTGACCTAACCAGTGATGAGGTCAAAAGGTGTCTGCTGGAGCTGGATGTGACAAAGGCTGTTGGGCCTGACAGAATCTCACCATGGATACTAAAGGAAGGTGCAGAAGCACTGAGTGTGCCACTCTCTATGGTGTATAACAGGTCACTGGAAATAGGAGACTTACCAGAAAGTTGGAAGACAGCTAACGTGGCCCCTATATACAAGAAGGGTGACAGGCAAGAGGCACTGAACTACAGGCCAGTTTCCCTAACTTGTATACCATGCAAGGTGATGGAGAAGATCGTGAGGAAAAGGCTCGTAGAGCATCTGGAGGGAAATAACTTTGTAACGCACCACCAACATGGGTTCAGGGATGGTAAATCGTGCCTCACAGGTTTAATTAAATTTTATGACCAGGCAACAAAAATTAGGCAGGAAAGAGAAGGGTGCCAACTGCATTTTCCTGGACTGCCGGCCCTGCCGACTGTATAGCCTTTGACACAGTACCCCATAAAAGGCTGTTACAAAAGTTGGAGCAACAGGCAGGAGTAAAAGGGGAGGTGCTCCAGAGGATAAAGGAGTACTTAAGCAACAGGAAACAGCGAGTAACGGTGAGGGGGGAGACATCAGAGTGGCGAGATGTCACCAGCGGAGTCTCACAGGGCTCAGCACTTGAACCCATCCTGTTTCTAATATATGTAAACTGTCTTCCGGAGGGTATAGACTCATTCCTCTCAATGTTTGCTGCTGATGCAAAAATTATGAGAAGAATCAAGACGGATGAAGATAGACAGAGACTAAAGGATGACCTGGATAAACTGGAGGAATGGTCTAGAAAATGGCTGCTAAAGTTTAACTCAGGAAAGTGTAAGGTGATGAAATTAGGCGAAGCGAGCAGGAGGCTGAACACAAGGTACCATCTGGGAGGTGAAATCGTGCAAGAGTCAAATAGAGAGAAAGATTTGGGGGTTGATATCACACCGAACCTGTCCCCAGAGGCCCACATCAAAAGAATATCATCAGCGGCATATGCTAGACTGGCCAACATAAGAACTGCCTTTAGAAACTTGTGTAAGAAATCTTTCAGAACCCTGTATACCACTTATGTAAGACCAATCCTGGAGTATGCAGCTCCAGCCTGGAGTCCATACATAGTTAAACACAAGATAAAGCTAGAGAAGATTCAGCGGTATGCCACCAGGCTCGTCCCGGAACTGAGAGGAAAGGCTAATGGAGCTGAACCTCACATCCCTGGAAAACAGAAGAGTAAGGGGAGACATGATAACCACTTACAAAATACTCAGGGGAATTGACAGGGTGGACAAAGACAAACTCTTCAGCACGGGTGGGACACGAACAAGGGGACACAGGTGGAAACTTAGTACCCAGATGAGCCACAGAGACGTTAGAAAGAATTTTTTCAGTGTCAGAGTAGTTAATAAATGGAATGCTTTAGGCAGTGATGTGGTGGAGGCTGACTCCATACACAGTTTCAAATGTAGATATGACAGATCCCAATAGGCTCAGGAATCTGTACACCAGTTGACTGACAGTTGAGAGGCGGGACCAAAGAGCCAAAGCTCAATCCCCGCAAGCACAATTAGGTAAGTACAATTAGGTAAGCACATAGACACACAGACACACACACACACACACACACACACACACACACACACACACACACACACACACACACACACACACACACACACACACACACACACACACACACACACACACACACACACACACACACACACACACACACACACACACACACACACACACACACACACACACACACACACACACACACACACACACACACACACACACACACACACACACACACACAAACACACACACACACACACACACACACACACACACACACACACACACACACACACACACACACACACACACACACACACACACACACTGTTAACAACCTCACAGATCTTTACTGAACAGCTTCCCTCCGTCAGCAAAACGCTCACCAAGAAGGGGACAAGAGAATGAACAGAAGAAAGTGAGCTTGAAGGCAATGTACATTAACATAGATGGGATTACGAATAAAACAAGTGAACATGGAGAATAGCACTAGAAGAAAACCGAGAGATAATAGCACTCACAGAAACAAAGCTAACGAAAACCATAACAAATGCAGTGTTTCCACAGGACTACTATGTAGTGAGAAAGAGAGAAGGAAGAGGAGGAGGTGGTGTAGCTTTGCTCATAAGAAAAGGCTGGAGTTTTGAAGAGATGGTTTTTCAGGGCTGTGAAGATTTCAGTGACTACATAACAAGAACCATAGCAATTGGAGGACAAGAAATTATAGTAGTAGTCATATATAACCCCTACGCAAGTGACAGAAGACCCAGGCAGGATTATGATAGAAACAACATGACCACCATCAATATAATAGAGAGAGCAGCTTCTGTGGCTAGCAGGAACGGATCCAGACTTCCAATCATGGGAGACTTCAACCACAGGAAGATAGATTGGGAGAACAGAGACCCAAATGGAGGACCAGACAAATGGAGAGCTAAGTTGCTGGACGTAGCAACAAGACACTTTCTAAGCCAACACATCAAGGGACCGACAAGAATGAAAGGAGAGGATGAACGCGCCATGCTTGATCTGTTATTTACCTTAAATGAGTCGGATATAAGGGAAGTTAAGTTGGAAGCCCCCTTGGGAATGAGTGATCACTGTGTATAGATCTTTGAGTACCTGGTAGAGCTAGGAATTATCTCCGCCAAAAAAGAACTGGGAAACAGAGGGCTGGCGTATTGAAAGGGAAACTATGAGGAGATGGGAAAATTCCTAGGGGATATACCATGGGACACAGAACTCACAACTAAGTCCGTACAAAACATGATAGACTATGTCACACAAAAGTGTCAGGAGGCTGTAAACGGGTTTATCCCAGCCCGAAAGGAAAACACCGAGAAGCAAAAGAAGAATCCGTGGTTTAATAGGGCATGTATGAAAGCAAAGGAACTGAACAAAAGGGTGTGGAGGAACCCCTGAAATAACAGAACACCAGACAGTAGAGAGAGATACCAGAGAACCAGGAACGAGTATACTAGTGTGAGAAGAGAAGCTGAGAAAAAGTATGAAAATTATATAGCTAATAAAGCCAAGACCGAACCAAAGTTACTACACAGTCACATCAGGAGGAAAACAACAGTGACGGAACAGGCGATGAAACTTAGAACGGGCAAGGACAGGTACACAGAGAAAGACAAAGAGGTGTGTGAGGAACTCAACAAAGAGTTCAAGGAGGTCTTCACAATAGAACAAGGAGAGGTCACTAGCTGCGCTAGGAGAGTTTTTTTTTATTATTATTTTCTACCACAGACGTGACCACACATTTACAATGCTAACCAGCATATATGCATTTTCTTCTGTCCTCCATGGACAGGGTTAGAGATGTGTTAAACATATAGTTCAAGGGTTTATTGAACAATCAACCACAGAATGTGATTCGGTGCTTTTAAAATGCTAAGCTAACCTACATACGTAAATACATAGATACATAGATTTACGTATGCCCTACATAAAGTGTTCGATGTGTCTTTTACATAGTGTCATTAATGTGCATTTACAAAGGTGAGATGTATTTCTGATCAGCTTCCATATATACTTTATACACTTACATATACATACACACGCACACATATACGTACATATACATATATACACACACATGCATTCACATACATTTGTCTCTTTTACTCTGACAGGGTGAGATAGCTGATAGAGAAACTAGTGCGCAATTAAGCACTTAATCACTGAAGGTGATGAAGTTGGTTTTACAAGCTCAGGTTATATAGTTGCATCACATACATACATTGTATAATTGATACATTACATGGTTAATCTTGGGTACAAGTCTAATATATCATCAAGTGTTCCAGTACTCATATAGTAATTACACAGTTCAGCATACCTTAGCCCAGGAGAGCGAGAGTCAGTCAATATGGGACAGTCTACAATATAATGTTTAAGAGATAGGAGAGGTGGCAGTAAACCAGGCGGCCTTGGAAGGGTTCGAAATTACTAGTGATGAGGTCAAGAGGCATCTGTTGGATCTGGACGTGAGAAAGGCTGTTGGCCCGGACGGAATCTTACCATGGGTATTGAAAGACTGTGCAGGAGCACTTTGCTTGCCACTCTCCATAATGTACAGTAGGTCACTGGAAACGGGAGACCTACCAGAAATATGGAAGACGGCTAATGTGGTCCCAATATACGAAAAGGGTGACAGACAAGAGGCACTGAACTACAGGCCAGTGTCCTTAACTTGTATACCATGCAAGGTGATGGAGAAGATCGTGAGAAAAAACCTAGTAACACATCTGGAGAGAAGGGACTTCGTGACAACCCATCAACATGGGTTCAGGGAGGGTAAATCTTGCCTTACAGGCTTAATAGAATTCTACGATCAGCTAACAAAGATTAAGCAAGAAAGATAAGGCTGGCGGATTGCATTTTCTTGGACTGTCGGAAAGCCTTTTACACAGTACCCCGTAAGAGGCTGATGCATAAGCTGGAGAAACAGGCAGGTGTAGCTGGTAAGGTGCTCCAGTGGATAAGGGAGTACCAAAGGAATAGGAAGAAGAGAGTTACAGTGAGGGGTGAGACCTCAGATTGGCGTGAAGTCACCAGTGGAGTCCCACAGGGCTCTGTACTCGGACCTATCCTGTTTCTGATACACGTAAATGATCTCCCAGAAGGTATAGACTCACTCCTCTCAATGTTTGCTGACGACGCCAAAATTATGAGAAGAATTATTAAGACAGAGGAGGACAGCTTGAGGCTTCAAGAAGACCTGGACAAGCTGCAGGAATGGTCGAACAAATGGTTGTTAGAGTTTAAGCAAATGCAATGTAATGAAGATAGGTGTAGGGAGTAGGAGACCAGATACAAGATATCATTTGGGAGATGAAATTCTTCAAGAGTCAGAGAGAGAGAAAGACCTGGGGGTTGATATCATGCCAGGCCTGTCCCCTGAAGCCCATATCAAGAGGATAACATCAGCAGCATATGCCAGGTTGGCTAACATAAGAACGGCCTTTAGAGACTTGTGTAAGGAATCTTTCAGAACTTTGTATACCACATATGTCAGACCAATCCTGGAGTATGCGGCTCTAGCATGGAGTCCATATCAAGTCAAGCATAAGACTAAACTGGAAAAGATTCAAAGGTTTGCGTTTAGACTAGTACCCGAACTGAGGGGTATGAGCTACGAGGAGAGATTCCGGAAGTTAAACCTCACGTCACTGGGAGACAGAAGAGTTAGAAAGGACATGATCACCACATACAAGATTCTCAGAGGAATTGATAGGGTAGGAAAAAACAGACTATTTAACACAAGGGGAACACGCACTAGGGGACACAGGTGGAAACTGAGTGCCGAAATGAACCACAGAGACGTTAGAAAGAATTTTTTTCAGAGTAGTAGGCAAATGGAATGCATTAGGAAGTGATGTGGTGGAGGCTGACTTCATACACAGTTTCAAGTGTAGATATGATAGAGCCCAATAGGCTTAGGAACCTGTATATTAGTTGATAGACAGTTGAGAGGCGGGACCAAAGAGCCAGCGCTCAACCCCCCCAAGTATAACTAGGTAAGTACACACACACACACACACACACACACACACACACACACACACACACACACACACACACACACACACACACACACACACACACACACACACACACACACACACACACACACACACACACACGCACACACACACACACACACACACACACTGGTGGGACGCGAACAAGGGGACACAGGTGGAAGCTGAGTACCCAAATGAGCCACAGAGACGTTAGAAAGAACTTTTTCAGTGTCAGAGTAGTTAGCAAATGGAATGCATTAGGAAGTGATGTGGTGGAGGCTGACTCCATTCACAGTTTCAAATGTAGATATGATAGAGCCCAATAGGCTCAGGAATCTGTACACCAGTTGATTGACGGTTGAGAGGCGGGACCAAAGAGCCAGAGCTCAACCCCCGCAAGCACAAT
This sequence comes from Procambarus clarkii, assembly GCF_040958095.1. NCBI lineage: Eukaryota > Metazoa > Arthropoda > Malacostraca > Decapoda > Cambaridae > Procambarus > Procambarus clarkii. Next base: position 6,034,235 of record NC_091201.1, read on the forward strand.
TAGGTGAGTACAATTAGGTGAGTACACACGCGCGGGACATGGAAAATGGGACCGGAGTCATTGTTGTAAACAACCGATGGCTGGAAAGGCGGGATCCAAGAGCCAATGCTCGATCCTGCAAGCACAAATAGGTGAGTACACACTAGATTCAACCTAGAGAAGCAGGCTGTTGAATCTGAGACTGTTCTAAGTTGGTCGAGGGAGTATCTATCATGAATAGAACAAAGAGTCACGGAGAGTGGCAGGTATATCAGAGTAAAGAAGCACCGAGTGGAGTACCACAAGGGTCTGAGCTAGCGTCTATCCTGTTCCCAATATATACGACCTGACAGAGGAATCTGGCTCTTTAAAACGATCTGGAAATGTGATATGCAGCAAAATATACTAGACATAATAAGATGTGGTAAATGGCTACTTGACTTAAACTCAGACAAGTGCAAGGTTATATGGAAAGGAACATGAACGAGAATAACCGTATATTAGAGGTGTGAAGTGAGTGGGACGACGATTGTGTTGTAGTGTGGGAGTACGCGGGGAATATTACCTTCAGCACCAACACATACTTCATAATGTCAGAGTAATCCCTAAGCCAGGACCACTCACAACACAAACGAACCAACACAACACATTTTTCCCCACTCGAGCTTCCAGGCAAAATCTTGAGAGACAGACCATAGACTTCTGAAGCGCCTGTAAGATGATCCAAAATTTCCCATACAGGCAGGGTAAGAATAGACTTACCCTGCCTGTAGACTTGTAGAGGGAAAGACAAAAGACTTACCCCTGCCTGAAGACTTGTAGAGGCCAACACAAAAGACTTACCCCTGCCTGAAGACTTGTAGAGGCCAACACAAAAGACTTACCCCTGCCTGAAGACTTGTAGAGGCCAACACAAAAGACTTACCCCTGCCTGAAGACTTGTAGAGGCCAACACAAAAGACTTACTCTGCTTGTAGACTTGAGGGGGGAGGAAAGGGGGGATGCAGGGAAAGGCCCCATAGTTGGCCATAATGTCGAAGGCCAGACCTTGGAGGTTAGTGGCCATCACCAGCGTCTTCATCGCTAACGACTTGGCCTGGTGATACAATATACAATCACTGATTGGTGATACAATATACAATCACTGATTGGTGATACAATATACAATCACTGATTGGTGATACAATCACTGCTTGGTGATACAATATACAATCACTGCTTGGTGATACAATATACAATCACTGATTGGTGATACAATATACAATCACTGATTGGTGATACAATATACAATCACTGCTTGGTGATACAATATACAATCAATGCTTGGTGAAACAATATACAATCACTGCTTGGTGATATAATATACAATCACTGATTGGTGATACAATATACAATCACTGCTTGGTGATATAATATACAATCACTGCTTGGTGATACAATATACAATCCCTGATTGGTGATACAATATACAATCACTGATTGGTGATACAATCACTGCTTGGTGATACAATATACAATCACTGCTTGGTGATACAATATACAATCACTGATTGGTGATACAATATACAATCACTGATTGGTGATACAATATACAATCACTGCTTGGTGATACAATATACAATCACTGCTTGGTGATACAATATACAATCACTGCTTGGTGATACAATATACAATCACTGCTTGGTGATACAATATACAATCACTGATTGGTGATACAAGAAGTGTGTCGGTACTCCGATTATTCAAGTCAACACAATAAAATAGAACACATTTACAGGCTTCAGATCAAGCCGGAGCTAATTCACGAAAGTGAATTATTTTGGCCATAAGAGATGGCCTTCAGGGGCCTGCAGGCCTCGTGCAGTTATGCATTTACGTTCTGAAGTAATTGCTGCAGTTTAACTACTAAATTATCTTATCGAATCCAACGACTTGAGGATGGAACTCGGAACAGTAATGTTTCTTTAAGTAATGTTACCATGTAACGACAAACCCGTATTTTATTATGATCCTATTTACTTATTTGTTCCTCTTTGGAAATTTGCAATTAAATTTGCTTTTGTTGAAAAATGATTAAATTAACAATATTATGTTCCTGTGTAGTTTGATTGCTCAATTTTTAAAAGCATCAACAATGGAAGTTTCTCCCAATATATTGTTTTTCCTGATAATTGGTCTTTTGGTCATCCCAGTTTATTCTAATCAAATTTAAATCTCCAACTATAATAATATTGAATATTTATTTATTATATATTTTGAAATTAATATCTAATCTGTTCTGTTCAGATAATGTTAGATTAGACATATATCAGCCCATCCTCCTGTTTAGATAATACCTATTGTCACGATCGTCAATAGTCACGAATTCGTACGTTCTTAACTTTTAGATAGTAGTATACTGACTAATAACGAAGTCTTTAAAGAAAAAAATTAAGCTAAAAAACTAATTTAAATATTCATACACCTAGTATAGCACACATATGTACTATATTAGGCCTCAGATATCTTGTATTAGGCCTAGGGAAGTTAGGCTAGATTAGTTTAGTCTGTCTATGCAACGCAAGTAAAAAATAGTTTTCCGGTATGTCCAACTCCATAGTGGCGATTTCTACTTTCTAATTTTGTTGTTCGTCGGTATGGTCCTCGTCGGTACTGTAAGAACTACGAAAACAGGAGGACGGCCTGTATAATGAGGTAGGCTAGGATTGGTTAGGTTAGGTAACGTTATGTTAGGTTAGGTTAGGTTACGTTACGTTATGTTAGGTTAGGTTACGTTATGTTATGTTATGTTAGGTTAGGTTACGTTACGTTATGTTAGGTTAGGTTAGGTTATGTTATGTTATGTTATGTTATGTTAGGTTACGTTACGTTACGTTACGTTACGTTAGGTTACGTTATGTTATGTTATGTTAGGTTAGGTTAGGTTACGTTACGTTATGTTATGTTATGTTAGGTTAGGTTACGTTACGTTAGGTTAGGTTACGTTATGTTATGTTATGTTAGGTTAGGTTAGGTTACGTTATGTTAGGTTAGGTTACGTTACGTTACGTTACGTTACGTTACGTTACGTTATGTTAGGTTAGGTTAGGTTAGGTTACGTTACATTACGTTACATTATGTTATGTTAGGTTAGGTTAGGTTAGGTTAAGTTATGTTACGTTACGTTTGATAGACATCTATATTTCATTCACCTAAGAGCCGGCCAACCACTTGGGGTAGACGGTAGAGTGACGGGACTCGCTTTATGCAGGTCGGCGTTCAATTCCTGACCGTCCAAGTGGTTGAACACCATTTCTCCCAACCCGTCCCATCCCAAATCCTAATCCTGACCCCTTCCAAGTGCTATATAGTCGTAATGGCTTGGCACCTGATAGTTCCCTAAGTTATATTTCACCTAATATGAAGATAGTTCACCTAAGCGCCTGCAACCACCGACCCCAAGAGGAACTGGTGGTTCGTCCGGTCATGGGGGTTGGGGGTTCGAGACTCCTAGTACCCAGGTGAATAAAATTCTATTACCAAGTTAATTGTAATTAACAATATATGTGACTGGAGCGTGGATCACCTCATTCCTCCATCCTCAAGTGGCACTCCAAGGAAGGTTTAAAGTTCTAGTTGGCCAGGAGTTTGATGCTTCTAGAACCTTTCTTATTTGTGGCTGTTCAGTAAATATTTTCAGTCACACTTTCCAAAATGCATTTCATTACTGCTAGTTAAGCCTTGCAACCGCGAGGGAAATAATTTATGATATGAAGGGGAAGGGAACTATCAGGAGAAAGCGATTACGCCTGTATACCATCGGGAAGGGATCAGGATAAGGATTTGGGATGGGACGGCGGGGGGGGGGGGGGGGAAGGAATGGTGCCCAACCACTTGGAGGGTCGGGGATTGAACGCTGACCAGCATGAAGCGAGACCGTCGCTCTACCGTCCAGCCCAAGTGGTTGGAGGATAAGGATAAGAAAATATTTAGAGAACTGGGGCCAGATTCACGAAGCAGTTACGCAAGCGCTTACGAACCTGTACAACTTTTTTCTCAATATTTGACGGCTTTGTTTACAATTATTAAACAGTTAATGAGCTCCAAAGCTCCAGGAGGCTGTTTATAACAATAACAACAGTTGAATGGGAAGTTTTCATGCTTGTAAACTGTTTAATAAATGTAACCAAAGCCGTCAAAGATTGAGGAAAGATGTACACGTTCGTAAGTACTTGCGTAACTGCTTCGTGAATCCGTCTCCAGGTTCTTAAGTACTTGCGTAACTGTTTCGTGAATCTGGCCCCAGGAGACTCACCGTATACTTGTAGTACTCGAGGTAGCCCTTGGAGAACTGCGTGAGGATCTGGAGGGCGTAGACCCCACTCATGAAGGAGGCCAGGTTGAAGAGACTCAGCCACAGGTAGACTCCCCCTGGGTCCACCTGCCGGCGGGCAGTAGTCCAGGTTAGGTAGATATTGAGCACGGTGAGGTAGAGGTGATGAGGTTAGTTAGGCAAGGTGAGTAGATGTGACGAGGTTAGTGAGGCACGGTGAGTAGTGGTAGTGGTCTCTCTCTCTCTCTCTCTCTCTCTCTCTCTCTCTCTCTCTCTCTCTCTCTCTCTCTCTCTCTCTCTCTCTCTCTCTCTCTCTCTCTCTCTCTCTCTCTCTCTCTCTCTCTCTCTCTCTCTCTCTCTCTCTCTCTCTCTCTCTCTCTCTCTCTCTCTCTCTCTCTCTCTCTCTCTCTCTCTCTCTCTCTCTCTCTCTCTCTCTCTCTCTCTCTCTCTCTCTCTCTCTCTCTCTCTCTCTCTCTCTCTCTCTCTCTCTCTCTCCTTCTTTACACTTACATTTCCGAGAGTAATGATGTCAGCAGAGATGAGGATGAGTACAGTGAGATGGTAGACGGCCTGAGTGAAGGGCAGCTGCTCCAACAGCAGCATCACCATGCGTAGTGATGACCTGCGGGTGGCGGGAACAGTGGTCAGGTCTGGCCCAGGGAGTCCTATCAAGGCATAGAAGATAATCGTCGACTATGTCCTTCGTATAAGCCCACTTGGAAGGGGGGGGGGGCGGTCATGTCAGAGGCAACGATCTCAATATATAGGCAAGACAATAGCAACCCTTTCAAGGGGACTAACTTAATGTACAAACATAAAGGGTCTATCAAGAAACATTTAGTCTCTATACCAGACCATCATTAGAGGTTTCCAGTCAAACAACACCAAAATAATCGACTGATACAGTGACAATAGAAGACTAGATATCGATTTGACACATGTGTTGGCTAACTACACTTGGTTTGACACATGTGTAGGCTAACTACACTTGATTTGACACATGTGTTGGCTAACTACACTTGGTTTGACACATGTATTGGCTAACTACACTTGATTTGACACATGTGTTGGCTAACTGGACTCGATTTGACACATATAGTGGCGTCTATGACAGATGAATCCAAAACTGTAATCAATATTCTCAATCCGTATCACTGGCGAGTGCGGGTGTCTGCACCCATCTTAGGTAAGGAACTAACTCTCATTGACCATACCTGCATTTCTCGCCAGCATTCTACATATATACAACTACAAAATAAATTCGTCACGATAAGACTTCAGGACGAACTATAACGTCGTCTCACCTTTCACAGGTAAACGTTAGGTTATGTAGTTATGCTAAACTTTTCCACATGTTCATAAAATGGTAGTTGGTAATGAACATGACACGATGGTATGGAATGAAGGCAATTTAGAACACGAGGGAGGACTCGTTAAAAAGGAAACTCGGGGTCACGTGAACTGACTTGGTGACCGAGGGCTTCGGTAGACAGCAGCAGCAGCAACAAAGTGGTCGGAGCTGTAGGTTGAGTGTGTTACCTACTGTCCTGGCCAGCATGACCTCCTCGCTCCCAAACATCAGTACCGTGAGGTCCGCGAAGTGACTGATCCCGATCGCCATGTACCTGTGGACCGGGGAAGGCTAGATGATAGTATCTCTGGGCGGGATAGTTGAAGGGATAGATACGTATCAGTCGACAAATATATTCCAGATTGGTGGTAGGGACTTTTAGCCATGACGACGGATTTGCCGACTTGGAATATTGCTTTGTTTTAAAGATAATTATGATTTAAAAATCTAGATTAAGTTTAGGAAATATTTATTTTCAGTAGACTTGATATTTTAAAAGCCAAATTGGTAATAATTTTTTAGTTAAGGTAATTTTTGTTTAAGTACAATTAATACGTTGACCAAACTACACACCAGAAGATGAGGAGACGACGACGTTTCGGTCCGTCCTGGACCATTACAAGTCGATTGTCACCACATCTTCTGGTGTGTTGTGTGGCCATCATATCTTCAGCTACGTTATTGTGACTCATCGTCTGCATACCATTAACCATTTAAAAAATACATTAAAATAAGGTTTCTTTTTTTTAATGCCAGCTTGGTATTAAAAAAGGAACTTTTTTGTAAAGCTTAAAAGTTTCACCAATATCGCCTTTTTCCGATACTGATGAAGCTTTTAAGAGAGGTATTGTAGCTGGACGTATTCTGTTATCCACTCTCACGTAGTGTTTGTGGCAATAAGTAAAACCAATAAGATTAGATGTCTCGAGCGGTTTGGGTTAGAGTCCTAGCAAGGGAGGAGTGAATAGGTGTCTAACCTTATCTGTCGCCCCTCTGTTCAACCAGCAGTAATATAGTACCGGGTTGTAAACTGAGTGGCGGGTCGTGTTCCAGGGAAAACTAGCAGGTTAAGGTTTACCCTGAACTGTGGGAGAGTAACACCCGCAGCCTATTAACAGGCCAAAGAATTACCCTACCCACCTGTGTAAAAAAAAAATAGTTAAAAACAAAAATTCTCATCATTGTGGAAATAGATGTAATCCAACTTCTAACTATCCAAATGTAAAATGCTATTTCCTCAGCTGCGAGTCACATCTCCATAGACACAAATGCAAAATGTAATAAACACTAACGAAACTTTGAAGGAATTCATAACAATCTTTCTACTAAGTCTATAGGTCATATTTTGAAAAGTTAATGCCTAGGCTACGGGGGGTTGGTAAGGGCTCCATGCTGCCATCTGAGGGGTAATTATAACTAGGTTCCATTCCTAATATTTGGGAATAGAAGAACTAGAATAGACACACTCTAGCTGCCTCTTCAGGTACTGTGAATAGTAGAGTGATCACTTTGTTACTGTGAGTGACAGTGCACCTGGTGTGTTGCTCTGAGGGACAGAACACCTGGTGTGTTGCTGTGAGGGACAGTGCACCTGGTGTGTTGCTCTGAGTGACAGAGCACCTGGTGTGTTGTTGTGAGGGACAGAGCACCTGGTGTGTTGCTCTGAGTGACAGAGCACCTGGTGTGTTGTTGTGAGGGACAGTGCACCTGGTGTGTTGCTCTGAGTGACAGAGCACCAGGTGTGTTGCTTTGAGTAATAGTGCACCTGGTGTATTGCTCTGAGGGACAGTGCACCTGGCGTGTTACTCTGGGGGGACAGTGCACCTGGTGTGTTACTCTGAGGGGACAGTGCACCTGGTGTGTTACTCTGAGGTACAGTGCACCTGGTGTGCTACTCTGAGGGACAGTGCACCTGGTGTGTTACTCTGGGGGGACAGTGCACCTGGTGTGTTACTCTGGTGGGACAGTGCACCTGGTGTGTTACTCTGGGGGACAGTGCACCTGGTGTGTTACTCTGAGGGACAGTGCACCTGGTGTGTTACTCTGAGGGACAGTGCACCTGATGTGTTACTCTGGGGGACAGTGCACCTGGTGTGTTACTCTGAGGGACAGTGCACCTGGTGTGTTACTCTGAGGGGACAGTGCACCTGGTGTGTTACTCTGAGGGACAGTGCACCTGGTGTGTTACTCTGAGGGACAGTGCACCTGGTGTGTTACTCTGAGGGACAGTGCACCTGGTGTGTTACTCTGGGGGGACAGTGCACCTGGTGTGTTACTCTGGGGGGACAGTGCACCTGGTGTGTTACTCTGGGGGACAGTGCACCTGGTGTGTTACTCTGGGGGACAGTGCACCTAGCTAGCTGGTGTGTTACTCTGAGGGACAGTGCACCTGGTGTGTTACTCTGAGGGACAGTTCACCTGGTGTGTTGCTCTGAGGGACAGTGCACCTGGTGTGTTACTCTGGGGGGACAGTGCACCTGGTGTGTTACTCTGGGGGGACAGTGCACCTGGTGTGTTACTCTGAGGGACAGATCACCTGGCGTGTTACTCTGAGGGACAGTGCACCTGGTGTGTTACTCTGAGGGACAGTGCACCTGGTGTGTTACTCTGGTGGGACAGTGCACCTGGTGTGTTACTCTGAGGGACAGTGCACCTGGTGTGTTACTCTGAGGGGACAGTGCACCTGGTGTGTTACTCTGAGGTACAGTGCACCTGGTGTGTTACTCTGGGGGGACAGTGCACCTGGTGTGTTACTCTGGTGGGACAGTGCACCTGGTGTGTTACTCTGGGGGGACAGTGCACCTGGTGTGTTACTCTGGGGGGACAGTGCACCTGGTGTGTTACTCTGGGGGACAGTGCACCTGGTGTGTTACTCTGAGGGACAGTGCACCTGGTGTGTTAGTTACTCTGAGGGACAGCACCTGGGGTGAACACTTACGTGACCTTCACAGCAGAACAGATGTTGTGGGCCTTGGGAACAACGGTTGCAATCACACTCATCAACGCCATGAACTGCAAGGAAATGTCTTCATTGTAAATGACAGAATCTCACAGATGTTGTGAAAAATATTGATGGTGGGAGTCGTCTGGTGAGGTGTGGAGGGGGTGTAGTGGGATGGGGTGGTGAGGAGGGGGTGTTCGGGGTGTGTTGTAGGGGGGAGAGACGATGGGGAGGGGTGTAGGGACAGTGACTAGTTACAAGCAGTAGATAACATATAGTCATGTCAGGGCAATAATCATGAAAAAGTGGCAGACAAAGGAAGTGTCCAACAGAGATAAGTAGACAGAAAACAGCAGGATAAACTGAAGAGATTCAGTAGATGTGACGCAAGATGAGGACCACCCACTCACCGGATAAACTGAAGAGATTCAGTAGATGTGACGCAAGATGAGGACCACCCACTCACCGGATAAACTGAAGAGATCCAGTAGATGTGATGCAAGATGAGGACCCCCCACTCACCGGATAAACTGAAGAGATCCAGTAGATGTGACGCAAGATGAGGACCACCCACTCACCGGATAAACTGAAGAGATCCAGTAGATGTGACGCCGGAAGACACGATGGGCGTTGAGGAAGGTGAAGCAGACTTGTTCGAAGAAGAGAGCGTAGAGTGCCACGGTGATCAGCCCTCCGGTAACGAGTAGGGCTATTCCGAACCACCCTAGAGCTGGGCATGGGGAAGGGGAGACTGATCACCTCAATTAAACGTTCAACCACTTGTACTGGGCGATAGAGCGTCGGCCTCGCTTCTTGCAGGTCGGCGTTCAATCCCCGACTTTGCAAGTGGTTGGGAACCCATTCTTATCCCAAATACTTATCCCTCTATCCCATCCAAGCGCGTGATAGTCGTAATGGCTTAGTGCTTATAATGGTAATTACCTTGCATTACAACAGTTAGATCGTTAGCAGGGGTGAGCGCTAAGACAGTCTAACTATACATCACTTGCAAGGGATACGAGACAAACTAACAGCAAGGATATGAGGACGGAGTGAACATATAATGCCCAACTATATGGGCATTATTTGTCCAAGTAGTTGGGCAAATTCCCTGGTAGGGAATTGAACGTCGACCCCTGCAAGTGGTATTGGAACAAGGAGCTGGGATATGAGGATAAGAAGCTGGGATATGAGGACAAGGAGCTGGGATATGAGGACAAGAAGCTGGGATATGAGGACAAGAAGCTAGGATATGAGACATGATGCTGGGATATGAGGACAAGGAGCTGGGATATGAGACATGATGCTGGGATATGAGGACAAGGAGCTGGGATATGAGGACAAGGAGCTGGGATATGAGGACAAGAAGCTAGGATATGACGACAAGAAGCTAGGATATGAGGACAAGAAGCTGGGATATGAGGACAAGGAGCTGGATATGAGGACAAGAAGCTAGGATATGAGGACAAGAAGCTAGGATATGAGGACAAGAAGCTGGGATATGAGGACAAGGAGCTGGGATATGAGGACAAGAAGCTAGGATAAGAGGACAAGGAGCTGGGATATGAGGACAAGAAGCTGGGATATGAGGACAAGGAGCTGGGATATGAGGACAAGGAGCTGGGATATGAGGACAAGGAGCTGGGATAAGAGGACAAGGAGCTGGGATATGAGGACAAGAAGCTGGGATATGAGGACAAGGAGCTGGGATATGAGGACAAGAAGCTGGGATAGGCGGACAAGGAGCTGAGATATGAGGACAAGACGCTGGGATATGAGACATGATGCTGGGATATGATGACAAGGAGCTGGGATATGAGGACAAGGAGCTGGATATGAGGACAAGAAGCTAGGATATGAGGACAAGAAGCTAGGATATGAGGACAAGAAGCTGGGATATGAGGACAAGGAGCTGGGATATGAGGACAAGAAGCTAGGATAAGAGGACAAGGAGCTGGGATATGAGGACAAGAAGCTGGGATATGAGGACAAGGAGCTGGGATATGAGGACAAGGAGCTGGGATATGAGGACAAGGAGCTGGGATAAGAGGACAAGGAGCTGGGATATGAGGACAAGAAGCTGGGATATGAGGACAAGGAGCTGGGATATGAGGACAAGAAGCTGGGATAGGCGGACAAGGAGCTGAGATATGAGGACAAGACGCTGGGATATGAGACATGATGCTGGGATATGAGGACAAGGAGCTGGGATATGAGGACAAGAAGCTGGAATATGAGGACAAGGAGCTGGGATATGAGGACAAGAAGCTGGGATATGAGGACAAGGAGCTGGGATATGAGGACAAGAAGCTAGGATATGAGGACAAGGAGCTGGGATATGAGGACAAGAAGCTAGGATATAAGGACAAGGAGCTGGGATATGAGGACAATGAGCTGGGATATGAGGACAAGGAGCTTGGATATGAGGACAAGAAGCTAGGATATGAGGACAAGGAGCTGGGATATGAGGACAAGAAGCTAGGATATGAGGACAAGGAGCTGGGATATGAGGACAAGAAGCTGGGATATGAGGACAAGGAGCTGGGATATGAGGACTAGAAGCTGGGATATGAGGACAAGGAGCTGGGATATGAGGACAAGGAGCTGGATATGAGGACAAGAAGCTAGGATATGAGGACAAGAAGCTAGGATATGAGGACAAGAAGCTGGGATATGAGGACAAGGAGCTGGGATATGAGGACAAGAAGCTAGGATAAGAGGACAAGGAGCTGGGATATGAGGACAAGAAGCTGGGATATGAGGACAAGGAGCTGGGATATGAGGACAAGGAGCTGGGATATGAGGACAAGGAGCTGGGATAAGAGGACAAGGAGCTGGGATATGAGGACAAGAAGCTGGGATATGAGGACAAGGAGCTGGGATATGAGGACAAGAAGCTGGGATAGGCGGACAAGGAGCTGAGATATGAGGACAAGACGCTGGGATATGAGACATGATGCTGGGATATGAGGACAAGGAGCTGGGATATGAGGACAAGGAGCTGGATATGAGGACAAGAAGCTAGGATATGAGGACAAGAAGCTAGGATATGAGGACAAGAAGCTGGGATATGAGGACAAGGAGCTGGGATATGAGGACAAGAAGCTAGGATAAGAGGACAAGGAGCTGGGATATGAGGACAAGAAGCTGGGATATGAGGACAAGGAGCTGGGATATGAGGACAAGGAGCTGGGATATGAGGACAAGGAGCTGGGATAAGAGGACAAGGAGCTGGGATATGAGGACAAGAAGCTGGGATATGAGGACAAGGAGCTGGGATATGAGGACAAGAAGCTGGGATAGGCGGACAAGGAGCTGAGATATGAGGACAAGACGCTGGGATATGAGACATGATGCTGGGATATGAGGACAAGGAGCTGGGATATGAGGACAAGAAGCTGGAATATGAGGACAAGGAGCTGGGATATGAGGACAAGAAGCTGGGATATGAGGACAAGAAGCTAGGATATGAGGACAAGAAGCTAGGATATGAGGACAAGAAGCTGGGATATGAGGACAAGGAGCTGGGATATGAGGACAAGAAGCTGGGATATGAGGACAAGGAGCTGGGATATGAGGACAAGAAGCTAGGATATGAGGACAAGGAGCTGGGATATGAGGACAAGAAGCTAGGATATAAGGACAAGGAGCTGGGATATGAGGACAATGAGCTGGGATATGAGGACAAGGAGCTTGGATATGAGGACAAGAAGCTAGGATATGAGGACAAGGAGCTGGGATATGAGGACAAGAAGCTAGGATATGAGGACAAGGAGCTGGGATATGAGGACAAGAAGCTGGGATATGAGGACAAGGAGCTGGGATATGAGGACTAGAAGCTGGGATATGAGGACAAGGAGCTGGGATATGAGGACAAGGAGCTGGGATATGAGGACAAGGAGCTGGGATATGAGGACAAGAAGCTAGGATATGAGGACAAGGAGCTGGGATATGAGAGCAAGAAGCTGGGATATGAGGACAAGAAGCTGGGATATGAGGACAAGAAGCTGGAATATGAGGACAAGAAGCTAGAATATGAGGACAAGGAACTGGGATATGAGGACAAGAAGCTAGGATAAGAGGACAAGGAGCTGGGATATGAGTATATGAAGCTGGGATATGAGGACCTTTTACCTATTTTCCAGGGATAGGTAAAATTTTAATACTGTCTTTTAAAGAGTTAAGTTTTAGAGAGTCCAGTTTTAAAGAGTTAAGTTTTAAACTTCTTGAAGGGAAGAGAAGAGGTAAACACAAGATGTAAACTAACAATGATGCTCTTCTCTCTCACCATGAAGGTACTCTTCCGAGTCTGGAACAAACGATTTGCTGCAGTTTAACGAAGTGTTTCGTTCGCTCCCGTAGTCCATGATCACTTTCCACTCCATGAATTCTGGGAAAGGCGAAGACGATCTACGTAAGCAATTCTTTCTAACAAAGTGAAGGGTAAAACCCAAATATTATACCATATATTACTATTAAAAAGTACCCGCCCCCCCCAAGCATATACAAATATATTACAGAATAAAGCACATGAAAACTACATGTGTTATATCTCACATAAACTATTGGGTCATTACTCTGTCACATTCTAATCAACACTCTATTTCTTTGTGTTTAGGAGTCCCATCTGGGTGTTGCTATCGTTTGAACCTCTTTCATTATGTGACAAGATTGTCTGTGGATGTTTCTGTTATGAGGCGAGGGATGCCTTTTCTGTCTGTCTGTCTGTCTGTCTGTCTGTCTGTCTCTCTCCTCTCTCTCTCTCTCCTCTCTCTCTCTCTCTCTCTCTCTCTCTCTCTCTCTCTCTCTCTCTCTCTCTCTCTCTCTCTCTCTCTCTCTCTCTCTCTCTCTCTCTCTCTCTCTCTGTCTCTCTCTGTCTCTCTCTCTCTCTCTCTCTCTCTCTCTCTCTCTCTCTCTCTCTCTCTCTCTCTCTCTCTCTCTCTCTCTCTCTCTCTCTCTCTCTCTCTCTCTCTCTCTCTCTCTCTCTCTCTCTGTCTCTCTCTCTGTCTCTCTCTCTCTCTCTCTCACAGACACAGGAAGAATTGAAAAGATAGACCTCAGTCAGACCGTCAAGTCGACATCAATGTCATTCAGGAGGTGACGTCGCTGTCAGCAACAGTCACAATCAAGCCAAGAGGTCGTCAGCCAAGAGGTCGTCAACCAAGAGGTCGTCAGCCAAGAGGTCGTCAGCCAAGAGGTCGTCAGCCAAGAGGTCGTCAGCCAAGAGGTCGTCAACCAAGAGGTCGTCAGCCAAGAGGTCGTCAGCCAAGAGGTCGTCAACCAAGAGGTCGTCAGCCAAGAGGTCGTCAGCCAAGAGGTCGTCAACCAAGAGGTCGTCAACCAAGAGGTCGTCAGCCAAGAGGTCGTCAGCCAAGAGGTCGTCAACCAAGAGGTCGTCAACCAAGAGGTCGTCAGCCAAGAGGTCGTCAGCCAAGAGGTCGTCAACCAAGAGGCTAATCACAGATGCCGTTCGTGACTTAATTGACATAATAAAATAAAATCAAAATCTTCTTAACCCCTTCGTCACGCCATGGTCAAAAGAATCACAACCTGGGGTTACTACTGCACCCTCCTGGCTTCCCCAGGCTTCCACTGAAGCCAAACCTGGGTTTCACTCAATTCCCCCCCCTCCCCCATGCACTCTGGCCCAGCGCTATTCCCGGATGTCTAGAGCGGGGGGGGGGGGGGGGGGGATCCACCAAGCACATAGGTTCGAATCCTCACTACAGCTCTTGTGGATTTCCTCCCAAATTGATACAGTTCTGGCTGGACTAAATAGGTCTTCGACGGTCTATGTCATTCTTACATATTAACATACAATGAGTGCACATTAAATTACCAACTTGCAAGGTGAGGTAATGACAAAGTGAGATTTAACATTATGAGACAGATATTGACATAATTTATATCACAAAATTATAATGACGAGACAAAATTAACAGCCGTTTTTTTTTTTTTTGAGTAAAGAAGAAGGAGAGGCATAGGTGAAGGGAAGTGTAGAAGTGGGAAATACAGTGAGAGGTATGAAAGCAGGCGGGCTGTCCGCCTTGCTGACATTAACAGCCGTCGTACAATGACATTATTGAGAGTTACAATGACATTATAGAGAGTTGCGTGCCCTTAATAGTGAGCTCGTCCTTCTAAACTGGGAGTAGTTATGGTAATGGTGTAGTCGATCTTGCCATGGAGGGAGTAACCCTCCAGGGGGTTTATAGGCCTTAGGCCCAACACCAGACCAAACAGTATGATGGAACAACCGAGAGCAAATGGTTGGTTGCCCAACCGTTTCGGAATATCAACACATACCTCTCCTCACCACCTACCTGGCTCATAGCTCCTCCTGGAGATGAGATGTTCTTGAAGTCGACTCAAGCTTGTCATCTCACTAGATGGCAAGATACCAGCTAGCGCCTTCGATTGTCAAACGTTAAATTTGAAGTGGTTTTACAGGTCTTAAAGCGTACGAATTTGGCCGCTCTCGTGACCGACAGAAGCCAGTGGTCATTAGTCCCATGGAACGTCAATATATCAATGCTTCTAATTTCACTAAACAGTCGGAATTTTGATGCTGTGTTCGATATCGTAAGAACTGTGATGCATCAGCAGTGATAACAGGTTCAGCTGTCGTGGCAGAAGCTCTTACGCCATGCGTAAGATGTCACCATCAATATCTTAAGACTTACCAATGTCCGCACTCTTAACTCTGTCAGTAGATAAATAACACCGTTAAAATTGAAAAAAAACATTAATAATGTAGATTTAGTTTTTTCAACACGATAGACAAGATAATCTGTCTTGAAAATGACACTAAACGATTGAGGTCGTTCTGAGAAGCTGAAAGTCCTGATTCTCTTGTTAAACGTTAACAGCTGACGGAGGAACGAAGTGAGAGACCACCAGGAGAACCTTCAGACTGTGGTAGAGGTGCTGGACCCACGAGAACCTTCAGACTGTGGTAGAGGTGCTGGACCCACGAGAACCTTCAGACTGTGGTAGAGGTGCTGGACCCACGAGAACCTTCAGACTGTGGTAGAGGTGCTTGACCCACGAGAACCTTCAGACTGTGGTAGAGGTGCTTGACCCAGGAGAACCTTCAGACTGTGGTAGAGGTGCTTGACCCACGAGAACCTTCAGACTGTGGTAGAGGTGCTTGACCCACGAGAACCTTCAGACTGTGGTAGAGGTGCTTGACCCACGAGAACCTTCAGACTGTGGTAGAGGTGCTTGACCCACGAGAACCTTCAGACTGTGGTAGAGGTGCTGGCCCCACGAGAACCTTCAGACTGTGGTAGAGGTGCTTGACCCACGAGAACCTTCAGACTGTGGTAGAGGTGCTTGACCCACGAGAACCTTCAGACTGTGGTAGAGGTGCTTGACCCACGAGAACCTTCAGACTGTGGTAGAGGTGCTTGACCCAGGAGAACCTTCAGACTGTGGTAGAGGTGCTTGACCCACGAGAACCTTCAGACTGTGGTAGAGGTGCTTGACCCACGAGAACCTTCAGACTGTGGTAGAGGTGCTTGACCCACGAGAACCTTCAGACTGTGGTAGAGGTGCTTGACCCACGAGAACCTTCAGACTGTGGTAGAGGTGCTTGACCCAGGAGAACCTTCAGACTGTGGTAGAGGTGCTTGACCCACGAGAACCTTCAGACTGTGGTAGAGGTGCTTGACCCAGGAGAACCTTCAGACTGTGGTAGAGGTGCTTGACCCACGAGAACCTTCAGACTGTGGTAGAGGTGCTTGACCCAGGAGAACCTTCAGACTGTGGTAGAGGTGCTTGACCCACGAGAACCTTCAGACTGTGGTAGAGGTGCTTGACCCACGAGAACCTTCAGACAGTGGTAGAGGTGCTTGACCCACGAGAACCTTCAGACTGTGGTAGAGGTGCTTGACCCAGGAGAACCTTCAGACTGTGGTAGAGGTGCTGGCCCCGGCGGGAGAGGCCAGCTGGTGGCCAGGGAGACGAGTGAGGTGGCTGACTATCACAAAGGCACAAAGGAAGAATGGCCCTTCGCTGATAGCATTGTGTGACGATGATAACATTGTGGGTGATAATATTGGCTGCGAGATCTGTGATTCATTGCTCTCTGTGTGTCTGTCTGTATGGCCGTGTCTGTCTGTGTGTTTGTCTCAGTGTGTACGTGTGTGTGTGTAATTACCTAAGTGTAGTTACAGGATGAGAGCTACGCTCGTGGTGTCCCGTCTTCCCAGCACTCTTTGTCATATAACGCTTTGAAACTACTGACGGTCTTGGCCTCCAACACCTCACTTAACCTGATCCAACCGTCTACCACTCTGTTTACAAAAGAAAACTTGTCTAATGTTTTTTCGGCACTATTGTTTCCTTAGCTTGAATCTGTGTCCTCTTGTTCGTGATGTTGCTAGTCAGGAATTCCTCTTTGTCAATTTGGTCGATACCTGTTAGAATTTTTTATGTGATGATCATTTCACCTCATTTTCTCCTATCTTCTAGTTTTGGCAAGTTTAATGTCTGTAGTATCTCCTCGTAACTCTTGTTTTTTCAGTTCCGGAAGCCATTTTGTAGCATACCACTGCACCTTTTCCAGTTTCTTTAAGTACTTCTTAAGATTAGGGCACCATACAACTGCTGCATATTCCCATTTTGGTCTCACAAAGGTCATGAACAGTTTCTTTAGTATTTCACCATCCATATAATTAAAAACAAGTTTGAAGTTGGAAAGCGACACACACGCTCCTCTCACAATGTTCTTTATGTGTTCCTCTGGCGACAGTTTACTATCCAACACCACCCCAGGTCTCCTTCTTTATCAGAGTTCTGTAATTCCTTTCCACATAATTTGTAAGTTCTGTGTGGTCTATTTTCTCCGATTCCACATTCCATAGCACAGCATTTATTCACGTTGAATGCGATTTGCCATTTTACGCTCCAAGCACTAACTTTATCTACATCCATTTAAAGGGCATTACAATCGTCTGCGTCTCATGTCTTCCTCAGTATCTTACCATCATCCGCAAACATGTTCAAATAGTTCTGTATTTCTTCTTGTAGATGGTTTATGTAGATATGAATGTTACTGGTGCAAGAACCGAACCCCGTGGTACTCCCCTAGTAACACTCCAATCAGATACATTGTCTCTGATGCAGATGATAAGTCACAATGACGTGGCTGAAAAATGTTGACCAAACCACACACTAAAAAGTGAAAAGATGACGTCGTTTCGGTCCTTCCTCGACCATTATCAAGTTGATTGTGAAGAGACGAGTTGTTGTTGTTGTTGTTTAAGATTCAGCTTCTGGGAACAAAACGTTCCAAGTAGCACGGGAGATTCCATAGGACAGCCACCGCCCGCCTCAAGCTGGGCAGCCCCCAGCCAATAAGGTGCTGTCCCGCCACGGTCCGCCTGCTCCACTGGGTGCCTGGGGCCAGATTCACGAAAGAACTTACGCAAGCTCTTTGTTACGGACCCGGATCCAGCGTCCGAGCACAGAGCAGTGACGACCGCGCCATCTGTGGGTCAGCTCCCGAAACCCCCTCCAAACGGACGACGACACCTGGTGAGGACGACGAGTACTGGCTACGAGGGCCAGTTTCCAGTCCCGTTCAGCACTCAACACCGCCGCCGCTGACCTCTGGTGAGGTGGTGCTCAGACTACAACGCCATCTATGGAGTGGATATGTCGGGCGTTTGTGTCTGAGCCTGTAAGTGAGGTGTTTTAGTGTCCCTGTTATTGATGACGTGTCTGCTTACAGAGTCGACCTGGGACTGCTGTGATGGAAGTTGAGTCAGTCTACCCAAGGCAGCCGTCCCCATACCTTGTGCTTTGCTGCAGCAGCTGTGAAGTCGTCCCCCGGAAGAACACTGTGGTGTTACCCTGTCAGTGGAGTGGCAGTAGAAGGATTACCCGGGACCGACTGCTGGAGACGATTATCCACTGGGGTACTGAGGACAGGAGAGTGATTTGTGGTATCACACGAGGCTCCTGACTAGGGCGCTACCCTAGTATCGCTCATGGAGTGGCCTGACCAGCCTTGCTGATCCGGAACCTGCCAGCAGACCTGCTGAACTTGAGGTTGACGGCCTCCACGGCGGTGCCCCCAGTGGAACTGTGTTTTGGCTGGCCTGTGTTTGGGGTAGACTCAGCTTGGTCGAAGGATTCGTCAAGAGACCACGAAAGCACCGAGGACTCAGCACCGAGAGTCTGGATCCAGAGTCTTCAGCAGAAGACAATTGTGTATTTCCCCTGTACAGTGTTAATACCCCTCCCCCTGTGCACTCTTTTATATATATTATTTATTTGGTGATGGTAACAATTATAATCTTAAGTTTTTGCCTTTATTTCCCTTCCCCTTTAAGTTACTTGCGTCACGGATCACATCCCTTGAAAGCCACTACTGGCTTGGGGTCGGATACAACTTCCTCTAACAACATCAGAGTAAGAACCCCGTTGCGTCCCGAGAGGGCCGTAACACTCTTACAAACGTGTACATCTTTCCTCAATCTTTGACGGCTTTGGTTGTATTTATTAAACAGTTTACAAGCATGAAAACTTCCCAATCAACTGTTGTTATTGTTATAAACAGCCTCCTGGTGCTTCGGAGCTCATTAATTTTTTAATAATTGAAAACAAAGGTGCCATAGATTGAGAAAAGATGTACAGGTTCGTAAGTGCTTGCGTAAGTGCTTTCGTGAATCTGGCACCTGGGGTTTAGGCCACAATCCAATAAACGGATCGTCAACCCATGCACCAGGCAAAAGAAAACAAACACAGAGCTCTCAAACTGGGCACATGGAATGTAAGGACCAAGACACCGGGTCTCTCGGAAGATCTACTGGAAGGGAACGACGCCCGCAAGACAGCTGTGATCAACAATGAACTACGCAGGCATAGCTGGACTCTGAATGGTAGGTCTCCCGTTGATCACTTTCTTGTTGATGAAGATCCAACTGGTCAGATCTGATGGGGTATAACACTATCAGTGATGGTGACGACGTGTCATGGTCACCTTCAGTATACTTCACTCACCACTTGCTGCTGCCGGTGGGAACATGAGCCTCCCTAGACCTCATCTACACTACGAGGAGGACACTGCTCCATCACCTAGGTTATCTTAAATACCTGATTAATGAATACTTGGTAATACTCATATTACAACTGATGCATTTGCCTGCACTAACCGTCAGGGTAACTTACATCAGGGCTAGGTATCATCAGGGCTAGGTATCATCAGGGCTAGGTATCGTCAGGGCTAGGTATCATCAGGGCTAGGTATCACCAGGGCTAGGTATCATCAGGGCTAGGTATCTTCAGGGCTAGGTATCATCAGGGCTAGGTATCACCAGGGCTAGGTATCAACAGGGCTAGGTATCATCAGGGCTAGGTATCATCAGGGCTAGGTATCACCAGGGCTAGGTATCATCAGGGCTAGGTATCACCAGGGCTAGGGATCATCAGGGCTAGGTATCATCAGGGCTAGGTATCACCAGGGCTAGGGATCATCAGGGCTAGGTATCATCAGGGCTAGGTATCACCAGGGCTAGGGATCATCAGGGCTAGGTATCATCAGGGCTAGGTATCATCAGGGCTAGGTATCACCAGGGCTAGGTATCATCAGGGCTAGGTATCACCAGGGCTAGGTATCATCAGGGCTCAGTATCATCAGGGCTAGGTATCATCAGGGCTAGGTATTATCAGGGCTAGGTATAATCAGAGCTAGGTTCATCAGTGCTAGGTATCATCAGGGCTAGGTATCATCAGGGCTAGGTATCATCAGGGCTAGGTATCATTAGGGCTAGGTATCATCAGGGCTAGGTATCACCAGGGCTAGGTATCATCAGGGCTAGGTATCATCAGGGCTAGGTATCATCAGGGCTAGGTATCATCAGGGCTAGGTATCATCAGGGCTAGGTATCATCAGTGTTCAGTATCATCAGGGCTCAGTATCATCAACGTTCAGTATCATCAGGGCTAGGTATCATCAGTGCTAGGTATCATCTGGGCTATGTATCATCAGTGCTAGGTATCATCTGGGCTATGTATCATCAGTGCAAGGTATCACCAGGTCTAGGTATCACCAGGTCTAGGTATCATCAGGGCTAGGTATCATCAGGGCTAGGTATCATTAGGGCTAGGTATCATCAATGCTAGGTATCACCAGGGCTAGGTATCACCAGGGCTAGGTATCACCAGGGCTAGGTATCATCAGGGCTAGGTATCATCAGGGCTAGGTATCATTAGGGCTAGGTATCATCAGTGCTAGGTATCATCAGGGCTATGTATCATCAGTGCTAGGTATCACCAGGGCTAGGTATCATCAGGGCTTGGTATCATCAGGGCTAGGTATCATTGGGGCTAGATATCACCAGGGCTAGGTATCACCAGGGCTAGGTATCACCAGGGCTAGGTATCACCAGGGCTAGGTGTCATCAGTGCTAGGCATCATCAGAGTTAGGTATCACCAGGTCTAAGTATCATCAGGGCTAGGAATCATCAGGACTAGGTATCACCATGGCTAGGAATCATCAGTGCTAGGCATCATCAGAGTTAGGTATCATCAGAGTTAGGTATCACCAGGGCTAGGTATTATCAGGGCTAGGTATCATCAGGTCTAGGTATCATCAGGGCTAGGTATCATCTGGCATATCACTAGGGCTAGGCATCACCAGGGCTAGGTATCACCAGGGCTAGGTATCACCAGGGCTAGGTATCATCAGGGCTAGGTATCATCAGGGCTAGGTATCATTAGGGCTAGGTATCATCAGTGCTAGGTATCATCAGGGCTATGTATCATCAGTGCTAGGTATCACCAGGGCTAGGTATCATCAGGGCTTGGTATCATCAGGGCTAGGTATCATTGGGGCTAGATATCACCAGGGCTAGGTATCACCAGGGCTAGGTATCACCAGGGCTAGGTATCACCAGGGCTAGGTGTCATCAGTGCTAGGCATCATCAGAGTTAGGTATCACCAGGTCTAGGTATCATCAGGGCTAGGAATCATCAGGACTAGGTATCACCATGGCTAGGAATCATCAGTGCTAGGCATCATCAGAGTTAGGTATCATCAGAGTTAGGTATCACCAGGGCTAGGTATTATCAGGGCTAGGTATCATCAGGTCTAGGTATCATCAGGGCTAGGTATCATCTGGCACATCACTAGGGCTAGGCATCACCAGGGCTAGGTATCACCAGGGACTCAGTATAAATATATAAATATAACATATAAATTTTGGGGTTAAATCAGAGATATACAAAATTCTTGCAATAGGGTATCGAACTTAGTCATGGACTATTTTGGATTGGTGTACACCAGAGTGTCTAGGGAGTGATATGTGAAGCTTGGACTGGCTTCAGTAGAAGCCTCCAGACTTTCTGTGGATTCCGTGGAATTCATCGTTGTATAACTTATCCCATGTCTTGGTGCAGGGAGTAAGGTTCTCGACAGGGAATACCCAAGTCGTGGATCGAGTCACCTCAGTGCTTTTAAACTGACTGTATAAGTAATGACAATAATATTGATGCAAGAGTTGGTGATATTTGTTTCAAGGGGTCAATATTATTGCTCTGATATTATTGATCCATTTTGATTAATATTGATCAATATTGATCAATATGTGCCAAGCGGTTGTCCAAACTTTGATTATTATTATTATTATTAATATTTTGACAATGACATATTATGTGTAGGTTATTATGTCTGTCCGTCCTCCTGGTTAGATAATACTTTACGTAACTATATGTGAACCTTCGTACATATATTGAGGTAAATGATAATTACATAGTAGAACTTTGTACTATTCACTTTATAGAGTCCGTCAAAAAAAAGGCAAATAACAAACTTAAATATTTCTAGGCCTAGTATAGCACATATTTGTACTATGTTAGGCCTCATATAGCATGTATTAGGCATAGGGTGGTTAGGTACAGTTTTATTAGCAACATAAGAACAAAACTATATATATATATATATATATATATATATATATATATATATATATATATATATATATATATATATATATATATACACATATATATATATATATATATATATATATATATATATATATATATATATATATATATATAAATATATATACATATATATATATTATCATGTATTATTTTTACTTTTAATTATTTTTAATAATATTTAGTAAATGTTAAGTTTCCAAGGGGTTGTCATAGCCAGGGGGTGGTAATGGGGGACGAGCTCCCATGACCTATAAAATGCTCCTATACGGCAAGCGTCTCAAATAGCCTCTGACAACCAAGTCCAACTCCTGGCCTGCACGGGTGGCTTAGTCTAAGTCCGGCGGAACTGCTTTTACCGACAGGAGAAGGGGCGAGGACGTGCCTCTGGCGCCTTAAAACCAGCTGCTCCGGGTAGATAAGACTCGATAGCCTGGGAAGGCAGCCCATCTAGGGGAAGGAAAACCCTGATTTCAAACCTCCGCTGCCTTGCGGCCATACCCATCTTTTGGGAAAGGCTTCAGGAGTCAACCTCGAGGATAAAATCAGGAGTTGGAACCCCTAAGGCAGTTCGTTGTCAACTTCAACCTCGTTCTGGCAGCTCTTGCGACGGTGCTGGAACCATGTGTATTGGCAATTGCCGTTCCATTGGATAATTACAGCAACGTGGAGAGGGGGGACCTGCTGCATGGGTAGCAGCTTTTCCTCCATATCTACCTACCCAGGCTTTGCGCCCTGGAGAGTTTGACAACCAGAACGCAAGTCCATAGTCTCAAGAGACTGAAGGATGCCTACTAAGGACAAAACCCTCTCCCAGTTTGTCCCAATTCAGTAGTACCGAATTCTACTTTCTTACTGACCATTATGACAATATATGTATGATGGTACACATGGTTACTCTGAGTCGTGTCTAGCCACGAGGATGGGCTCTCTCAGATCCATATGTTTATTATATATATAATTAAAATAAGTATTACTGATAAATTTGATAAAATGACTAGAGAATTGTTCTTATATTATAGATCTGTTAGAGATGAAGTTGACTGAGGTTATTGAGTGTATTTTATAGAGTTTAAAGTTCAGTTTTGGCAAAGATTAGGGAGTAGAGACTCACTTTTTACAGCCCTCATATAAGTTGTGAAGCCTATTGAGGGGAGAGACCAGTTGCAACCTAAGGATCAACGGCTTATCAAGCCTTCAGTTCTAGTTGTGTTATTTGCAATTTATTGTGTGATGAATGTCCATAAGTTGCTTTATGAAGTGTTTCTCCCCCCCCCCCCCGCCCCCGCCCCCTGCAAGTCTGCCGGGAGGAGAGACGGAAGGAACTATCAGGGGACAACACCAAGCCATTACGACTATATAGCACTGGGAAGGGATCAGGATAATTATTTGGGATGGGACGGTGGGGGAGGAATGGTGCCCAACCACTTGTAGGGTCGGGGATTGAACGCCGACCTGCATGCAGCGAGACCGTCGCTCTACCGTCCAGCCCAAGTGGGGGACAGAGGCCACCGTAGCATACCACAGCTTCTGGTAATGTTACATAAGACATCAGAATACAGCGAGAGACACCAGAAAGAACTGCTTAAGGAGAGAGTATCCAGGAATCAAGCTACAAGCATGAAGTTATGACAACATAAGTTATAAGCTTATCGATCTACGAAAGAGAAGCACAGAGAAAGTTCTTCAGAAGGTAGGTCACTATCACCCCGCAACCAGGAAATGACATCCTGAGAAGGGAACCCCGCCCTCCCTGAGAAGGGACCCCCCGCCCTCCCTGAGAAGGGACCCCCCGCCCTCCCTGAGAAGGGAACCCCGCCCTCCCTGAGAAGGGACCCCCCGCCCTCCCTGAGAAGGGACCCCCCGCCCTCCCTGAGAAGGGAACCCCGCCCTCCCTGAGAAGGGACCCCCCGCCCTCCCGGAGAAGGGACCCCCGCCCTCCCTGAGAAGGGACCCCCCGCCCTCCCTGAGAAGGGACCCCCCGCCCTCCCTGAGAAGGGACCCCCGCCCTCCCTGAGAAGGGACCCCCCGCCCTCCCTGAGAAGGGAACCCCGCCCTCCCGGAGAAGGGACCCCCCGCCCTCCCTGAGAAGGGACCCCCCGCCCTCCCTGAGAAGGGAACCCCGCCCTCCCGGAGAAGGGACCCCCCGCCCTCCCTGAGAAGGGACCCCCCGCCCTCCCTGAGAAGGGACCCCCCGCCCTCCCTGAGAAGGGAACCCCGCCCTCCCTGAGAAGGGAACCCCGCCCTCCCGGAGAAGGGACCCCCGGCCTCCCTTTCCAGCCCGTTGTGGTCGTGGGAGGACTTGGTGGGCGGCTGCCGGGGTGTGACGCTCTCTCCATGGGACGCTCCCAGGTCCTTTTGAAGACTTATGCTCCTGCTGCCATCCTCTCCTTGCTGGTACCTTTTTCCTCTTCCTCATGTTACCTTTTTCCTCCCCTCCTCTTCTCCTCTCGGATTGTTGTCTTCCTGCCGACATTTTGTCATTCTTGAATGTTGTTTCTGATGTCTTCCTCTGTTATGACGCGGAGTGTTTGGGGAGGTACACACTCGCCCGTAGAACTGTGGTACCCGACGTTGACGAACAAGGGGGACTCTTTTATTGTCAATCTTTGCTTTCGTTTCTAAACCCGATTTCGACGGACTGACGGTATATCCACGATGTACCCCTGGGGGGGGGGGGCGCCGTCTTGTCGGGTGTACTATCCTCTAATTGTGACTCTATGGTGTGTATGGGTGGATAGGTAGGGGTAAATTCGTGAATGAATTTTTTCCTGTTCTATTTTATGCCTTTTTCTGACTCCCCCTTTAACTTCTCAGACTCGTACGGTCCCGTTTTCTGCTTTGGGTCCTCTGGCTTAGGCTGTTAGGTTAGGAGAGGAAACTTTCAATTACCGGTTTTCATGACTTTTGAAACCTTAGGAGAACTTCCTGCCCTCCTAACCTACCAGAGGACCCGTAACTTGCTGTTTTGGGGAAAAAATAAAAAAATTGATTGGAAAATAAATTTCCATTTTGAATTACGTGGATGTTTAGCCGCAGCGCATAAGAGCGAAAAGCGACGTAATTTGTAAGAGGACGGGTTAAGTTTCATTATATATTCCTCACCTTCCGACTCCAACACTAGCCCTGCTACCACTCCCATTTCACTGGCAAATTATATGACTCCTCCATAGCAAGGAGTCACCTGCTCCTGCTATTGAGGTTTCCTTAATTCTTGATCCTCTCTTGGATGCTGCCTTTGATCCGGTGCCCTCTCCTATTTCTGTCTTTTAGCTTTCCCTATGCACCGTCACCCTGCTTTCACTGATCCTGGTCCTGATTTCCTTAGTGCACTGTGCTCTTATTTGCCTTTGTTTCTCCCTTGTTCTTTCTGTTTACGTACTCTCTTTTTTGTCTATGTCTGTTCTTCAATGGAATATTCGTGTTTTTATGTCAACTTCCATGAATTCCAACTTCTGATGGGGCAGTTTTTAGTGCTTTGTCTCCAGGAACCGATACCTGGTGCTTGTCCTGGTCACTCCGGTGACTTTTCATTTCTCCCTTCCCCACCAGCTTTTGCTGGAGCCCCTAACTCTACTGCATTCTTGTTCCGTCATGATATTCCCTTTGTCCCCTCTTCTTTTTCAGTCACTCATTCAGTGTTCTGCGGCCCGTATCTTAGTGATTAAATGGTATATAGTCTTTTCCATTTATCTCTCCCCAATTATCCTGCTTTCTCTTCTTGATCTTAAACACCTGTTGGCCTCCTTAATAGAGCATGTGCTCATTTTGGGTGATTTTACTGTTGGCCTACCCTCTGGGGTGATGCTCTGGCAAACACCCGAGGCCACCTTCTCGAACCATTTGTCCTCTCTTTTTCTCTGTCTCTTCTGAATTCTGGTGAGCCCACACATGTTAACTCAAAATAATTCTTTTATTTTCTTTGGAAAGGTTTGTGCGGTGCCATCCATAAGGCTAAACATGAGGGTTGGAGTTCTTTCCTTTCCACCATTACGTCTGACACTCCTCTGCCCCATATCTGGAAGAAAATCCGCAAGATAGCGGGTAAGTTTGTTTCAGATAAGATATCTCGCCAGTCCTTCACCTCCGTGGTTCTATTGTGGCGGATCCAGTGGCGGTCGTGACCGAACTGGGTTCACATTTTTCGACTGTTGGCTCCGGCTGTCATCTTCCTCCTTCTTTCCCTACTCGTAAGCCCCTGTTTTAATCTTTTCCCTTAGATTTTCGCACACATCTTCAGCTTTTCTATAACGATCCTTTCTCTCTCTCAGAACTGAATCTGTCCTGGCACTCTGCGGTTCAACAGCGGCGGGTTCAGATAATGTTCATTGTGAGATGCTTCGCCATCTCCCTCCATGCACCTTTCAGCATTTTACTGAATGTTTATGAACGTATCTGGGAGTAGTCGTCAGTCCCTAAGGACAGACTTGAGGTGGGTGTTCTTCCTATTCAGAGACCTGGTTCTCTAGGGTCATTCCCTATAGACTTCCGCCCCATTTCTCTAACGAGTTGCGTCTGGAAACTCTTTGAATGTATGGTCAATGTCTGTCTGACGTGGTTCTTGGAACACTATCACCTCCTCTCCCCTTTTCAATTTGGCGTTTACTAGTGTTTCGGCACGACTGATGTCCTCGTGAACTTGGAGGTCTGTATTCGCACGGCCTTTGCTGCGAAGCCCTCCGTGGTTACTGTCATTTTTGACCTGGAAAAAGCGTTTGGAGATACCTGTAGATACCATATTCATTTGGAGATACCTGGAGATACCATATTCATTTGGAGATACTATATTCCGTCCCAACTCGTTTCTTTTGGCTTTCGTGGTACTCTCCGTCTCTTCCTCCAAAGCTTCCTCTCTCGTCGTTCCTTTCGAGTGCGGCTTGGTACCGCTCTCTCTGCCTCTTTTTGGGAATACGAAGGTGTGCCCTAAGTTAGTGTTCTGAGCACTACTCTTTTTCTGGTTGCCCTCAATGGTCTTCTTTCCTCCCCTTCCCTCTGACATTTTCTCCACTCTTTATGATGACAATCTAACTCTGCTGTCAAGGTGATGACTCGCTTTTCCTCCAACGGTGGCTTCAACTTGCGATTGATGCTGTGTCGTCTTTGGACACCAATCATGGCTTCAAGTTTTCTACAGCTAAGTCTTGTGTTATGATCTTTACTCGGAAGTAAGTTGTTCTTTGGCACCACTTTTGTCGCTTTATGGTAATCTTCTTTTGTATAAGAATTCTGCTGTCTTCTGGGGTTAATCTTTGACGCTCGTTTGTCTTGGTCGCCCCATATCTCTTACCTCCGAGCTGAATGCTCTAAGGCCCTTAATTTACTTAAGGTCCTGTCCCATACTTCTTGGGGAGATGATAGGCACACGCTTCTCTCTTTACATTCCTCTCTCGTGCTGTCTAAACACAATTTTAGCTGTCCTGCTTACTCATCTACCTCTGCCTCAACTCTTCGCCGTCTTGATGCTCTAGACCATACTGGGCTACACCTCAGCTCTGGTGCCTTTCGTTAGACTTCTACCCAGATCCTGCTTGGTGCCTTCTTTGATAATTACTTACTTACTTACCCAGAGCCTGCATGTTTAAACCGGCATCCTGTCTCTACAGGATCGCCGTGATCGCTATTGTCTTCGCTACTTTGCGCGGTCCCTACAACACCCTCACTCTCATTTATTTCAAAGTTTCACCATTTCCCCTTCTGTGGTCCCTCTTCCCTATCACCACCTTTTCCTTTCTGTACGGTTGTCTCGTTTGCAAGGTTATCTCTCGGTTCGTGTTACCAATGTTTCTCCTCGTATCGTTCCGTCCTCGTCCCTGTGGAGGGTACCTCTTCCTAAGTTTTGAACAGTCTTGACCTGCATGACAAAAGCTTTTACCCCTCCTTCAGTTCTGAAACGCTTTTTCCTTGCACAATTTTCTTCGCACTCCTGTTCCATCTCCGTCTTCAGAGATGGGGTCTAAGACCCATCTGACGGTGAAGACTACTCCGTTGTGTTTCCTGACCACACCTATGTGTGTCGCCTGCCTCCAGAGACTAGCATCTTCATGACAGAACTTTAAGCAATTCTGTATGATCTTCATCAACTGCTTTCTCACCGTAATTCTTCCTTTGTTGTTGTATTTGACTCTCGCAGTGCCCTCATGGCTCTAGAGGCCTTTAATCCAGTCCATCCTGTGGTCGTCGAAATTCAGTATTAGCTGTTTCTTATCCCCAGCAGATTTAAGACAGTGGAGTTTTGCTGGGTTCCCAGTCATATTGGTGTCCTTAAATGAGTGTGTGGACGCTGCCGCTTAGGAGGCTATCCGCACTTGTCCCATCTCCTGTTAATGTGTTCCTTATTCCGACTTGTAACCCAGTTATTCATTCCTCCATCCTTGCTCGTGAGCAGGGTCGTTGGTTTTCTGTTACTGGTAACAAACTGCATGTTCTTCAGGGCAGTGTGTCCCCGTGGCCTTCCTCCTACCACCGTAACCGGCGGTGGGAAACGGCTCTGGCGATGTTATGTATTGGCCATTCCCGTTTAACTCACGGCCTCTTAATAGAGCGCTGCTCTGCTCCTTATTGTCTAAACTGCATTGTCCCTCTTAGAGTCGTGCATATCCTTGTTGAATGTCCGGACTTCCAGGATGTGTGTGTGTGTCTAGCTTCCCGACCGTCTCTCGCGGTCACAGGTTCCTCGATAGAATCCTTGATGAATCGGATACCTTTGATGTTGTTCGCCTTATGCGCTTTTGTTCACGTATTGGCATCCTTAGTGATATTTAGCGCTTTTTGAATATCCCGCACATTTGTCGGTGCTACATAGCCTTCCTGGCTTGGTGCCTTCATTTGATAATTACTTACTTTCTCAGAAGAGAACTATTGGATCGGTGGTGTAATGGCTAATACTGGCACTTAAGGAGGCCTTATGATATGACCTCACATTACGGTACTAGCTGGAGCAACTCAGAGCCGCCAGGAGAAGGGAAGAACTGTCCCCCTAATCCTCAAAGGTCACACCATTATATAATGAACCCCGTCTTTTAATATTTATTTCAGATTTAATACAATTCTTGGATGATTAAAAATACAGTGAGAGCAATTTTGTGAAATTAACTTTAAAACGAGCATAATCTTATGAGATTAACTGTAAAATGAGCATAATCTTGTGAAATTAACTTTAAAAAGAGCATAATCTTGTGAGATTAAATGAAAAATGACCATAATGTTGTGAGATTAACTTTAAAATGAGCGCAATATTGTGAGAATAACTTTAAGATTAGCATAATCTTGTGAAAATACCTTTATAATAAGTACTAAATATTATTATATTAATAATATTTAATTTGTTATATTTGTTAAGTATTCTAATGTTTTACAATAATATTTTGTTTCACCTTAACTGTAATTCAGAGACTTAGACGAGCCCATAGCATGTTATATTATATATAATATATATATATATATATATATATATATATATATATATATATATATATATATATATATATATATATTATATATATATATTATATATATATATATATATATATATATATATATTATATATATATATATATATATATATATATATATATATATATATATATATATATATATATATATATATATATATATATATATATATATATATATATATATGACAATGTCAGACCATTTCCTCCGTGGTCTGACATTGTCACATTCTTAATCACGTGTTTATTTTCGTGATATACACACACACACACACATATATATATATATATATATATATATATATATATATATATATATATATATATATATATATATATATATATATATATATATATATGTTATGGCAGAGATAAATGACAAGTTTTTCCCTGAATGCTCTGTGTTCCCTTCTCTGAGGCTGTGGGTCCCTATAATTACACCAGAGGTGGTACCCCCATATATATATATATATATATATATATATATATATATATATATATATATATATATATATGTCGTACCTAGTAGCCAGAACTCACTTCTCAGCCTACTATGCAAGGCCCGATTTGCCTAATAAGCCAAGTTTTCATGAATTAATTGTTTTTCGACAACCTAACCTACCTAACCTAACCTAACCTACCTTTTTGGGCTACCTAACCTAACCTAACCTATAAAGATAGGTTAGGTTAGGTTAGGTTGGGTTGGTTAGGTTCGGTCATATATCTACGTTAATTTTAACTCCAATAAAAAAAAATTAACCTCATACATAATGAAATGGGTAGCTTTATCATTTCATAAGAAAAAAATTAGAGAAAATATATTAATTCAGGAAAACTTGGCTTATTAGGCAAATCGAGCCATGCATAGTAGGCTGAAAAGTGCGTTCTGGCTACTAGGTACGACATATATATATATGTCGTACCTAATAGCCAGAACGCACTTCTCAGCCTACTATTCAAAGCCCGATTTGCCTAATAAGCCAAGTTTTCATGAATTAATGTTTTTTCGTCTACCTAACCTACCTAACCTAACCTAACCTAGCTTTTTTTGGCTACCTAACCTAACCTTACATATAAATATAGGTTAGGTTAGGTTAGGTAGGGTTGGTTAGGTTCGGTCATATATCTACGTTAATTTTAACTCCAATAAAAAAAAATTGACCTCATACATAGAGAAAAGGGTTGCTTTATCACTTCATAAAAAAAAAATTATAGTAAATATATTAATTCAGGAAAACTTGGCTTATTAGACAAATCGGGCCTTGAATAGTAGGCTGAGAAGTGAGTTCTGGCTACTAGGTACGACATATATATATATATATATATATATATATATATATATATATATATATATATATATATATATATATATATATATATATATATATATATATATATATATATATATATATATATATATATATATATATATATATATATATATATATGTCGTACCTAGTTGCCAGAACGCACTTCTCAGCCTACTATGCAAGGCCCGATTTGCCTAATAAGCCAAGTTTTTATGAATTAATTGTTTTTCGACTACCTAACCTACCTAACCTAACTAACCTAACTTTTTCGGCTACCTAACCTAACCTAACCTATAAAGATAGGTTAGGTTAGGTTGGGTTGGTTAGGTTCGATCATATATCTACGTTAATTTTAACTCCAATAAAAAAAATTGACCTCATACATAATGAAATGGGGTAGCTTTATCATTTCATAAGAAAAAAATTAGAGAAAATATATTAATTCAGGAAAACTTGGCTTATTAGGCAAATCGGTCACATATTCTCCTCTATCACATTCTTTCCTACATTCAAGACATTTATAATTTTCTTACATTTTTCTTAGATTATTTTCTTACCATTTTTTTTCAAAAGAAGATTTATTTCTAAGTAATGACTATCTTGCTAGAGTGAGGTCTGGAGCGTTCATGTGACATAGTTCACTTTACATGGTCTCCATCACTGAAGACTTTGTTACCACTGTGTAACACAGCTATGTAACGTATCCAGATAGATTTATTCTCGAACAATAGTTCCGTCTGTTGTGATCTATTTGGCAACATTTCGACCTGGCAATGGGGCGGGGGGGGGGGGGGGAGGGGCTCTTCATTGTGGTATACAATGACTGGGTTATCATTGTTATATACAATGACTGGGTTATTATTGTTGCATACAATGACTGGGTTATTATTGTTGCATACAATGACTGGGTTATCATTGTTGCATACAATGACTGGGTTATCATTGTTGCATACAATGACTGGGTTATCATTGTTGCATACAATGACTGGGTTATCGTTGTTGCATACAATGACTGGGTTATGGCGTTACTCTCTTTATAATGTTTTAATCATCATACCATTCTGTTTCCACCTCGATAGTTTTCAGAACCGGGGCACAAGAACGAACGCAAATGGCCGCGCACACGCACGCACACGCGCACGCACACGCACAAACGTGCGTCAAGGGTAGAGGAAGGTGATGAAGGGCAGGGAAGGTGGTGAAGGGCAGGGAAGGTGGTGAAGGGTTAGGGAAGTTTTTTTTTCAGGGATATTCCTGCGCGGGCCCTAAGCCTCTGGCTGGCCCACTAAGTGTTGCTTGTTTCTGTTTTACTTGGGCGGAGTATGAGTATTTATGACTCGTATGGTCGCTTCAGGAAGATTTTGTCCCATGTGTTTAACAACTTCTTCTGTGCTGTTGAATCTAAGTTGAAATATTAATGGGTTTGTAACTGTGCACTGTGTTAGGTAAGTAAGTAGTAAGTAATTATCAAAAGAAGGCACCAAACCGGGAAGGCTAAGTAGCACCATCAAATGTGTGGGATAATCAGAGGGCGCTAAATATCAGCAAGGATGCCAATACGAGAACAAAAACGTATAAGGCGAACGATATCAAATGTATCCGAGTCACCAAGAATTCTGTTGAGGAACAGGTGACCACGAGGGACGGTCGGAAAGAAAGACACACGCTCCTCCTGGAAGTCATGACATTAAACAAGGATATGCACGACTGTAAGAGGGAGGGACAATGAAATTAGGACAATAAGGAGCAGGGCGGCACTCCATCAAGTGACCATGGGTTAAGCGAGTATGGCCAATACACAACCTCGCCAGAGCCGTTTCCCATCGCCGGTTACGGTGGTAGGAGGATGGCCACGAGGAAACACAACATTTAAGAGTATGTAGTTTGTTACCAGTAACAGACGACCAAGAAGCCAGCCAACGGGTAAGGATGGAGGAATAAATAACTGGGTAAAAGTCAGAATATGGAATACCTTTACGAGAGATGGGACAAGAGCGGACAGCTTCCCTGGCAGCAGCATCCGCACGCCCATTTAAAGACACACCAATATGGCTGGGAACCCAACAAAACTCAACCGACTTAAATTTACTGTGAACAAGAATCAGCCAATAATGGATCTCGACAACTACTGGATGAACCGGATTAAAGGACCCAAGAGCCATGAGGGCACTACGAAAGTCAACAACAACTACAAAGGAAGACTGACAACAAGAAAGCAGGAGACGAAGAGCATAGAGAATAGCATAAAGCTCCGCTGTGAAGATGCTAGTCTCCGGAGGTAAGCGACACATATAAGTGCGATCAGGAAAAATAACAGAGTAACCAACACCTTCCGCAGACTTAGACCCATCGGTGAAGTCAGAAACGGAGCGGAAGTGAGAAGAAAAGTGCTCAAGGAAAAGGCGTTTTAGAACCGTAGGAGGGGTAAAAGCTGTAGGGTCAAGGAAGTACAAAACTGCGGAAGGGGGATTCTCCACGGGGGGCAAAGAAGGAACAACACGAGGAGAAACATTAGAAATACAAACGGAAAGAGAATCCTGTAAGCGAGATAACCGGACAGAAAGAGGGAGGTGGTGAAGAGGAACAGGAACCGCAGGAGGGGTAAAAGTTAAAGCACGACAGAGGCGAGAAGAAGGATGTTGTAAGGACCGCGCAAGATAGTGAAGACAGTAGCGATCACGGCGGTCCTGGAGAGACAGGAAGCCAGTGTCAACATACAAGCTAAGGGCGGGAGTCAAACAAAAGGCACCAAAACTTAGGCGCAACCCAGTATGGTGCAAAGCATCAAGATGGCGAAGAGTAGAAGGAGAAGCAGACGAGTAACAGGGCAACCATAATCGAGCTTAGACAGGACGAGTGAGGAATATAGAGCAAGGAGAGTGCGCCTATCCGCTTCCCAAGAAGTATGGGACAATACCCGAAGGAGGGTAAGAGCCTTAGAGCACTCAACACAGAGGTAAGAGATATGGGGAGACCAAGACAAACGAGTGTCAAGGAATAACCCCAAAAGCTTTGCGGAATCTTTGTACTCAAAGGGATGACCATAAAGTGACAAAGAGGGACGAAGAACAACCCATTTCCACGTAAAAGTCATGGCACAAGTCTTAGCAGTAGAGAACTTGAAGCCATGATCGGTGGCCCAAGACGACACGGAATCAATCGCAAGTTGAAGCCGGCGTTCAAGGAGAGGCGAATCATCACCCTGACAGCAAAGGGTAAGATCATCGACATAGAGAGCGGAGAAGACGCCTGAAGGAAGAGAGGAAAGAAGACCATTGAGGGCAACTAGAAAAAGAGTATTGCTCAGAACACTACCCTGGGGCACACCTTTGTATTGCTGAAAAGAGGCAGAGAGAGCGGTACCAAGCCTCACCCGAAAGGAACGACGAGAGAGGAAGCTGCAGAGAAAGAGAGGGAGATGACCACGAAGGTCAAAAGAATGAAGCTGGGATAGAATATGATATCGCCAAGTGGTGTCGTAAGCCTTTTCCAGGTCAAAAAGGACGGCAACAACGGAGGTCCTCGCAGCAAAAGCAGTACGAATATAGACCTCCAAGTTCACCAGGACATCTGTCGTGCTGCGGCACTTGCGGAAACCAAATTGAGAAGGGGAGACGAGGTGATGGTGTTCCAGAAACCACATCAGACGAACGTTAACCATACGTTCAAAGAGGTTTGCAGACACAACTTGTAAGGGCAATAGGGCGAAAGTCCTTAGGGGATGTTCCCAGAGACCCTGGTTTGCAAACAGGGAGGACAACGGCATCGAGCCAGTCCTCAGGGACTGACGACGACTCCCAGATCCGTTTATACAGACTCAGTAAATACTGAGACGTGCATGGAGGGAGATGGCACAGCATCTCATAATGAATAACATCGGAGCCCGCCGCCGTAGAACCGCAGAGGGCCAGGGCAGAACGAAGTTCAGAGAGAGAGAAGGGATCGTTATAGGGAAGTCGAAGACGAGTGCAGAAATCTAAAGGACGAAACTCAAGGACATAAGATGCCCAACATTCACGTTTAGCCGTACGGATGGCCCTACGGGCCACTGCACTCGCCTTCCGAAAGAATAGAAAAGAATCGCCCATCTGCCGACGGCGGTGTCTCTTCCAGGATGCACGCTTACAGTGGACAGCCCGAGCACAGTCTGCATTCCACCAGGGAATGCACTTCCGTGGACCCCGAGAGGAAGAGCGAGGAATAGAGTGGAGGGCAGCGTCAAAGACAGTGTCATGAAAAAGGAGGAGGGAGCGAGGGAGAGGTTAGAGAGAGCAGCGCTGAGGGTAAAGAGGTCCCAGTCCGCTTTCGCAAACTGCCACCTAGGGAAGGAGAGGGGAGGGAGAAAAGAGAAAAAGGTAACAAGGATGGGGAAATGGTCACTGCCATGGAGGTCATCAAGAACCTGCCACGTGAAATCTAAGTATAGAGAAGAAGAGCAAAGAGAAAGATCAAGACAGGAATGGATGTGAGTCCGAGAGTCTAAATGCGTGGGCTCACCAGAATTCAGAAGAGACAGGGAAGAAGAGAGGATAAATGGCTCAAGAAGGTGACCCCGGGTGTTCGTCAGAACATCATCCTAAAGGGAATGACGATAATTGAAATCTCCCAGCAGGAGCACAGGCTCCAGCAAGGAGTCCAGTAAGTGTTTCAGATCAGGAAGAGAAAGCGGGATACTCGGGGGGAGATAAATGGAACAAACAGTGTACCATTTCCCCACAAAGATACGAGCAGCAGAACAATGGAGAGGCGAAGGAAAAAGTAAGGGGACAAAGGGAACATCAGAGCGAATCAAGAGAGCAGAAGAGTTAGGAGCCCGTTGCTGGGGGAAGGGGGGGGGGGAGAGAAAGGAATAGCCACGAAAGCGACCAGGACAAGCACCAAGTATCGGCTCCTGGAGACAGACACAAAGGGGCGAAAAACCACGAAATCAGAAGTTGGAGTTCGAGGAAATTGGCGTAATAACCTCGAACGTTCCATTGAAGAATAGACATCGACGAGAAGAGAAAGGACAACAACAGAGAACAAGGAAGAAACAAAGGCAAAAGAGCAACACAGCACGTTAAAGAAGATCAGGGTTGGGATCAGGGTCAGCAAAGTCAGGGTTAGGGGGCATGGGTAAACTGAGCAAAGATGGAGGGAAGGAAGCGGGAGAACAGACCAAAGGTGGGTGGGCGGGGTCTGGAGGAGGAGGAGGAGGAAGAGGAGGAGACAACGGAGAGGAGCAGTCAAGGACAGCAGCAGGAAGAGGGCGAGTAGAAAGAGGGGAGTGCACCTCAGCAAGGGCAGCAACCGAGAGGGAAGCGGAGGCCAAAGAAACCTCCATAGCAGGAACAGGTAGTGCAGCCACCGAAACGGGAGGGGGAAGGAACAATAGTGTCAGTAGTAGGGGCTGAGGAATAGAATGAAGCCTTCTTACCCGCCAGGGAGGAGGAAGGAGAGGAGCCAGGCTCACGCTTCTAATTACTTTCTTAATCATTTACATATGTAAATGTCTACATTTCTTCGCTTAGTTGCAAGTTTTGCAGCTTCGTCTGCAATGTCATTTCCTATTATTCCCACATGACTTGGCACCCAGTTGATAAATAACTGACGGCCTTGCCGTTTGAGTGTCTGCATTAATGATATGACATTTGTGATCAAATGTATGTTATCATGTATGTGTACTTGTTGCAAGGTTTCAATGGCAGTTCTCGAATCTGTATGTATGATAACTTGTTGTTGGTGTTCAGCAAGAGAATGTTCCAAAGCCTTTTGAATGGCTAACATCTCAGTTTGTAAAGTTGAACACCAGTTTGAGAGTCTCCAACTATTTACAGAGTTTCCTGCTTTAACTGCAGCTCCGGTTTCTTGTCCCTACTGGTCTACTGATCCATCTGTGAAGTAAGTGAAGCTGTCGGATGCCACGTTTGCTTCCATATGCATTTGTGCAATATTACGTAGCAGATGAGGAGTTGTCTGGTTCGTTTTTCCGTCAAGAACCATAATCTTCTGGTGACGGAGATTCCCAAGGGGACTGCATAACAAAGTGTGGATGCATTTCCTCGACACCCTTCTCAGTGACTGTGTTTGTTATATTTGGAATGTATTGATGGTGTTTATCGCACAATGGGTCCACCAGTTGCTATTGGAGGCTCTTCTGTCCAGAGTTAGTGTTCCAGTGATTATATCTTTAAGTGAACTGATTCTTGGTCTAGTCAATATCTTGGGAAGGTGGTGAAAGGTAAGGAAGGTGGTGAAGAGTAGGGAAGGTGATGATCACTGTAAATAGGGTTGTCAGCGGTGCGAGGACAGTGAAAATGGTTACAGTGATGAGAATAATAGTGAGTATTGTCTATATATCAGCCCATCTTCCCGTTTATACAGTACTCTCTGTATAAACGTGGCCACCGTGCATATACTGACGTAGCGGACAATTAGATGGTAAAATTTGGTACTATTCACTTCACAGAGTCCGGAAAAATTAACCTAACAGTCGAACCTAAATAATCCTAGGTCTAGTATAACACAAATAGGTAATACATTAGGCCTCAGATAGCGTGCATTAGGCCTAGGAAGGTTAGGTTAGGGTTTCTGTGCCACATCAGCACTAAAGCGTCTCTAATTTGTCACCAATCAATACAACCGAATTACATAATCACTCACCAGATGTAGTTACCATTGCACTGATGAGATATTAATAATCCCAACTTTAGTATCTCCTCAGGTCAGGGGTTACAAGATGTGGTGAGTGATCAAGGAGCCAAGGAGCCTGTTACCCCCTATGCTTACACCTCTCCCCAGGACATCTGACCTAGTGTCATAAAAGCCCCCTACAGGTCATTGGCGCTCACTGCTGAAGAGGATCCCGAGTTGGGATTGAAATAAGCAGTCTACATTTCCTCGTGTTTTGAAAATTGTGGGTTATTATTCTCATTGATTAGCGCGATATTGCATTTCAATCTTATATATATATATATATATATATATATATATATATATATATATATATATATATATATATATATATATATATATATATATATATATATGTCGTACCTAGTAGCCAGAATGCACTTCTCGGCCTACTATGCAAGGCCCGATTTGCCTTATAAGCCAAGTTTTCATGAATTAATTGTTTTTCGACTACCTAACCTACCTAACCTAACCTAACCTAACTTTTTCGGCTACCTAACCTAACCTAACCTATAAAGATAGGTTAGGTTAGGTTAGGTAGGGTTGGTTAGGTTTGGTCATATATCTACGTTAATTTTAACTCAAATAAAAAAAAATTGACCTCATACATAATGAAATGGGTAGCTTTATCATTTCATAAGAAAAAAATTAGAGAAAATATATTAATTCAGGAAAACTTGGCTTATTAGGCAAATCGGGCCTTGCATAGTAGGCTGAGAAGTGCGTTCTGGCTACTAGGTACAACATATATATATATATATATATATATATATATATATATATATATATATATATATATATATATATATATATATATATATAATTACTGGTGTAATTTGCAGGATATCCAGGCCATGTTGCCTGGTTCTTGAAATCATCGTTCATGTGGTGTTGTCAGACGAGAGTTTGGTCCACCTGCCATGGCCCATGTGGCCCATCCTCTGACCCCGAAACAACACGTACTGTCAGAAACGGGTTTGGTCTGACACCTCCGCTTCCTCCCCTACTCCATTACCCTCAACTGCCTTCTCCTTAGCCACCACCACCTTCTGCCCGCTATCATCACCCTCCTCCGCTTCCTGGACGCTATCCTTCAAGATATCCTCATCGTCACCTTCCTGGATGTGGCCGAGCTTGCTATCCTCCATGACAATGGGGACCTGGGAGCTCCTCCGTCGGCGGCTGACCCCGGTCATCTCCGAGATGATGCAGACGCAGGCCTGGCCGTGAATGATGAGCTCGTGGGAGTGCTGGTGGTGCTTGTCAGAGATGGGCTGCAGGAACTCCTCCGTGTGGTACTGCCAGTACTCCAGCCCGCCGAAGAACGTCAGCAGCCCCAGGTGGACCAGGTTCAGCACCGCTGTGGAGGGGCAACGACGGCTAGTGGTTATTGACTTATCAGTGTTAATTACACTGTGTGTACCTTAGGATCACTATCTTCACTAAGCAGTGTACCATATGCAACATTTATCACAACATGCAGAGTGCAATAGCATCAATGTCTTCATTAAAGTGTACACCATCAACACCCTCGCTAATCAGTGTAGCAGTCATTAACACCCTCGCTAATCAGTGTAGCAGTCACTAACATGTATAATTAACAGTCATCAACATCTGCACTAAACAGTGCAATAGAGCAGCAAATATCTACGGTTTAGAAGTATAATTATAACTCTAAACCGGTAACAGGTAAGATTTCAGAGACTCTAAACCAAGTTTACCGTTAACGTGGACCATTGATGTAGGGAGACGAGACTTACTGTTGGCATAGACCATGGAGTTGATGTAGGGCGGGTAGCAGGGGAAGAAGTTGTAGTTGCCCAGGATGGTGACCGCCACCTCAAGCACCTTCAGCAGCACCAGCACCACCAGCATTGTTCCGTACTTCCTCTGACGGGGAGAGGGAAGAGGGAAGTAGCAGGTGAAAGCTCAGAGCCACTACGACACTGAGGCACTTGAACGGATGTGAGGACAAGAAGCTGGGATATGAGGACAAGGAGCTGGGATATGAGGACAAGGAGCTGGGATATATGGGATGATCATATTTAATAATGGAAAACGACCTTGAACAATAATGAATAATGATCGTCTATAATGCAGTAGAATAACTATCTATAATAATGTATGTATATATATATATATATATATATATATATATATATATATATATATATATATATATATATGTACGTGTGTGTGTGTGTGTGTGTGTGTGTGTGTGTGTGTGTGTGTGTGTTTGTGTGTGTGTGTGTGTGTGTGTGTGTGTGTGTGTGTGTGTGTGTGTGTGTGTGTGTGTGTGTGTGTGTGTGTGTGTGTGTGTGTGTGTGTGTGTGTACTCACCTAGTTGTACTCACCTAGTTGTGTTTGCGGGGGTTGAGCTTTGGCTCTTTGGTCCCGCCTCTCAACCGTCAATCAACAGGTGTACAGATTCCTGAGCCTATTGGGCTCTATCATATCTACACTTGAAACTGTGTACGGAGTCAGCCTCCACCACATTGCTTCTTAATGCATTCCATTTGTCAACCACTCTGACACTAAAAAAGTTCTTTCTAATATCTCTGTGGCTCATTTGGGCACTCAGTTTCCACCTGTGTCCCCTTGTGCGTGTTCCCCTTGTGTTAAATAGACTGTCTTTATCTACCCTATCAATTCCCTTCAGAATCTTGAATGTGGTGATCATGTCCCCCCTAACTCTTCTGTCTTCCAGCGAAGTGAGGTTTAATTCCCGTAGTCTCTCCTCGTAGCTCATACCTCTCAGCTCGGGTACTAGTCTGGTGGCAAACCTTTGAACCTTTTCCAGTTTAGTCTTATCCTTAACTAGATATCGACTCCATGCTGGGGCTGCACACTCCAGGATTGGCCTGACATATGTGGTATACAAAGTTCTGAATGATTCTTTACACAAGTTTCTGAATGCCGTTCGTATGTTGGCCAGCCTGGCATATGCTGCTGATGTTATCCGCTTGATATGTGCTGCAGGAGACAGGTCTGGCGTGATATCAACCCCCAAGTCTTTTTCCTTCTCTGACTCCTGAAGAATTTCCTCTCCCAGATGATACCTTGTATCTGGCCTCCTGCTCCCTACACCTATCTTCATTACATTACATTTGGTTGGGTTAAACTCTAACAACCATTTGTTCGACCATTCCTTCAGCTTGTCTAGGTCTTCTTGAAGCCTCAAACAGTCCTCTTCTGTTTTAATCCTTCTCATAATTTTAGCATCGTCCGCAAACATTGAGAGAAATGAATCGATACCCTCCGGGAGATCATTTACATATATCAGAAACAAGATAGGACCGAGTACAGAGCCCTGTGGGACTCCACTGGTGACTTCACGCCAATCGGAGGTCTCACCCCTCACCGTAACTCTCTGCTTCCTATTGCTTAGATACTCCCTTATCCACTGGAGCACCTTACCAGCTACACCTGCCTGTCTCTCCAGCTTATGTACCAGCCTCTTATGCGGTACTGTGTCAAAGGCTTTCCGACAATCCAAGAAAATGCAGTCCGCCCAACCCTCTCTTTCTTGCTTAATCTTTGTCACCTGATCGTAGAATTCTATCAAGTCTGTAAGGCAAGATTTACCCTCCCTGAAGCCATGTTGGCGATTTGTCACGAAGTCCCTTCTCTCCAGATGTGTTACCAGGTTTTTTCTCACGATCTTCTCCATCACCTTGCATGGTATACAAGTCAAGGACACTGGCCTGTAGTTCAGTGCCTCTTGCCTGTCTCCCTTTTTGTATATTGGGACCACATTCGCCGTCTTCCATATTTCTGGTAGGTCTCCCGTCTCCAGTGACTTACTATACACTATGGAGAGTGGCAAGCAAAGTGCCTCTGCACACTCTTTCAGTATCCATGGTGAGATCCTATCTGGACCAACAGCCTTTCTAACATCCAGATCCAGCAGGTGTCTCTTGACCTCCT
Source organism: Procambarus clarkii (assembly GCF_040958095.1). NCBI lineage: Eukaryota > Metazoa > Arthropoda > Malacostraca > Decapoda > Cambaridae > Procambarus > Procambarus clarkii. The sequence continues at coordinate 6,076,132 of NC_091201.1, forward strand.
CTCTCGAAATTTCGAACTCTTCCAAGGCCGCCTGGTTTACCTCCCTTTCTCCTAGTACAGTGACCTCACCTTGTTCTATTGTGAAGACCTCCTGGAACCTCTTGTTGAGTTCTTCACACACCTCTCTGTCATTCTCTGTATACCTGTCCTCTCCTGTTCGAAGTTTCAATACCTGTTCTTTCACTGTTGTTTTCCTTCTGATGTGACTGTGGAGTAGCTTTGGTTCGGTCTTGGCTTTGTTGGCTATATCATTTTCAAAACTTTTCTCTGCTTCTCTTCTTACCCTGACGTACTCATTTCTAGTTCTCTGGTATCTCTCTCTGCTTTCTGGTGTTCTGTTATTCCGGAAGTTCCTCCACGCCCTTTTGTTCAGTTTCTTCTCTCCTTGCATGCCCTATTATACCATGGATTCTTCTGTTGCTTCTCGGATTTTTCCGTTTGGGCCGGGATGAACCTGTTTACTGCCTCCTGACACTTTTGGGTAACATAGTCCATCATACCCTGTACAGACTTATCTCTGAGGTCTGTGTCCCAAGGTATTTCACTCAGGAAACTTCTCATCTGTTCATAATTCCCCTTTCGGTATGCCAGCCTTTTGATTCCTAGTTCTTTTTTGGGGGAGATAAGTCCTAGCTCTACCAGGTACTCAAAGTTCAATACACTGTGGTCACTCATTCCCAAGGGCGCTTCCATCTTAACTCCCCTTATATCCCACTCATTTAGGGTAAATATCAAATCAAGCATTGCTGGTTCATCTTCTCCTCTCATTCTTGTTGGTTCTTTGATGTGCTGGCTTAGAAAGTTTCTTGTTGTCACGTCCAGCAGCTTAGCTCTCCATGTTTCTGGTCTTCCATGTGGGTCTCTGTTCTTCCAATCTATCTTCCCATGGTTGAAGTCTCCCATAATTAGTAGTCCAGATCCATTCCTGCTAGCAACAGAAGCTGCTCTTTCTATTATGTTAATGGTGGCCATGTTGTTTCTATCATATTCCTGTCTAGGTCTTCTGTCATTTGGTGGTGGTGGTGTGTGTGTGTGTGTGTGTGTGTGTGTGTGTGTGTGTGTGTGTGTGTGTGTGTGTGTGTGTGTGTGTGTGTGTGTTAATCACGGAAGTTAACACGTGATGAAAAATGTGACAATGTCAGACCACGGAGGAAGAATTGAAAAAGGAATTTCCTTAAGTACTTTCGTTTTTAAAACGAAACGGGACGAAACGTGGGGAGCAAAGTTAGTAGATGTTATAGACAGGAATTTCCTAACACAGCATGTGAAGGAAAACAGGAGGGAAAAAGGATGAGCGCTATGATGCTGATGATGAGCATCATAGTGCTCATCATATGAGTACTATGATGTGAATGACCCTATATAATGATAAAGAATGACCCTATATAATGATAAAGAATGACCCTATAATAAGAATGACTTTATATAATAATGTACAATGATCCTTCATAATGACATAGAATTTATCTATATTATCAATAGAAGATGCGTATATATAATGTATAATGATGCATGTTGACTATACTTTCAAAACGCTTAAATGTCTTGCCTTTTTCTTACTGTATAATGATGCAGAATGGATCTAAATAATGATGTAGAATTGCTCTAAATAATGAAGTTAAATGACTCTATATATATTGATGTAAAATGATTCTATATATATTGATGTAAAATGATTCTATTTAATGATGCAAAATGACTATATAATGAAGCAAAATGACTATATAATGATATATAATGACTATATAATGATGTAGAACGTCTCCATATGGTGATGTAGAATGAACTTATAATGATGTATAATAGCTCTACATAATGTAGAATTACCCTATATAATGATGTTGAATGAATATATAATGATGTATAATGACCCTGTATAATGAAGTAGAATAGCCATGCATATAAATATGTATAATGATCCTATATAATGAGGTGGAATAGCTATATAATGATGTAGTTATAGCCAGACCTAGCTAACAATATAATGAAAGAGCCAGAGTTAGCTAACTCTATTATGACAGAGCCAGAGCCAGAGCCAGAGCTCAACACAAGTCAAAGAAATCTGCCCCAGATGTTAAAGAATAGCATTAACAGGATGGTGAGGATACTATAGGACGATACGAGTTGCTAGTAGAAGGCTTAGCACTACTAGTCCATGATGATGAGTTGCTAGTAGAAGGTACCATTACTAGCTGACGATGGGAGCTCCTTACCTTGTAGTTGAAGGCTCCGAGATGGTCCTTGACGAGGTGGCCCAAGACTGTGAAGGCGTAGATGGCACTTAGAGATGAGATGATGTTTATAGCATCAAGGCACAGGTACCCGTAGTTCAGCGTGATCTGTTGACGGGTGAGGGGGTGAGGTGAGTGATCTGTTGACGGGTGAGGGGGTGAGGTGAGTGATCTGTTGACGGGTGAGGGGGTGAGGTGAGTGATCTGTTGACGGGTGAGGGGGTGAGGTGAGTGATCTGTTGACGGGTGAGGGGGTGAGGTGAGTGATCTGTTGACGGGTGAGGGGGTGAGGTGAGTGATCTGTTGACGGGTGAGGGGGTGAGGTGAGTGATCTGTTGACGGGTGAGGGGGTGAGGTGAGTGATCTGTTGACGGGTGAGGGGGTGAGGTGAGTGATCTGTTGACGGGTGAGGGGGTGAGGTGAGTGATCTGTTGACGGGTGAGGGGGTGAGGTGAGTGATCTGTTGACGGGTGAGGGGGTGAGGTGAGTGATCTGTTGACGGGTGAGGGGGTGAGGTGAGTGATCTGTTGACGGGTGAGGGGGTGAGGTGAGTGATCTGTTGACGGGTGAGGGGGTGAGGTGAGTGATCTGTTGACGGGTGAGGGGGTGAGGTGAGTGATCTGTTGACGGGTGAGGGGGTGAGGTTAGTGATCTGTTGACGGGTGAGGGGGTGAGGTGAGTGATCTGTTGACGGGTGAGGGGGTGAGGTGAGTGATCTGTTGACGGGTGAGGGGTTATGAATGATCTGTTGACGGGTGAGGGGGTGAGGTGAGTGATCTGTTGACGGGTGAGGGGTTATGAATGATCTGTTGATGAATGAGGGGTGATCTGTTGACATTTTATGGATGATTAATTGCAGACAATGAGTCACAATCACGAGGCCACAATCATATGTTGACCAGACCACACACTAGAAAGTGAAGGGACGACGACGTTTCGGTCCGTCCTGGACCATTCTCAAGTCGATTGTGATTCCATTCCATCCATTCTCACAATCCCCAACAAGTCCATTCTCACAATCGACTTGAGAATGGTCCAGGACGGACCGAAATGTCGTCCTCCCTTCACTTTCTAGCGTGTGTGGTCTGGTCAAGATGATTAATTGATGAATTAGGATGATCCACTGATGAGTCAGCAGCTCCTAGTAGTTTAACTTAATTATCTTTGGTGTTATTGAAAAATATTTGTATATATATATATATATATATATATATATATATATATATATATATATTTTCCCATATTTCCGAAGGTCATCAATATATCAAACCTTAATTATTGACATGACTTTCTATCTCGAATGTTTTAGGATAGTGCCTGATTAGATATGTCTATCTATCCTTACCTAACCTATCCTAACCTAACCTAACCTAACCTATCCTAACTTAATCTAAACTAACCTAACCTAACTTATCCTACCCTAATCTTACTAAGCCTAATCTAACCTAACCTAACCTATCCTACCCTAATCTAACCAAGCCTAATCTAACCTAACATAACCTAACGTATCCTAATCTAATCTAACCAAGCCTAACCTAACCTAACATAACTGACATGTACAGATGCCTTTGATAATTTTATAATCTTATAATTAATTAACGTAACTATTTTGTAAGGATGTGTTTGATAATCTGGTTAACTAGCCTAATTTAACCGTTGGGTACATATGTCATTAATAGTCTAGTAACTACCCTAACTTCACCTAACTTAACCACTGTGTAGTTATGTTATTAATTGTGTAGTTAACCATCTTATCTTTACTAATCTTAACCTAACCTAACTGACCCTAAGTAAATCTATGATAAGCAAACGTTCTTCTGGCGCAGAGGTAACATTCCCTTCGCGTGCGGCTTAGCCTGGTTCGTATCCTGGCCGAGGAGGATTGATTGGGTACCAATCGTCAACTGTACGCCTCTGTTCACCCAGCAGTGAATGGTTAGTTGATTTTTAACGGGGAAAATTAAGATTAAGGACCTGTCTGAAACGCTATACCTGCTAGTGGCTTTACAAGAATGTAAGAACTCTTGTATATTAATACATAAAAAGACTTACCAGACAAGTGAATGTGTTCTTGAAGGACTTACCAGACCCTGTGAGTGTGTTCTTGAGTGACTTACCAGACCCTGTGAATGTGTTCTTGAGTGAATTACCAGACCCTGTGAATGTGTTCTTGAGTGACTTACCAGACCCTGTGAGTGTGTTCTTGAGTGACTTACCAGACCCTGTGAGTGTGTTCTTGAGTGACTTACCAGACCCTGTGAGTGTGTTCTTGAGTGACTTACCAGACCCTGTGAGTGTGTTCTTGAGTGACTTACCAGACCCTGTGAGTGTGTTCTTGAGTGACTTACCAGACCCTGTGAGTGTGTTCTTGAGTGACTTACCAGACCCTGTGAGTGTGTTCTTGAGTGACTTACCAGACCCTGTGAGTGTGTTCTTGAGTGACTTACCAGACCCTGTGAGTGTGTTCTTGACTGACTTACCAGACCCTGTGAGTGTGTTCTTGAGTGACTTACCAGACCCTGTGAGTGTGTTCTTGAGTGACTTACCAGACCCTGTGAGTGTGTTCTTGAGTGACTTACCAGACCCTGTGAGTGTGTTCTTGAGAGACTTACCAGACCCTGTGAGTGTGTTCTTGAGTGACTTACCAGACCCTGTGAGTGTGTTCTTGAGAGACTTACCAGACCCTGTGAGTGTGTTCTTGAGTGACTTACCAGACCCTGTGAGTGTGTTCTTGAGTGACTTATCAGACCCTGTGAATGTGTTCTTGACTGACTTACCAGACCCTGTGAATGTGTTCTTGAGTGACTTACCAGACCCTGTGAGTGTGTTCTTGAGTGACTTACCAGACCCTGTGAATGTGTTCTTGAGTGACTTACCAGACCCTGTGAGTTGCTCTTAGCAGCGGTCCAGAAGATCTCCAGAAAGAAGTAGACGGTCTGACTGTAAGGGAACTGCCACAACAACCACTTCAAGACCCTCAGACGAGTCCTGGTGGAGAGAGAGACAATCTAAGCTCAAGGAGGAGGATTGACTTGACCAAATCAACCACCAATCTAAGACCCTCAGATTACTCCTAAGAAAGTATAGAGGTAAAGAGATATTATCTACTTTCATTAGGATAACTGACTCTAACAATATCTAACAAAACTTGTACAATTACATTTAGATGTAAGATTTTAGATCTAATGTTATACATTTTGAACTTGAAGATAAGTATTTGAAGATCGCAAGTTTGTCTGAATCTGCAACAATTTTTAAAAGAAACTTATTAATCGAACTTTTCAAAAATAATTCAGAGTTGAATATTAATTAAAGTAAATGTAACATAATGTAATTTAGAACACGTAAAAAAATTATTGATATATAATGTGAATCTTAAGAAATATATGCAAGTCAGCATTAAATTTTTTTTTAAGGGACTAAAAACTTTTTTATATGACTGACCTAAGCCTAAAAGTATTATTTTAAGACTAAAAAAACTGACCTAAAAGTATTATTCCCATATTATTAAATGTGAATCTTAAGAAATATATGCAAGTCTGCATTAAAAAAAAATTTTAAGGGACTAAAAACTTTTTGATATGACTGACCTAAGCCTAAATGTATTATTTTAAGACTTAAAAAAAACTGTCCTAAAAGTATTATTCTCATATTAATATATGTATCAGGAGAGGCTAAATATAGTCTACGGCTCAAATTGGCCATTAGAGGTCAATCACGAAAGAGTTTAGAGTTCTTAATGGTTAAGAACTATGAGTTCTTGGTTAATGATGCGTGTTTGTTTTTCCTATGGCCTCGTTAGTGGAGTATCTCACGAAGATCTTAACGAGTCATTAGAAATGTCTTAACGATGTCTCTGTAGCTTATCTTGATGTTTCTTGTGCAACACATTGTTTAGTGTGGGCTTATTCTGGTGATGGGGGGAGATGTCAGTGATGGTGTAGGAGCAGATGTCAGTGATGGTGTAGGAGCAGATGTCAGTGATGGTGTAGGAGCACATGTCAGTGATGGTGTAGGAGCACATGTCAGTGACGGTGTAGGAGCAGATGTCAGTGATGGTGTAGGAGCAGATGTCAGTGATGGTGTAGGAGCAGATGTCAGTGATGGTGATGGGGGGAGATGCCAGTGATGGTGTAGGAGCAGATGTCAGTGATGGTGTAGGAGCAGATGTCAGTGATGGTGATGGGGGGAGATGCCAGTGATGGTGTAGGAGCACATGTCAGTGATGGTGTAGGAACAGATGTCAGTGATGGTGTAGGAGCAGATGTCAGTGATGGTGATGGGGGGAGATGCCAGTGATGGTGTAGGAGCAGATGTCAGTGATGGTGATGGGGGGAGATGCCAGTGATGGTGTAGGAGCAGATGTCAGTGATGGTGTAGGAGCAGATGTCAGTGATGGTGTAGGAACAGATGTCAGTGATGGTGATGGGGGAGATGCCAGTGATGGTGTAGGAGCAGATGTCAGTGATGGTGAAGGAGCAGATGTCAGTGATGGTGTAGGAGCAGATGTCAGTGATGGTGTAGGAGCAGATGTCAGTGATGGTGTAGGAGCAGATGCCAGTGATGGTGTAGGAGCAGATGTCAGTGATGGTGTAGGAGCAGATGTCAGTGATGGTGTAGGAGCAGATGTCAGTGATGGTGTAGGAGCAGATGTCAGTGATGGTGTAGGAACAGATGTCAGTGATGGTGTAGGAGCAGATGTCAGTGATGGTGATGGGGGGAGATGCCAGTGATGGTGAAGGAGCAGATGTCAGTGATGGTGTAGGAGCAGATGTCAGTGATGGTGTAGGAGCAGATGTCAGTGATGGTGTAGGAGCAGATGTCAGTGATGGTGATGGGGGGAGATGCCAGTGATGGTGTAGGAGCAGATGTCAGTGATGGTGAAGGAGCAGATGTCAGTGATGGTGTAGGAGCAGATGTCAGTGATGGTGTAGGAGCAGATGTCAGTGATGGTGTAGGAGCAGATGTCAGTGATGGTGTAGGAGCAGATGTCAGTGATGGTGTAGGAGCAGATGTCAGTGATGGTGTAGGAGCAGATGTCAGTGATGGTGATGGGGGGAGATGCCAGTGATGGTTTAGGAGCAGATGTCAGTGATGGTGTAGGAGCAGATGTCAGTGATGGTGTAGGAGCAGATGTCAGTGATGGTGTAGGAGCAGATGTCAGTGATGGTGTAGGAGCAGATGTCAGTGATGGTGTAGGAGCAGATGTCAGTGATGGTGATGGGGGGAGATGCCAGTGATGGTGTAGGAGCAGATGTCAGTGATGGTGATGGGGGGAGATGCCAGTGATGGTGTAGGAGCAGATGTCAGTGATGGTGTAGGAGCAGATGTCAGTGATGGTGATGGGGGGAGATGCCAGTGATGGTGAAGGAGCAGATGTCAGTGATGGTGTAGGAGCAGATGTCAGTGATGGTGTAGGAGCAGATGTCAGTGATGGTGATGGGGGGAGATGCCAGTGATGGTGAAGGAGCAGATGTCAGTGATGGTGTAGGAGCAGATGTCAGTGATGGTGTAGAAGCAGATGTCAGTGATGGTGTAGGAGCAGATGTCAGTGATGGTGATGGGGGGAGATGTCAGTGATGGTGTAGGAGCAGATGTCAGTGATGGTGATGGAACAGATGTCAGTGATGGTGTAGGAGCAGATGTCAGTGATGGTGTAGGAACAGATGTCAGAGGAAGGGAAGACTCACTTGGTGATGGTTGGGGAGGGAATACAAGGACAACACCGAAGCAGACCAACGTGGAAGTCAAAGCTGGAGTCTTTCAGCTTGCCCAACATGCCCTTCTCACAGCCAAACATGAGGACGGTCAGGTCGACGAAGTGGCGGACCCCGAGTGAGAAGAACCTGTGGAGGCCCCACACACACACCTGATGTTATTAACCTCTAAATCAGTATATACCTTTATGGCACTTGTGTGGAATAGGAGACAGACTAAGAACTGTGTTTGGTGACCCAGGAGCCAGCTTGGGTCACAAAAAACACCACCCAGGTACACCAAACACTACCCAGGTAGCCCAAACACTACCATGGTAGCCCAAACACTACCATGGTAGCCCAAACACTACCATGGTAGCCCAAACACTACCCAGGTAGCCCAAACACCACCCAGGTAGCCCAAACACTACACCAGGTAGCCCAAACACTACCCAGGTAGCCCAAACACTACCCAGGTAGCCCAAACACTACTCAGGTAGCCCAAACACCACCCAGGTAGCCCAAACACTACCCAGGTAGCCCAAACACTACCCAGGTAGCCCAAACACTACTCAGGTAGCCCAAACACCACCCAGGTAGCCCAAACACTACACCAGGTAGCCCAAATACTACTATGGTAGCCCAAACACTGCCCAGGTAGCCCAAACACTACCATGGTAGCCCAAACACTATCCAGGTAGCCCAAACACTACCATGGTAGCCCAAACACTACCCAGGTAGCCCAAACACTACCATGATAGCCCAAACACTACCATGGTAGCCCAAACACTACCATGGTAGCCCAAACACTACCATGGTAGCCCAAACACTACCATGGTAGCCCAAACACTACCATGGTAGCCCAAACACTACCCAGGTAGCTCAAACACTACCCAGGTAGCCCAAACACTACACCAGGTAGCCCAAACACTACCCAGGTAGCCCAAACACCACCCAGGTAGCCCAAACACTACACCAGGTAGCCCAAACACTACTATGGTAGCCCAAACACTACCATGGTAGCCCAAACACTATCCAGGTAGCCCAAACACTACCATGGTAGCCCAAACACTATCCAGGTAGCCCAAACACTACCATGGTAGCCCAAACACTACCATGATAGCCCAAACACTACCATGGTAGGCCAAACACTACCATGGTAGCCCAAACACTACCATGGTAGCCCAAACACTATCCAGGTAGCCCAAACACTGCCCAGGTAGCCCAAACACTACCATGGTAGCCCAAACACTGCCCAGGTAGCCCAAACATTACTATGGTAGCCCAAACACTACCCAGGTAGCCCAAACACTACCCAGGTAGCCCAAACACTACCATGGTAGCCCAAACACTACCATGGTAGCCCAAACACTACACCAGGTAGCCCAAACACTACCCAGGTAGCCCAGACACTACCATGGTAGCCCAAACACTACCATGGTAGCCCAAACACTACCCAGGTAGCCCAAACACTACCCAGGTAGCCCAAACGCTACCATGGTAGCCCAAACACTACCATGGTAGCCCAAACTCTACACCAGGTAGCCCAAACACTACCATGGTAGCCCAAACACTACACCAGGTAGCCCAAACACTACCATGGTAGCCCAAACATTGCCCAGGTAGCCCAAACACTACCCAGGTAGCCCAAACACTACCATGGTAGCCCAAACACTGCCTAGGTAGCCTAAACACTACCATGGTAGCCCAAACACTACCCAGGTAACCCAAACACTATCATGGTAGCCCAAACACTACTCAGGTAGCCCAAACACTATCATGGTAGCCCAAACACTACCATGGTAGCCCAAACACTACCATGGTAGCCCAAACACTACCATGGTAGCCCAAACACTGCCCAGGTAGCCCAAACACTACCATGGTAGCCCAGACACTACCATGGTAGCCCAAACACTACCATGGTAGCCCAAACACTACCATGGTAGCCCAAACACTGCCCAGGTAGCCTAAACACTGCCCAAGTTGCCCAAACACTACCATGGTAGCCCAAACACTACCATGGTAGCCCAAACACTACCATGGTAGCCCAAACACTACACCAGGTAGCCCAAACACTACCATGGTAGCCCAAACACTACAATGGTAGCCCAAACACTACCCAGGTAGCCCAAACACTACCCAGGTAGCCCAAACACTACCATGGTAGCCCAAACACTACCATGGTAGCCCAAACACTACCATGGTAGCCCAAACACTACCATGGTAGCCCAAACACTACCCAGGTAGCCCAAACACTACCCAGGTAGCCCAAACACTACCATGGTAGCCCAAACACTACCCAGGTAGCCCAAACACTACCATGGTAGCCCAAACACTACCATGGTAGCCCAAACACTACCATGGTAGCCCAAACACTATCCAGATAGCCTAAACACTACCATGGTAGCCCAAACACTACCCAGTTAGCCCAAACACTACCCAGGTAGCCCAAACACTACCATGGTAGCCCAAACACTACCATGGTAGCCCAAACACTACCATGGTAGCCCAAACACTGCCCAGGTAGCCTAAACACTACTATGGTAGCCTAAACACTACCATGGTAGCCCAAACACTACCATGGTAGCCCAAACACTACCATGGTAGCCCAAACACTACCCAGGTAGCCCAAACACTACCATGGTAGCCCAAACACTACCATGGTAGCCCAAACACTACCCAGGTAGCCCAAACACTACCATGGTAGCCCAAACACTACCATGGTAGCCCAAACACTACCCAGGTAGCCCAAACACTACCATGGTAGCCCACACACTACCATGGTAGCCCAAACACTGCCCAGGTAGCCTAAACACTACCATGGTAGCCCAAACACTACCATGGTAGCCTAAACACTACCATGGTTGCCCAAACACTACCATGGTAGCCCAAACACTACCATGGTAGCCCAAACACTACCCAGGTAGCCCAAACACTACCATGGTAGCCCAAACACTACCATGGTAGCCCAAACACTGCCCAGGTAGCCTAAACACTACCCAGGTAGCCTAAACACTACCATGGTAGCCCAAACACTACCCAGGTAGCCCAAACACTACACCAGGTAGCCCAAACACTACACTAGGTAGCCCAAACACTACTCAGGTAGCCCAAACACTACACCAGGTAGCCCAAACACTACCATGGTAGCCCAAACACTACCATGGTAGCCCAAGCACTACCCAGGTAGCCCAAACACTGCCCAGGTAACCCAAACACTACACCAGGTAGCCCAAACACTACACCAGGTAGCCCAAACATTACTCAGGTAGCCCAAACACTACCCAGGTAGCCCAGGCACTACCATGGTAGCCCAAACACTACCATGGTAGCCCAAACACTACCCAGGTAGCCCAAACACTACCCAGGTAGCCCAAACACTACCTAGGTAACCCAAACACTACCCAGGTAGCCCAAACACTACCCAGGTAGCCCAAACACTACCCAGATAGCCCAAACACTACACCAGGTAGCCCAAACACTACACTAGGTAGCCCAAACACTACTCAGGTAGCCCAAACACTACACCAGGTAGCCCAAACACTACCATGGTAGCCCAAACACTACCATGGTAGCCCAAGCACTACCCAGGTAGCCCAAACACTGCCCAGGTAACCCAAACACTACACCAGGTAGCCCAAACACTACACCAGGTAGCCCAAACATTACTCAGGTAGCCCAAACACTACCCAGGTAGCCCAGGCACTACCATGGTAGCCCAAACACTACCATGGTAGCCCAAACACTACCCAGGTAGCCCAAACACTACCCAGGTAGCCCAAACACTACCTAGGTAACCCAAACACTACCCAGGTAGCCCAAACACTACCCAGGTAGCCCAAACACTACCCAGATAGCCCAAACACTACCCAGGCAGCCCAAACACTACCATGGTAGCCCAAACACAACCCAGGTAGCCCAAACACTACCCAGGTAGCCCAAACACTACCATGGTAGCCCAAACACAACCCAGATAGCCCAAACACTACCCAGGTAGCCCAAACACTACCATGGTAGCCCGTACTCTCACAATTAATGCTGGTAGCGTCTCCAACAATTACACCGTCCCGGGGACTATTTAGCAGGCAACGTGGTCCTCCTCGCTCGCCGTAACGATGTTTCTGCATTTTTCTTAGATACTAATTAATAATACGTGTCCCTGTGTGTGTACACGTGTCCCTGTGTGTGTACACGTGTCCCTGTGTGTGTACACGTGTCCCTGTGTGTGTACACGTGTCCCTGTGTCTGTACACGTGTCCCTGTGTCTGTACACGTGTCCCTGTGTCAGGGCGCCGATGTGTCCGTGAGGGAAGGGAACTATCAGGGGAGATCGAGCTCCGAGCCATTACATCTATATAGCACTTGGAAAGGGATCGGGATAAGGATTTGGGATGGGACAGGTGGAAAGGAATGGTGCTCAACTGCTTGGATGGTTGGGGATTGAACGACGACCTGCATGAAGCCAGACCGTCGCTCTACCGTGCTGCCCAAATGGTTGTGGTAAAGTATGTGTGGGCGCCGACGTGTCTGGTTCCTGACTACTGATCAGTTTCGTTTCAAGTGACTACAACTACCTTATTTGTGGCTTAGTTTGGCCACTTTTGTCGTTCTCAGATGGTTTCTCTGCTTCTCTTCTGCCTCTGACATATTTACTGCACGCTATGTGTTTCTTTTAGGGCAGTCTACCCTCGAACGTTATGCTAACGTTTTTTGTGTTTCTTAAACTCCGTGCTTTCTCTCTCAACGGACCAGGAACTATAGAACCGTATTTTGCTTCGGGGCCTCTTTATAATTTATGTGAATTAATCTTTGGCGTGTGGGCATTACAGTTCTAAATCTAGACCGACAAAACTCCTCAAGAATAGAAGGCGGGGTGGGGGTAAACCTATGACATGCCGCCGGTTTCCTGCCCCCTACTAGGTCACCAGGTAGACCTAGTGACCAAGTAGGTTCACTACTCTGCCCCAGCTAAGTGAGAAAAGTGGCCCTCAGGAAAATGCACGTAAATTTCCTGCTTTGTCCCCTCAGCTTAATCTCCCAAGTCACACTGTCTCACAGCTTAATCTCCCAAGTCACAGTGTCCCTCAGCTTAATCTCCCAAGTCACAGTGTCCCTCAGCTTAATCTCCCAAGTCACACTGTCTCTCAGTTTATTCTTCCAAGTCACACTGTCTCTCAGCTTAATCTCCCAAGTCACAGTGTCCCTCAGCTTAATCTCCCAAGCCACACTGCCTCTCAGCTTAATCTCCCAAGTCACACTGCCTCTCAGCTTAATCTCCCAAAGTACACTGTCTCTCAGCTTAATCTCCCAAGTCACACTGTCTCTCAGCTTAATCTCCCAAGTCACACTGTCTCTCAGCTTAATCTCCCAAGTCACACTGTCTCTCAGCTTAATCTCCCAAGTCACACTGCCTCTCAGCTTAATCTCCCAAAGTACACTGTCTCTCAGCTTAATCTCCCAAGTCACACTGTCTCTCAGCTTAATCTCCCAAGTCACACTGTCTCTCAGCTTAATCTCCCAAGTCACACTGCCTCTCAGCTTAATCTCCCAAGTCACACTGTCTCTCAGCTTAATCTCCCAAGTCACACTGTCCCTCAGCTTAATCTGTCAAAGTAGATTACGTAAAGACTCACAAACGCTCTCGTCCAGTTTGCAGATCCCCTGAGCGCTCTCTCAGGTCCTCTTGATGGATGTCAACACGACGTGATTAAGACCCAAGGCACGGAGGACACCATCTCACAGCACCTTGAGGGCCACCAACATCCGCCTCATTCTGGGTGAGTAACTAGGTCTTGTCCGCCTGATTCTGGGTGAGTAACTAGGTCTTGTCCGCCTCATTCTGGGTGAGTAGCTAGGTCTTATCCGCCTCATTCTGGGTGAGTAACTAGGTCTTGTCCGCCTGATTCTGGGTGAGTAACTAGGTCTTGTCCGCCTGATTCTGGGTGAGTAACTAGGTCTTGTCCGCCTCATTCTGGGTGAGTAACTAGGTCTTGTCCGCCTCATTCTGGGTGAGTAGCTAGGTCTAGTCCGCCTCATTCTGGGTGAGTAACAAGGTCTTGTCCGCCTCATTCTGGGAGAGTATCTAGGTCTTGTCCGCCTCATTCTGGGTGAGTAACTAGGTCTTGTCCGCCTCATTCTGGGTGAGTAACTAGGTCTTGTCCGCCTCATTCTGGGTGAGTAGCTAGGTCTTGTCCGCCTCATTCTGGGTGAGTAACTAGGTCTTGTCCGCCTCATTCTGGGTGAGTAACTATAGGTCTTGTCTGCCTCATTCTGGGTGAGTAACAAGGTCCACTTCTCATTCTAGATGAGTACCTAGATTTTGTCCCCCCCCCCCCAACCCCCGGAGATCGAATTACTAACCCCGCCCAGGATTCAACCCCAGAACAAGCTAACTAACTCCTGAAAACCTACTTTCTGCTAGGTGAACAGTCCCATTAGGTGATAGGAAATGTACCTAACTATTTCTGTCCCGCCTAGGATTCGAACCCGGAATTCTCGATTGTGTGTCGAGAACGAATCCGCATGTACTGCCGCCACCCTAAAAGCGAGGGGATCGGGCTGGTATATATGTGGGTGACCACGCAGCTAGCTTCACCTTACCATGGCTAGGAGGACCTTGCTAGGAGCGACAGCTAGGCTTCTAGCTGTGCCTTCCTAGCAGCTAGGGGTGAGGTCAAGCTCTTCATGCCCCCACCTACCAGCCGTGCTTCTGTTATGTTTAATTGTCCTGCCGTTCGAGGCCCTCATTGTATCTGGCCTTAAAACAGTGGCTGGAGGAGGCTTCCAGGACTTCCTCCACGTGTTCACAATACCCGTACATGGTTTGCATATTTTTGTTTATGGGAAGCTCACCCATCTGCGAGTCCTTTTGCCGGATTCCCATTTGAAGTTAAATAAATTTTGGAATATCTTCATTTAAATGTAAAAAATTCTTGTCTGTGTCATGCCATACATATATTGTTATTCAATAATTTGAATATTCAAGTTATTCAATCACTTAATATTTAGTCTCAAACGAAAGACATAAAGTATTTTAGTTTCCTTAAGTTAATACTGTTATTAGTTATTTTCTTTAGTTAATATTTTAGAGAAAACGAAAATAAATTTAGGGGTAACCCAATTGTCTTATCAAAAAGTTGCTGCTGCGTTATTTTTTCTTCATGGGCTGGGATTGGAAGTGCATGTCCGCTCGCTTTTCAGTGGGTAACTCGTTGTTCCATCCGGTTATTTAGGGCAGTTGGTTGTTCCAACCGGCTTTTGTAAATTGCTAGCTATTCTATAGCATTTTATAGTTCTATTACTATTTTGAGAAAATCTGTAGGAACCGTGATGAGGATTCATACCTCTGCGGTGAGTGATCCCACGCACACGCCCCACACAACCAGACCACGACATGAGACCTGTGCCTGGGAACACCTACCGCATAAGTTCGAACCCTCGCCATGGCTCCTATGGATTTTCTCATTGATACATCACGTTAGGGCGATTGCTCTCTGTATGTATATTCATATATAGTTGTAGGCATCCATCAGTCTCAGGAGACTGGTTGTCGGTCTGGAGTGGCCTCTCCAGGGCGCAAAGCCAGGGTAGGTTAATACGCGGGGGAGAAGCTGTTACCCATGCAGCGGGTCCCCGCTCTGCACTGCGCCGTAAGTCTCCAATGGAAAGGCAAATACCAATACGATTGGTTCCAGCGCCGTCGCAGAAATGGATATATATATATATATATATATATATATATATATATATATATATATATATATATATATATATATATATATATATATATATATATATATATATATGTCGTACCTAGTAGCCAGAACTCACTTTTTGGCCTACTATTCAAGGCCCGATTTGCCTAATAAGCCAAGTTTTCCTGAATTAATATATTTTTTCTATTTTTTTTCTTATGAAATGATAAAGCTACCCATTTCATTATGTATGAGGTCAATTTTTTTTTATTGGAGTTAAAATTAACGTAGATATATAACCGAACCTAACCAACCCTACCTAACCTAACCTAACCTATCTTTATAGGTTAGGTTTGGTTAGGTAGCCGAAAAAGTTAGGTTAGGTTAGGTTAGGTAGGTTAGGTAGTCGAAAAACAATTAATTCATGAAAACTTGGCTTATTAGGCAAATCGGGCCTTGCATAGTAGGCTGAGAAGTGCGTTCTGGCTATTAGGTACGACATATATATATATATATATATATATATATATATATATATATATATATATATATATATATATATATATATATATATATATATATATATATATATATATATATATATATATATATATATATATATAGAGATTTATTTATTAATATCAATTGTCAACCAATATATTTATTAGGTGAAAGAAAATTAATACATTTGCATATAAATACTCACACAATTTTGACAGCATTACAGAGGTCGTGAGACCTCGGGACGACCAGCGCCAGAGTGGTCATGAGGGCCCCCACCTGAGGACACGCAGGTTATAGCTTGTTATCAAGAAAAACTGAATTCAGTAACATTATAAAGGGAACAGAGTTAATTGAATACAATAATTAAACTACCCTGTTTTCTTGTCTAATAATGAACCTACCCTGTATCTTAGTCTAATAATTAAAATGCCCAGTTACCTAGTATAATAATGAAACTACTCTGTTACTTAGTCTAGCTCTCTAAGATTTCGAGCACTATTATTATTTGTTTTATTATTATTTTCTACCACAAACGTGGCCAGACATTTACAATGCTAACCAACATATATACATTTTCTTCTGTCCTCCATGGACAGGGTGAGAGATATGTTAAACATATAGTTCAGGGATTTATTGAACAATCAACCACAGAAGGTGATTGTAGTGCTTTTAAAATGCTAATCTAACCTACAGACATAAATACACAAATTTACGTCTGTCCAACATAAACAGTGTTCGAGGTATCTTTTACATAGTGTCATTAATGTGCGTTTACAAAGGTGAAATGCAATTCTGACCAGCGTCTACATATCCTGTATACATATACACATATACATATACATTTATGTCTCTCCTACTGTAACAGGGTTGGATAGCTGCTATAGAAACTAGTGTGTTATTAAGCACTTAACCACTGAAGGTGATTAAGGTGCTTTTCCAAGCTCAGGTTATATAGTTACATCACATACATACATTGTATAATTGATACATTACATGGTTAATCTTGGATACAAGTCCAATATATCATCAAGTGTTCCAGTACTCATATAGTAATTACACAGTTCAGCATACCTTAGCCCAGGAGGGCGAAAGTCAGTCAATATGGGACATTCTACAATATAATGTTCAAGGGCGTGCATGTTTTCTCTTTCACAAAGTTGTCACATTGTGTACTCGACACTTTCACAAAGTTGACACATGGTGTATTCGACTCTTTCACAAAGTTGACATATGGTGTATTTGACTCTTTCACAAAGTTGACATATGGTGTATTCGACTCTTTCACAAAGTTGACACATGGTGTATTCGACTCTTTCACAAAGTTGACACATGGTGTATTCGACACTTTCACAAAGTTGACATATGGTGTATTCGACTCTTTCACAAAGTTGACACATGGTGTATTCGACACTTTCACAAAGTTGACATATGGTGTACTCGACACTTTCACAAAGTTGACACATGTAGTATTCGACATTTAGATTTTGAGAAAGCTGCCAGATACGTCTATATATATATCCCAGGCGTATTCTGGCCACTATAACATCACATTGCTGAGTTCTTGTTCTATTAGTTCTATATGTGAAAGTCTCCTCACGATATTTATCATCATTTTTAATGGTAAAACTTTAAGGTCTTTGTGAATTTGTTAGGTCGGTGAGATTTTCATTAGATATTTGTTTAAGTATTTTCTTTGTCACTGCTAATGAAACACCCACATCAATTTCTACCACTGGTTTTCCACAGGCTGTCTTTGCAAGCATATCAACAGTTTCATGCTTTGAGATGCCAACATGTGATGGTATCCAAAGGAATTTTATTGCAAATATGTTTTCTTTAGCAGCTAAAACATTCATTCGAATATCACTGACTATTTTCTGGGTGTCACTACTATGTGCATTCAATGCCTGGAGTGCACTCTGCGAGTCACAGTATATAAGTCCACTGCCTTTGTCTTTTAAAAATTCAGTGGCAAGGTATATGCCTGCAAGTTCGGTTTGAGTTGTACTTGCCCAGTCATTGACGCGCTTCATTGCTGTATGTACGAGAGAAGATTGTTCAAATATTACATGCACATCCGGTACATCGTCCACCTTCTTCTACAGAGCCGTCGGTATAGCACTGATACACATCATTACCCATACCCTGAGTACTCTTAATGATGCTTTTCAGTGTTAACTGTTTTAATAATGTAGAGTGTACACTATCTTTCTTGGGTGCATTTACAAAATCAGCTGATAGATCCCAGTTATCCCAAGGATTAATTGGGTTATTAATCATTAATTGAGTTGGGTACATATTTAATATTTTGATGGAGTTGGCTACCTTGTAGAACCAAAATGCATAATCAGATTTCGCTCTTCTTCTATAGACCTCAGGTGTGTGTAGAAAGTTTAGCTTGAAACTTCATGTGTTGTCTAGATCTACTCAATGCCTTCACGCCGAAAACTGTGCTAATAGACAAAATTCTCTCACTTATGGTAGGTAAGTTTAACTCTGCTCTCATATTAACTATTCTCGTGGACTTTGGAGCCCCAAGGATGAGACGCATAGCTTCATTTTGCAAGGTTTCAAGAGATTTCAGCTCTTTGTCAGTATACAGTGTGAGATGTAGAGCATTGTAGTCAATCACAGAGCGTATAAATGATACATGAAACATTCTAGCAAGTCTCACGTTAGTACCATGATTGACACCAACAAGGACGTCTTAGTGGTAACATGTCAGGACACAGAGTCATTAGTGACCATGATAAACTCTGCGTAATCCTTCTCCCTCAGAAGACCAGAGTTCGAGCCCCGTTACAGCTGTGGAGGATTCCCAAGTCTCCCTCGTTGTTTGAAATACTCTTAATAAAACATCTTAAGGCATGCTCAACTGAGGAAGACTTTCCTCAGCCCAGACACACGGCAAGTACAAATGACCATAGTAACGAGGAGATCAACATCACTTTAAGACAACACACAAGAAAGTTTGATCATTAAAGACAGACAACAAGTTCCAACCTACCGGGTAGAAGCAGGCGATCCAGTTGATGTGTCTGCGGTAGACGGTGTTGGTGTTCTTGTAGGTGAAGACGATGTGTTCACAGTAGAACACGAAGAACGCGGCGGTGATGAGGGAGCCGACGGTGTGTATGGCTGTCCTGTACATCCCCAGAGCTGCCAAGTGGGTGAGGAGAGATGGGTGACGTGTGGGTGATCCTCTAGGTATAGATAAGCCCCCTTGGGCTGCAGGGGTAATGGGCTAGGAGGGCTGGGCTATATCCAAGTGGGAGGAGAGATGGGTGACGTGTGGGTGATCCTCTAGGTATAGATAAGCCCCCTTGGGCTGCAGGGGTAATGGGCTAGGAGGGCTGGGCTATATGTTAAGGGCTACTTGTTATGGGGCTACATATTAATGGGCTTCATGTTAGGAACCACATGTTTGGGGCTACTTAATAGGAGACCAGATTAGGGGGTTTATAAGTTAGGGGCTACATGTCAGAGGGATACACATTTGGGACTATGAGTTAGGAGGCTACAAACTAGAAGACTACATATTAAACACGGAAAGATTAGAAGTATATTGTAGGCTCAGGTACTGGACAGCAGCGGTTGGAAAACTAAGCAATTAATGTTTGACTTGGAGTTGACGTTAAGGCTTATCAACCTTAAGGCTATCAACCTCACCACAACAATCTACTGACTATAACCAGCAAGTATACCATAGTCCTGAACATACTCGGTGTATACTGTATACAAATATTCCCTTACTGTATATATATAGTGTATTCCTTTAACACATAGAATGTCAGTCTACAGTTCTCTATAAAAGACTTGTTTCAGGCTGCGAGAACGACGCATCGTCTCATCTACGTCGTTCCATGTTCATCGACCAATCAGTTAAAAAATGCGACGTATTTCTATAAATAAAAGCAACTTTTTTTTGTACATCAGCTTCGATGGGTTAGGTGGGTTGCTGGGGTTTGTATGTTTCTGGTTAGGCCAAACAGCGGCATTTCTGTACGGAGCGCAGCCTATCCTTCTGGTAGACACAGGGAGAAGCGTCTTGCAAGGTTCGAGTTCGATCCCCGATGGTCCAAGTACATGGGAACTGTTCCTTCACTTCGTCTTCATATCTTCAGCTCTCATTGTCCTCATACCCCAGCTCCTTGTCCTCATATCCCAGCTCCTTGTCCTCATATCCCAGCTCCTTGTCCCCATATCCCAGCTCATTGTCCTCATATCCCAGCTCCTTGTTCTCTTATCCCATCTCCTTGTCCTCATATCCCAGCTCCTTGGCCTCATATCCCAGCTTCTTGTTCTCATATCCCAGCTCCTTGTCCTTATATCCCAGCTCCTTGTCCTCATATCCCAGTTTCATGTCCTCATATCCCAGTTCCTTGTCATCATATCCCAGCTCATTGTCCTCATATCCGAGCTCCTTGTTCTCTTATCCCAGCTCCTTGTCCTCATATCCCAGCTCCTTTTCCTCATATCCCAGCTCCTTGTCATCATATCCCAGCTCCTTGTCATCATATCCCATCTCTTTGTCCTCATATCCCAGCTCCTTGTCCTCATATCCCAGCTCCTTGTCCTCATATCCCAGCTCCTTGTCCTCATATCCCAGCTCCTTGTTCTCTTATCCCAGCTCCTTGTCCTCATATCCCATCTCCTTGTCCTCATATCCCAGCTCCTTGTCCTCATATCCCAGCTCCTTGTCCTCATATCCCAGCTCCTTGTTCTCTTATTCCAGCTCCTTTTCCTCATATCCCAGCTCCTTGTCCCTCATATCCCAACTCTTGGTCCTCATATCCCAGCTCCTTGTTTTCTTATCCCAGCTCCTTGTCCTCATATCCCTGCTCCTTGTCCTCATATCCCAGCTCCTTGACCTCATATCCCAGCTCCTTGTCCTCATATCCCTGCTCCTTGTCCTCATATCCCAGCTGCTTGTCCTCATATCCCAGCTCCTTGTCCTCATATCCCAGCTCCTTGTCCTCATATCCCAGCTGCTTGTCCTCATATCCCAGCTCCATGTCCTCATATCCCAGCTCCTTGTCCTCATATCCCAGCTCCTTGTCCTCATATCCCAGCTCCTTGTCCTCATATCCCAGCTCCTTGTCCTCATATCCCAGCTCCTTGTCCTCATATCCCACCGGCTTGCCTCCTCTTGCCGACACGGCCAAGCAAATATAGCCAAACAGCAGCATATATGTTGTTTGTCAGCGGCCACCACGCTTTGATGGTGGCCGCGGCATTAGGATTTGCAGACCGTTCATTCACTTTCCTGAGAAGGTCTGTATGTTTCCCTGGTGCAAATGGGCGCGCTGCTTTTGGGATGTGGGGAAGAATTCTGGTGGTGGATGCTTTGATGGCCCCTAGGAGGTCATCTGATGACATGAAGTTTGCTGGGATGTGTGGGGGTGCCGGGGGGACCTGTGGGGGTGCCGGGGGGACCTGTGGGGGTGCCGGGGACCTGTGGGCCTGCCTGGGAGGGTGTGAGGAGGAGGGTCATAAGCTGCCCAGGTCTTGGGCTGAGCGGACGTGTACCGTCTCTCCCGTCTAGGGGTTAAGACCCCCCGTACCCATCCCCTGATCGCCTGCAGTTGTATCGACACAATTCTGTGTTGCTGAGTGCTCTGACACCATTGCATAGTTCATCAGTATAAAGAGGACACCCTAAAGTGAATTAATATCCTGGGAGAACACTCAGGCATAGTCGCTTGGGGTCTCGGGTTTTCTTCCTATTGGGGAGTGCTGTACAGTATGACCACTCACAGGATGAGTGGCGCTGCCCAGTAAACTCGCCCCTCGAGGCAAAATTTAAAAACAAAATTAACCAAGGAGAGTCGAGTGGGACCGAAACCTGATCCCCACGAGCCCCTGACCCTTACGGTCAGGTCACTGACCCAACGGTCTCTACCATCCCTTCCCTAACAGGAGGGTGACACAGCCACCAACACTACAATGATGCAAGCTTTATACAGAGCACCTGTACATCCTTAGTTAAAAGACTTATCTTCCCTTCTTTCTCTTTGCTCTTCTCATTTCGCCATTTCAACAGGTCAAGTGGAACGGTCCAGTGGCCCATGCGGTTACCTGTAGAATCTGGGGGCCACTTGATCTGGGCATCTGTTCACCCTTGTAGCAGGGTTAGGCTGTCTTAGGGGACCTTCTGTGCACACATAGGACATAGGAGAATAAGTCCCTGAGGGCTAGCCTCTACGAGTCCCAAGCAAGTGGAAGGACGGAGTGCCTGGCCCTCAGCTAAGGAGAGCTTATTCTTAGGAAGGGAAAGGAAGAGGAAAGCAAGAAAACAAAGTAGAATGAACAAGTACTGAGATAATGAGAGGCTACAGAGTAAAAACCTGCCCCCTTGAGTGGGGGGGAGGGGGGACAAGCTATGATAAACAGAAGGAACTAGCCAATCTGTTGTCCTCTCTCAAAGTACGATTTTCAAGATTAATACCCACAAAGAACTCCTCACTCATAGCACTATGCTACCAGGATGAAGATGTTGACATCGTAATCAAGGGAGAAAACATACGTAAATTGAAGGATAAAAGTTTTCAGGTCATTATTTACCCTGAGCTGCAGGCCAGGAAGACAATAGTCTTGAAGAGACTCGATGCAGCACTTACTAGAGAAACCCCTGAAAATATTAGATACAACACAGAACAAAAATGACTGGGCCAACGTAAAAGAAGTAATTCTCATGTCGACATTGACAACATTGATGAAAGTAAGATATGAAGAAATCTCCGTGGCACAATAAACCGTCACCTAAGGTATCCACTGTCGCTACTCCCACCTGAGCACACCCAACTACAACCTAGAACAATAAGAATATTTCAACATAAACCCATGTTGGACATGCTACAAGCACACACCACAGACTGCCAACATGGGGATATGAAAGTATGTTCTGAATGTGGCCAGCAAGGACACATATTCAGAGATTGCAGAGATAAAAATAATCCCAAATGTTTCAATTGTGAGGGTCCCCGCCACAAACTGGCATCCATCTGTCCCACATGGAAAAATATCCTAAGCAAAAAAGTGTCGAAGCTGCAGCAAAAAAATATAGCAAAAGCCAACAATACCTATACAGGCATCACTACCACAAATGCTTGGACAAATACGGCATCACACAACCCAGTAAACACTACCCTACAGGTAAATGGTGACGTACCAACAAAGATCCAGAGCAGTATGATCTATGCCCACCTAGAAAACTTAGTAAGGCCAAGGTCATTCGGATCCGTGGGTAAAGAAACATACAGGAGGCATGATCTCCCAGAAATAGACTTCCCAGGCAATGCTTCTTCCCTTAACACCATAAAAGCCCTGGTGGCCAGCAATATTATCAGCACTCCCAGAACTGTGACTAACTCCCAGCAAGTGCCAGGAACTACGAATGCAGAAACCCTCAGTGAATTAGAGGAGGAAGTTGAAACAACACAAGCAACTACCACTAATGACCCCCAAAGGAGCCCTATAAACATATAAGCACCATAGGAGACACACCAATTAGTGAATAGTGATAAGGTAACTGAGGCAGACCACAAACACACACTGGGCATCAATGCTTATCACACACTGTTACGGACCCGAGTCCAGCGTCGTAGCACGGAGCAGTGACGACAACGCCATCTGTGAGTCCGCTCCCGAAACCCCCTCCAAATGGACAACGCTATCTAGTGAGGATGGGATATACCGGCCACAGGTGCTGGATTCCCGTCTTAATCAGCTCGTAACATAGCCGCTGCTGACCTCTGGTGAGGTGGCGCTTAGACAGCAACGCCATCTATGGAGTGGATAGGTGGGCGTTTGTGTCTAAGCCTGTAAGTGAGGTGCCCTAGAGTGTCCCTAGTACTAATGACGTGTCTGATTACAGAGTCGACCTGGGACTGCTGTATTGGACGATGGAGCAGTCTACCCAAGGCAGCAAGGTCTCTTCACGAGTTTGCTCTGCAGAAGCTGTGAGTCACCCCCAGACGAACTTTACTGAGAGTGTTAGCCTGCCTGTGACGTGGCAGTATTAGGAATCGCCTTATCCGGGGCTGGATGGTGGAAGAGACTAGCCACTGTGGTGCTGAGAGAGGAGAGTGATCAGCGGAATTACACGAGGCTCCTGCCTAGGGCTCGCAACCCTAGTATCGGTCGTGGAGTGGCCTGCACAGTGGAGCTGATCGGAACCTGCCAGCTACAGGCTGGATTGTGGTTGAAGGCCTCCACGACGGAGCACCCAGTGGGACTGTGATTTGGCTGGCCTGTGGCCAGGGTAGATTCGCCGAGAGAATAAAAAAGGATTCATCGTGGGCCGAAGAAGAGAACCAGGGCTACTCATCGTGAGCACCGTGGAGCATCCTGTGTCTTCAGAGGAAGACAATTCTGTACATTATAGTGTTTATAACCCCCCGTGTGACTGTTTATATATTGATTTATGGTGGTGGTGTAATTATATATATAAATCAGAACATTTGTATCCCTCCCCCTTTAAATTAACTTGCGTTACGGAACACATCCCTTGAAAGCCTCTACTAGCTTGGGGCCGGATTCCCAAATCCTAATAACATCAGAAAGAACACGGTTACGCCCCAGTAGGGCCTTAACACACACCCACAGACAATGCTGCACATTCACACACATACACCCAGGACTCAGTAGATATCCCAATCAATATCGAATTCTTCTCAAGAAACATAACCCACACGGTTAACCGCCAGACCCTCCAAGAACGTATACAAAATCATCACATCAAATTCTAACACAACATTCCCAATGTCGAAACGAGTGACGTCTACGAACATATAATGGCGCAAGCTTTCAACCAAACCCCCATAACCATTCAGCTGATAAGCAGCAGTAAGTTGAACACAATGCGCAACGGATTCGCATCGACCCCAAGCAATCCACGAGGTGGAAGCGACCCATCAGTTTCAACATAGCCATCCAGACAGTGCCAATAATTCAACACAATGTTCTAAGCTGGACTCCGCACAGAGCATTGGAACTCAGCAACTTGTACAGAGAAACAGACCCAGATATAATACTCATTAACAACCATGAGGAAAAGGAAAGTGAGAAGATCTTCAACTGCAAAACTTACCAGGTCAACGGAGCTGACCAGGCCAACGATGGAGCAGCAGTTGCTGTAAGAATTCCACACAAAATTCAAGATAATTTTCAAGAAAACTTCCTGGCAATTGAACTCCAAACTACGAAAGGTATAATGTTGACAGGAACATGTTACCAGCCACCAAGACGACCTTACCTTCCCCTGGCAGACATCTTGACACTAACCAGCAGGAACAGTCCCGCCTACTTCCTGGGAGATATGAACACCAAGCACAGAACACTGGGACACGGAACACTGGGACACGGAACACTGGGACACGGAACACTGGGACACGGAACACTGGGACACGGAACACTGGGACACGGAACACTGGGACACGGAACACTGGGACGCAGAACACTGGGACACGGAACACTGGGACACGGAACACTGGGACACGGAACACTGGGACGCAGAACACTGGGACACGGAACACTGGGACACGGAACACAAGGACACGGAACACTGGGACACGGAACACTGGGACACGGAACACTGGGACGCAGAACACTGGGACACGGAACACTGGGACACGGAACACAAGGACACGGAACACTGGGACACGGAACACTGGGACGCAGAACACTGGGACACGGAACACTGGGACGCAGAACACTGGGACGCAGAACACTGGGACGCAGAACACTGGGACACGGAACACTGGGACACGGAACACTGGGACGCAGAACACTGGGACACGGAACACTGGGACGCGGAACACTGGGACGCAGAACACTGGGACGCAGAACACTGGGACACGGAACACTGGGACACGGAACACTGGGACACGGAACACTGGGACACGGAACACTGGGACGCAGAACACTGGGACACGGAACACTGGGACACGGAACACTGGGACGCAGAACACTGGGACGCAGAACACTGGGACACGGAACACTGGGACACGGAACACAAGGACACGGAACACTGGGACACAGAACACTGGAACACGGAACACTGGGACACGGAACCCTGGGACACAGAGCACTAGGACACGGAACCCTGGGACACGGAACACTGGGACACAGAACACTGGGACACAGAACATTGGGACACGGAACACTGGGACACGGAACACAAGGACACGGAACACTGGGACACGGAACACAGAACACTGGGACACGGAACACTGGGACACGGAACACAAGGACACGGAACACTGGGACACAGAACACTGGGACACGGAACACTGGGACACGGAACACTGGGACACGGAACCCTGGGACACAGAGCACTAGGACACGGAACCCTGGGACACAGAACACTGGGACACAGAACATTGGGACACGGAACCCTGGGACACGGAACACAGAACACTGGGACACGGAACACTGGGACACGGAACACAAGGACACGGAACACAGGGACACGGAACACTGGGACACGGAACACTGGGACACGGAACACTGGGACACGGAACCCTGGGACACAGAGCACTAGGACACGGAACCCTGGGACACGGAACACTGGGACATGGAACACAAGGACACGGAACACTGGGACACAGAACACTGGGACACGGAACACTGGGACACGGAACACTGGGACACGGAACCCTGGGGCACAGAGCACTAGGACACGGAACCCTGGGACACGAAACACTAGGACACGGAACCCTGGGACACGGAACACTGGGACACGGAACATTGGGACACGGAACCCTGGGACACAGAACCCTGGGACACGGAACACAGAACACTGGGACACGGAACACTGGGACACGGAACCCTGGGACACGGAACACTGGGACACGGAACCCTGGGACACGGAACACTGGGACACAGAACACTGGGACACGGAACCCTGGGACACAAAATACTGGGACACGGAACCCTAGGACATGGAACCCTGGGACACGGAACCCTGGGACACGGAACACTGGGACACAAAATACTGGGACACGGAACCCTGGGACATGGAACCCTGGGACACGGAACCCTGGGACACGGAACACTGGGACACAGAACACTGGGACACGGAACCCTGGGACACGGAACCCTGGGACACGGAACCCTGGGACACGGAACACAGGGACACAGAACACTGGGACACGGAACCCTTGGACACGGAACACTGGGACACGGAACACTGGGACACGGAAACCTGGGACACGGAACACTGGGACACGGAACACTGGGACACAGAACATTGGGACACGGAACCGTGGGACATGGAACCCTGGGACACGGAACACTGGGACACAGAACACTGAGACACGGAACCCTGGGACA
The DNA here is from genome assembly GCF_040958095.1 of Procambarus clarkii. NCBI lineage: Eukaryota > Metazoa > Arthropoda > Malacostraca > Decapoda > Cambaridae > Procambarus > Procambarus clarkii. Next base: position 6,103,591 of record NC_091201.1, read on the forward strand.
CGGAACCTGGGACACGGAACATTGGGACACGGAACCCTGGGACATGGAACCCTGGGACACGGAACACTGGGACACAGAACACTGGGACACGGAACCCTGGGACACGGAACACTGGGACACGGAACACTGGGACACAGAACACTGGGGCACGGAACACTGGGACACGGAACCCTGGGACACGGAACCCTGGGACACGGAACCCTGGGACACGGAACACTGGGACACAGAACACTGGGGCACGGAACACTGGGACACGGAACACTGGGACACAGAACATTGGGACACAGAACACTGGGACACAGAACCCTGGGACACGGAACCCTGGGACACGGAACACTGGGACACAGAACACTGAGACACGGAACCCTGGGACACAAAATACTGGGACACAGAACACTGGGACACGGAACACTGGGACGCAGAACACTGGGACACGGAACACTGGGACACGGAACACTGGGACACAGAACACTGAGACACGGAACCCTGGGACACAAAACACTGGGACACAGAACACTGGGACACGGAACACTGGGACACGGAACCCTGGGACACGGAACCCTGGGACACAGAACACTGAGACACGGAACCCTGGGACACAAAACACTGGGACACAGAACACTGGGACACGGAACACTGGGACACAGAACACTGGGACACGGAACCCTGGGACACGGAACACTGGGACACAGAACCCTAGGACACGGAACACTGGGACACAGAACACTGGGACACAGAACACTGGTCCCTGGGACACAGAACACTGGTCCCTGGGACACAGAACACTGGAACACAGAAGCCTGGGACACAGAACACTTGGACACGGAACCCTGGTACACGGAACACTGGGACACGGAACACTGGGACACGAAACACTGGGACACGGAACACTGGGACACGGAACACTGGTACACGGAACACTGGGACACGGAACACTGGGACACGGAACCCTGGTACACGGAACACTGGGACACGGAACACTGGGACACGGAACCCTGGTACACGGAACACTGGGACACGGAACACTGGGACACGGAACCCTGGTACACGGAACACGGAACACTGGGACACGGAACACTGGGACACGGAACCCTGGTACACGGAACACTGGGACACGGAACACTGGGACACGGAACACTGGGGCACGGAACACTGGGACACGGAACACTGGGACACGGAACCCTGGTACACGGAACACTGGGACACGGAACACTGGGACACGGAACCCTGGTACACGGAACACTGGGACACGGAACACTGGGACACGGAACACTGGGGCACGGAAGGAACAATCAGGCAGGAGAAGCCATCCACAATATGATAAGGAACGGAAATCTAACCCACCTGGGCCCAGAGTTCCCAACTTGCGTCAGACAAGGCCACAGTATCACACCAGACATAATACTCTCAAACAATCACCACTTCCTAAACACCACCATAGAAAGGGGCCCTGTGAGCACAAGCGACCACCTACCAATAATAATGACGTTATCAACAAACCCCATTCAGAAACCCTCACCACCAAGACTTCAATACAGTAAAACTGACTGGGAGGCGTTCAAAAGCAGTGCACAGGAAATCAATATTACAGACTTTAATGGAAAAGAACCATCATGTATAAACACAGAGTTAAATACATGGAGTAGCACCATAGAAAAATGCATGAACGATCATATCCCCGTAGCTCACCACATAACGCTCCCACACCCCCAGCCACTGAGGCGCTCAAGACACGGCAAACCAGATATAACAATCTTCTACAACTCATAACACAAAGTGGGTGGACGGATGAGCGCAAAAGACTACAACGGGAACTTCAAGATGAGCTGCAAGATCTAAGCAAAACAGAGTACACCAAAAAATGGGATGACCAAATAAGCAAAATCCAAGTCGACTACAGAAACCCAAGAAAGTTCTGAAAAAAAGTAAAAACCTTGATGAGAAACTCAGCTGAGGAAACACCCTACATCATAGACGCCTAAGGAAATATACTCTATGAGGAGAGAGAACAAGAACAGGAATTCAGGAAGTTCTGGGGAAAACTCTTCTGGATGAACCCAGAAAAAATCTAAATTTTTGCCCATTAATGAAAGGGAAATTATAACTCAAGTCGTTAACAGAGCTGCAGCACTACTCTCGACGCAAACACTAGATCTTAACAACATTCGCAATGACTGCCCCCTGATGCATATAGCCATTGCAGAGGGCCATAAAACAATTATAGGTTTCAAGAACAAGCCGTGTATTGAGCTCGGTTTCACTCTCCACAAACAAGACAAAAGCATACTCTCATCACAAGAGGGGAGAAAATGAAGAACTACAAATTAATGGTGTAACTCTTGAATGGGTTGAGGGCTATAGCTGTATGGGCCCCGCACAGGGGCCCATACAGCTATAGCCCTGATCTACGAGCATATAGCCAACGCAATGTCGAGAAAAGATCAGTGTAATATAGTGTTTAGAGACGTCTCGAAAGCCTTCGACAAAGTGTGGCACACAGGCCTAAAATATAATATATCTGAACTAGGACTTCCTGAGAGATTTATTGGTACTATCTGCAGCTTTATAGACAACAGAACTGCTAGGCTTAATATCGGCAGCTACTTGGGTGACATAATAGAACTGAAAAGTGGAGTACCACAAGGAAGCTGCCTCTCCTCCACTGTATTCAACATCTATACAGCTGACCTACCCAACCCCAGCATGGGGTTGGGGTTGGGTAGGTCAGCTCAACATAATTACATACGCTGACGATGTCACCCAAATAATATGCCAACCGGGACCATCAAAGCCGTTACTAGCCAACAAGACCAAGGCAACAATTGAACTCATAAACAACTTTGAGAAGAAATGGAAAATTAGCACAAACAAACTAAAGTTCCAGATATACACATTGCGAAAAGAAACCCAAACCACATTATCCTTGACAACCGTCGTATCCAATATGCGGAGGTAGGCAGAATACTGGGACTCGTGATCAATAGAACAAGGATAAAAATTCATGTAAGGGACCGACTAAACAAAGCTAAAGCAGCCTTAGGAAAACTGAGGAGATTCCGAAGCCTCACTATAAACATACAGATACACCTATATAAGGTTCTAGTTCAGCAGCATTTAGAGTATCCCCCAGTACCACTACACACCTTATAGAAAACTAACATGCAAAAACAGCAAACAGTGCAAAATAAGGCACTAAGGAGAGCAGCAAAACACCGTCCACCATATGATCAGACAATCCAGGAGCTCCATGAGTTCCTGAACATACAGCCACTAAACATCAGACTGCAGCACCAAGCCATCAGGGTGTGGAACACCATTGAAATGTTAGAGGACCCAATGTTAGAAAGGTGAGATGCCCCACTCCCACAGCTGGTGGCCCAAGATGAGACGCCCCGCTCCCACAGCTGGTGGCCCAAGATGAGACGCCCCGCTCCCACAGCTGGTGGCCCAAGATGAGACGCCCCGCTCCCACAGCTGGTGGCCCAAGATGAGACGCCCTGCTCCCACAGTTGGTGGCCCTATGAACATATAAATGGAAGTAACTGCAGAAGGTCTATTGGCCCATACTTCCTCTTGCTGCTTCCATATTGGTTCGGGGTCTTGAAGTAGGTAGAATATAGTTGTGCATTAATTGGCTGTTGATTGCTGGTGTTGACTTTTTGATGTGTAGTGCCTCGTAGACGTCAAGCCGCCTGCTATCGCCGTACCTATCGATGATTTCTGTGTTGTTTGTTAAGATTTCTCTGGTGATGGTCTAGTCGTGAGAAGAGATTATGTGTTCCTTAATGGCTCCCTGTTGCTTATGTTGTCTTGCCTATATACTGAGTTCTTTGGGGCTTACAGTCCCCAAGTGGGCATTTAAAGGCATAGACGACATTGTTCTCCTTCAAAGCGTTCTGCTTGGTGTCTGGGGAGTTTTTAATGAGTAGATTGGCCGTTTTTTTAGTTTTATAATAAATTATCAATTGTATTTTCTGATTTTTGTCTGTAGGGATGATGTTCCTACCAACAATATCTTTCAGGACCCTTTTCTCCATTTTATGAGCCGTCGAAAAGAAGTTCCTGTAAAATAGTCTAATTGGGGGTACATGTGTTGTGTTGGTTGACTCTTCAGAAGTTGCATGGCGTTTTACCTTTCTTTTTATGATGTCTTCAACGAAACCGTTAGAGAAGCCATTGTTGACTAGGACCTGCCGTACCCTACAGAGTTCTTCATCGACTTCTTTCCATCCTGAGCTGTGGCTGAGAGCACGGTCGGCGTAAGCATTGACAACACTCCTCTTGTACCTGTCTAGGCAGTCCCTATTGGCATTGAGGCACATTCCTATGTTTGTTTCTTTGGTGTAGACTGCAGTATGGAAGCCTCCGCTCCTTTCCGTGACTGTTACATCCAGAAAGGGCAGCTTCCCATTGTTTTCCATCTCGTACGTGAAACTCAACACAGAATTCTGCTCAAATGCCTCCTTCAGCTGCTGCAGACATCTGGCATCAGGTACCTGTGTAAAAATATCGTCAGCATACCTGCAGTATATGGTAGGTTTCAAGTCCATGTCAACTAATGCCCTCTGCTCGATGGTGCCCATGTAGAAGTTCGCAGACAGGACACATAGGGGAGAACCCATGGCCACCCTATCTACTTGCTTATACATGTGCCCATCCGGGCTCAAGAAGGGTGCCTCTTTAGTGCAGGCTTGGAGTAGTTTCCACAGTATGCTTTCTGGCATGTTAAGAGGAGTGTAAACTGGGTCACGATACACTCTGTTATCATCTCGATTGTCTCGTCCACAGGTAAGTTGGTAAATAGTGACTCCACATCCAACGAGGCTCTTATTCCCGTGATCCGCGCAGTAAGTCGACAAATTCCTTGGGAGACTTCAAGCTGAAAGCACAGGGTACATAAGGAGTCAGCAACCCGTTAAATCGCTTAGCCAGTCTATATGTGGGTGTGGGTATCTGGCTGATGATTGGCCAAAGTGGGTTTCCAGGCTTGTGGGTCTTGACATTTCCATAGGAATACCCAGGTTTGTATTCCCCAACAACTTTTGGCAGGTGGAGTCCGGATTTCTTGGCATTCACAGTTTCGATCAATCTGTTTACCTTCGTTTTCAATTCGGCTGTAGTGTCCTTTGTTACCCTTTGGAATTTAGTTTGGTCAGAGAGTATGAGGTTCATTTTCGCCAGATATTCGTCTTTTTTAAGAATGACGTATATTAGTGACTTGTCACCTCTCCTAATGACTATCTCCTGGTTCTCACAAGCCTGGAAACCCACTTCGGCCAATCATCAGCCAGATACCCACACCCACATACAAGACTGAACGTACATCAGATGCATTGCTTCTGGCAGTATGGGTTCGAGTCACTTCTGGGGTGTGAGTTTTCAGTTGCATATATGCCTGGAGACCGTTCAGGCTTGTTCGCATATATATATATATATATATATATATATATATATATATATATATATATATATATATATATATATATATATATATATATATATATATATATATATATATATATATGTCGTACCTAGTAGCCAGAACGCACTTCTCGGCCTACTATGCAAGGCCCGAATGGCCTAATAAGACGAGTGATTTTCTTTATTTTGAATAAATTGTTTCCTATTGGTTTAGTTTAAATATTATTATTATATTATATTAAGAACATAAATTATTGATTTAGTTATGTTAGTTTAGGTTAGGTTAAGATAGGTTAGGTTAGGTTAGGTAGGGTTGGTTAGGTTCGGTCATATATCTACGTTAGTTTTAGCTCAAATTAAAAAAAATGAACTCATACATAGTGAAATGGATAGCTTTATCATTTCGTGAGAAAAAATTAGAAAAATATATAAATTCAGGAAAACTTGGCTTATTAGGCAAAACGGGTCTTGCATAGTAGGCCGAGTACGACGTTCTGGCTACTCATATATATATATGTTGTTAAATATGAACGATAAAGTAAGATTAATAATTCTAACACGAATTTTCTCAATATTTCTTATGTTTCTTTTCACTGTCGATGGTTACCACCAACAGTGAAAAGAAACATAAGAAATATTGAGAAAATTCGTGTTAGAATTATTAACCTTACTTTTTCGGTCATATTCTTCGTACTTATATAAGTACGAAGAATTTGTGTGTAAATTAAGTCTTTGAAAATGTAATACGAATTACGAAACGCGTTCAGGCGTCAGACAATTAAAAAATGAATTTCGGAGAATTGTTATTTTTCTTACCACCGACATTGAAGAAAAACATAAGAAATTTTGAGAAGATGCGTGTTAGAATTATTAATCTTACATTTTGGGTGATATTCAACAACATATGTTTACAAGAAAGACTGCTACAAAAATATACTAATATATATATATATATATATATATATATATATATATATATATATATATATATATATATATATATATATATATATATATATATATATATATACGAACAAGCCTGAATGGTCCCCAGGACAATATGCAACTGAAAACTCACACCCCAGAAGTGACTCGAACCCATACTCCCAGATGCCACGCAACTGGTATGTACAAGACGCCTTAATCCACTTGACCATCACGACCGGACATAATGAGGTGATAGCCGAGGCTATTTGAACCACCCCACCGCCGGCACTCGGATAGTAATCTTGGGCATAGCATTTAACCAAATCACCTCATTCTTTGGGGCACACGTGAGGAACACAAATGCGAACAAGCCTGAATGGTCCCCAGGACAATATGCAACTGAAAACTCACACCCCAGAAGTGACTCGAACCCATACTCCCAGATGCCACGCAACTGGTATGTACAAGACGCCTTAATCCACTTGACCATCACGACCGGACATAATGAGGTGATAGCCGAGGCTATTTGAACCACCCCACCGTAGGCACTCGGATAGTAATCTTGGGCATAGCATTTTACCAAATCACCTCATTCTTTGGGGCACACGTGAGGAACACAAATGCGAACAAGCCTGAATGGTCCCCAGGACAATATGCAACTGAAAACTCACACCCCAGAAGTGACTCGAACCCATACTCCCAGATGCCACGCAACTGGTATGTACAAGACGCCTTAATCCACTTGACCATCACGACCGGACATAATATATCATATATATATATATATATATACATATATATATATATATATATATATATATATATATATATATATATATATATATATATATATATATATATATATATGAAAATATATATATATGTATACATATATAAATAAATAATAATAATAAAATAAATAGCGTTGAACATAACAACATGTGTGGAAACATCGGAGTGTGTATATATGAATGCTACACAGTATTTATCTATAGACATCCATATATGGTGAAACACATGTGAAGAACCTTTCACACACTCACAGCTCCCTGACAAGAGGAAGCCAGCTTAGCTTAGCTGCCAACACCCACACATCGTGTCAGCAAGGCGGACAGCCCGCCTGCTTTCCTAATTCCCACTGTATTTCCCATTTCGAAACTTCCCTTCACACACATGACCAATGACTAGAATAAGTATGTAACAATTAGCCATGCAGTGTAAAATACAGCCAGGGAAAAAAAGAGAGACTTATGTGATAGAGATGAAGTCAATAGAGCTCAGAGGTCTTCAGGGGCGGAATTATGATTTCTGTTGCAGAGGTTTTCGTCCATCGTTACATGCAATGACGGCCAGCGCCGGAGTGACTGTTTGTCCCCCTCAGTTGATGGAGGTAACTGCTTTGAATAACACGGTACAAAGTCTCCATGGAGGAGAAAACTCCCTAATACGACCCTGACACAGAAGAGAACTCCCTAATACGACCCTGACACAGGAGAGAACTCCCTAATACGACCCTGACACAGGAGAGAACTCCCTAATACAACCCTGACACAGGAGAGAACTCCCTAATACGACCCTGACACAGGAGAGAACTCTCTAATACGACCCTGACACAGGAAAGAACTCCCTAATACGACCCTGACACAGGAGAGAACTCCCTAATACAACCCTGACACAGGAGAAAACTCCCTAATACGACCCTGACACAGGAGAAAACTCCCTAATACGACCCTGACACAGGAGAAAACTCCCTAATACGACCCTGACACAGAAGAGAACTCCCTAATACGACCCTGACACAGGAGAGAACTCCCTAATACGACCCTGACACAGGAGAGAACTCTCTAATACGACCCTGACACAGGAAAGAACTCCCTAATACGACCCTGACACAGGAGAGAACTCCCTAATACAACCCTGACACAGGAGAGAACTCCCTAATACGACCCTGACACAGGAGAGAACTCCCTAATACGACCCTGACACAGGAGAGAACTCCCTAATACGACCCTGACACAGGAGAGAACTCCCTAATACGACCCTGACACAGGAGAGAACGCCCACATACGACTCTGACACAGGAGAGAACTCCCACATACGACCCTGACACAGGAGAGAGCGCCCACATACGACCCTGACACAGGAGAGAGCGCCCACATACGACCCTGACACAGGAGAGAACGCCCACATACGACCCTGACACAGGAGAGAGCGCCCACATACGACCCTGACACAGGAGAGAGCGCCCACATACGACCCTGACACAGGAGAGAGCGCCCACATACGACCCTGACACAGGAGAGAACGCCCACATACGACCCTGACACAGGAGAGAGCGCCCACATACGACCCTGACACAGGAGAGAACACCGACATACGACCCTGACACAGGAGAGAGCGCCCACATACGACCCTGACACAGGAGAGAACGCCCACATACGACCCTGACACAGGAGAGAGCGCCCACATACGACCCTGACACAGGAGAGAACACCGACATACGACCCTGACACAGGAGAGAGCGCCCACATACGACCCTGACACAGGGGAGAACGCCCACATACGACCCTGACACAGGAGAGAACGCCCACATACGACCCTGACACAGGAGAGAACGCCCACATACGACCCTGACACAGGAGAGAACGCCCACATACGACCCTGACACAGGAGAGAACGCCCACATACGACCCTGACACAGGAGAGAACGCCCACATACGACCCTGACACAGGAGAGAACGCCCACATACGACCCTGACACAGGAGAGAACGCCCACATACGACCCTGACACAGGGGAGAACGCCCACATACGACCCTGACACAGGAGAGAACGCCCACATACGACCCTGACACAGGTGAGAACGCCCACATACGACCCTGACACAGGAGAGAACGCCCACATACGACCCTGACACAGGAGAGAACGCCCACATACGACCCTGACACAGGAGAGAACGCCCACATACGACCCTGACACAGGAGAGAGCGCCCACATACGACCCTGACACAGGAGAGAACTCCGTCATAGTACTGTCCAGTGTAACAGATGGGCCAGGTAGACTGGACAAAATTCGGTGAGAATTTGCTGACAGTGTGACCAAAATGAGGCACAAGACGTACGGATGGACCGCATTTTCCTGGACTATCACAAAGTCGTAGTTCAAGCCGTTCTCGCACTTACTTATAGTCAATATCTTGCTTATGAATAAGTGCATATGTGACATACTAATTTATTGTGAATATTTGAGTTTACCTTGAAAAGCTGAATAGAGAACCACAACCTAACCTAACCTTCTTAGTATGTTAAGATATTACAATTAGTACTGAACCTGTACCTATACTGATATTACAGTTTAAAAAAAAAATAATAAAACAAAACTAAAATATTTAAGTAAATTGTAAAGTAACTCAGGATATTGTCAAATTTTGAATAAAATCTCTATTGTTTAATAAAACTGAGAGAAAAAGTTAGTGCCTTGAAAAAATAGGGCTTGGAACATGTTACATATGTACTTATTTATAAGCGAAATAATAACTGTAAGCAAAAAGTCATATATGAGCTGTCTTGGGCGAGAGCAGGTTGCAACGATAGCTCCCCCCCCCCTCCCCTTACAAAAAGCTATCAGAAGAGAGATCAAGAACTATACTCCATTAAGAGCACAAGTCTGAAGGACTCACATTTACCTTCTCGACAAAATAAAAATTTGTCATGGTGTGAGAAAAGCAGAATTAGCTGGTGATCTGTTAACAGCCAACCAGGGCAAAGCTTAGTGATGTTAAGCTGACGAAGTAAAGCATAATACTGCATGTTGTTGTTGTTCAGGATTCGCTACCTGAAACAAGTTCCAAGTAGCACGGGCTATGGTGAGCCCGTAGTTTTTTTTATATATAATGCCACAGCTTGAGTACTCTGGGGGTACGAAGTCTCCAGCCAAGTTAACTTTCTGGAATACCGCTATCTGATTAAAGTCTTTGAAAACATTATTTGCTTCTATATCTCTATATCTATATTTGCTTCTATATCTCTAAATCTATTTGGATATTAAATTTATCTACTTATATAGTAATCAGGGGACAGATTCGCGAAGCACTTACGAACGTGTACATCTTTCCTCAATCTTTAACGGCTGTGGTACATTTATTAAACAGTTTACAAGCATGAAAACTTACCAATCAACTGTTGTTATTGTTATAAATAGCCGCCTGGTGCTTTGGAGCTCATTAACTGTTTAATAATTGTAAACAAATACACCAAAGATTGAGAAAAGATGGACAGGTTGGTAAGTGCTTGCGTAACTGCTTCGTGAATCTGGCCCCAGTACTTGTTCTGGCTTCCTCTCTCTCTATCGTGGAAGTTTTATAGTTACTTATATAAGCCTCGTTAATGAAAGTGGTTAATAAAAGGTAGCGGAGAGTTTACTATGTCCTGGACAAATGTCTAGACAAAAATATACTCGCTGGCTGGCCAGTAAGCTATTGTGGTGGCCTTAATGCCAAATACACGAGTATTCTTGTATACAGTTTACCTAATAAGTGTTAAATAAGAGTTATACTACAAGGAATACCTTAAATGCTACTGCCATTGAACATGTCTCATTTAAGTAGTAATTTAATTCAAGCAATCTAATTTAATCTAATTTAAGTAATTTAAGTAACATAGCATATTGTAATATACGATTCAATGAAATCTTTATAACATCCCTCTTATAATTATAATTTGTTTAGTAGTTGCCAGTATTTGATATGGTCGGTACAGCGCTGGACTCGTTTCTTGCAGGTCGGGGTTCAATCCCCGAAGATCCTGGTGGGAGGAGTGCACTCTTTCGTCATATCCCAACTCTTATCCTATCCTCATATACCAGTTCTTAGTCTGTCCTTGTATCTCAGCTCTTGATCTCTTATTATATCCCAGCTCTTAGTCTGTGTAATATCCCAGCTCTTAGTCTGTCTCATATCCCAGCTCTTAGTCTATCTCATATCCCAGCTCTTAGTCTATCTCATATCCTAGCTCTTAGCCTCTATCTTAACCTAGCTCTTAGCCTGTTCCTCACGTCTCAGCACTTAGTCTGTCTCATATCCCAGCTCTTAGTCTGTCTCATATCCCAGCTCTTAGTCTGTCTCATATTCCTATCCCGTGCGCTATAGAGGGGTGAACTAACCTTCAATGTACTCAGGAATGGTGGGAGTGTAGCCGTACACGCACTCGGCCGAGTAGTTCAGCCAGTCCTGAGAGTGCAACGCTGGTTGCTGCGGCTCGTCCTGTCAGAGGTCAAGATTGAAATTTAGTATTAATTTTAGACCTTAGTTTTAGACCTAAGTTTTAGATCTTAGTTTTAGACCAAAGTTTTAGATCTTAGTTTTAGACCTAAGTTTTAAATCTTAGTTTTAGACCTAAGTTTTAGATCTTAGTTTTAGACCTAAGTTTTAGATCTTAGTTTTAGACCTAAGTTTTAAATCTTAGTTTTAGACCTAAGTTTTAGATCTTAGTTTTAGACCTAAGTTTTAGATCTTAGTTTTAGACCTAAGTTTTAGATCTTAGTTTTAGACCAAAGTTTTAGATCTTAGTTTTAGACCTAAGTTTTAGACCTTAGTTTTAGACCTAAGTTTTAAATCTTAGTTTTAGACCTAAGTTTTAGATCTTAGTTTTAAACCTAAGTTTTAGACCTTAGTTTTAGACCTAAATTTTAGATCTTAGTTTTAAACCTAAGTTTTAGACCTTAGTTTTAGACCTAAGTTTTAGATCATAGTTTTAGACCTAAGTTTTAGACCAAAGTTTTAGACCAAAGTTTTAGACCAAAGTTTTAGACCAAAGTTTTAGACCAAAGTTTTAGATCATAGTTTTAGACCTAAATTTTAAACCAAATTTTCGTTTTCTCCGTCAAATGTTTTGATAATAATGTAAATATCTGAAACACGAAGAACAAAACGTTGTTCGCTTTAACGGGAAGAAGGAGTTGGTATAGGGGGGTTAAATGGAGGTAACTCTGCAGAATGCCACCCACAACAGCTCCGTATCTCCCGGCTACTTATTTACCGCGAGGTGAACACAAGCCACAAGGCCTAGGGGGGGGGGGGGGGGGAGGAACATCCTTGTGGGTGACATTCTCGGTAAAAGTCATTTGTTTGCCTAGATGGAACTTATACCTGATGCCTCTGTTCACCTAACAGTAACATAGGCATCCTGGGGGGCCATCAGTGGTAGGCATAGTGAGGACCTGGACATGTCTGATAGACTTCCAGCATCACAATCATCACAGCAACACAATCATCACAGCATCACAATCATCACAGTAACACAATCATCACAGCAACACAATCATCACAGCAACACAATCATCACAGCAACACAATCATCACAGCAACACAATCATTACAGCAGCACAATCATCACAGCAACACAATCATCACAGCAACACAATCACCACAGCAACACAATCATCACAGCAACACAATCATCACAGTAACACAATCATCACAGCAACACAATCATCACAGCAACACAATCATCACAGCATCACAATCATCACAGCAACACAATCATCACAGCAACACAATCATCACAGCAACACAATCATCACAGCAACACAATCACCACAGCAACACAATCACCACAGCAACACAATCATCACAGCAACACAATCATCACAATAACACAATCATCACAGCAACACAATCATCACAGCAACACAATCATCACAGCAACACAATCGTCACAGCAACACAATCATCACAGCAACATAATCACCACAGCAACACAATCATCACAGCAACACAATCATCACAGTAACACAATCATCACAGTAACACAATCATCACAGCAACACAATCATCACAGCAACACAATCATCACAGCAACACAATCATCACAGCAACACAATCAACACAACAACACAATCATCACAGCAACACAATCATCACAGCAACACAATCATCACAGCAACACAATCATCACAGCAACACAATCATCACAGCAACACAATCACCACAGCAACACAATCATCACAGCAACACAATCATCACAGTAACACAATCATCAGTAACACAATCATCACAGCAACACAATCATCACACCCTCACAATCATCACAGCAACACAATCATGACAGCATCACAGTCATCACAGCAACACAATCATCACATCAACACAATCATCACAGCAACACAATCATCACAGCAACACATTCATCACAGCAACACAATCATCACAGCAACACAATCATCACAGCAACACAGTCATCACAGCAATACAATCATCACAGCAACACAATCATCACAGCAACACAATCATCACAGCAACACAATCATCACAGCAACACAATCAAGACAACAACACAATCATCACAGCAACACAATCATCACAGTAACACAACAACACAATCTTCTCAGCAACACAATCATCACAGCAACACAATCATCACAGCAACACAATCATCACAGCAACACAATCATCACAGCAACACAATCATCACAGCAACACAATCAACACAACAACACAATCATCACAGCAACACAATCATCACAGCAACACAACAACACAATCTTCTCAGCAACACAATCATCACAGCAACACAATCATCACAGCAACACAGTCATCACAGCAACACAATCATAGCAACACAATCATCACAGCAACACAATCATCACAGTAACACAATCATCACAGCAACACAGTCATCACAGCAACACAATCATCACAGCAACACAATCATCACAGCAATACAATCATCACAGCAACACAATCATCACAGTAACACAATCATCACAGCAACACAGTCATCACAGCAACACAATCATCACAGCAACACAATCATCACAGCAATACAATCATCACAGCAACACAATCATCACAGCAACACAATCAACACAACAACACAATCATCACAGCAACACAATCATCACAGTAACACAATCATCACAGCAACACAACAACACAATCTTCTCAGCAACACAATCATCACAGCAACACAATCATCACAGTAACACAATCATCACAGCAATACAATCATCACAGCAACACATTCATCCCAGCAACACAATCTTTTCAGCAACACAATCATCACAGCAACACAATCATCACAGCAACACAATCTTCTCAGCAACACAGTCATCACAGCAACACCATCATCACAGCAACACAATCATCACAGCAACACAATCATCACAGCAACACAATCATCACAGCAACACAATCATCACAGCAACACAATCATCACAGCAACACCATCATCACAGCAACACAATCATCACAGCAACACAATCTTCTCAGCAACACAATCATCACAGCAACACCATCATCACAGCAACACAATCATCACAGCAACACAATCATCACAGCAACACAATCATCACAGCAACACAATCATCACAGCAACACAATCATCACAGCAACACAATCATCACAGCAACACAGTCATCACAGCAACGCAGTCATCACAGCAACACAATCATCACAGCAACACAGTCATCACAGCAACGCAGTCATCACAGCAACACAATCATCACAGCAACACAATCATCACAGCAACGCAGTCATCACAGCAACAATCATCACAGCAACACAATCATCACACCCACACAATCATCAGAGCAACACACCAGACGAGAAGGGACAGGAACATGGCTCCACAAGTCATCACCTGAGTGTCCAAGTAACCAACAGACGCCATATCTGGGAAGTGTGTCGGGAGCGGCGCGTGTGTCCCCTACCTCACCGTCCTGGACACTGACGGGCCTATGGTGGGTAGGCCACCAGTCCTCACGTGACGTCACGCCCTGGTACCGCCCACTTCTGCTGACGTCACTTCCTGGAGCTCATCTCCTTGCTAGTGAATTCACTCGTTGTAGCGTATCTTAAGATGTCTAGGCTCCTTCTGGCAAAGTTAAGATGACTTTGTTGTCTTCTAAAAGAAAATGTGTAGCGTCACTCCTACCTTAGCCAAACTTCAGACACTTCTCCTGAGGTCAAGCTCTGAGATGTGGGTGAACCTCAAGCTTCAAGGGGAAGCCTCCTAGCTGGCCCTCCACCCCCCCCCAGGTAGTCACTTGACCCCCGGGGGTCACACTCTGACCTAAGTGATCTATACACACATTGTAATATCCGGGACCCAAGAGCTGAACATGATTCAGGAGGACGCAAAATGAAGCGTCAAGCAATGTCGCTGACGCAAATTTGAATTGATTCCCTGTCAGTTACCCCCCCCCCCCCCCACTCCTGTCAGCTACCCCCCCCCCCCTCCTGTCAGCTACCCGCCCCTCCTGTCAGCTACCCCCCCCCTCCTCCTGTCAGCTTAAACATTCAAGTCAAGTTGGTCTTGACCATCTGAAAGTTCAGTAAACCAAATAAGATTTCAACAAAGATTTAACAGAGCAGAAGAAGTTGTTCAACACTGGACATTATCTTATTGGGGCCAGCCAGCGGCTTGGGGCCCGCGCTGGATCACAACACTCTCGATGAGGGTAAAACCAGGCTTAGTGCAACACAAGGCCCACCACAACACAAGGCCCACCACAACACATGGCCCACCACAACACAAGGCCCACCACAACACAAGACCCACCACAACACAAGGCCCACCACAACACAAGGCCCACCACAACACAAGGCCCACCACAACACAAGACCCACCACAACACAAGGCCCACCACAACACAAGACCCACCACAACACAAGACCCACCACAACACAAGACCCACCACAACACAAGGCCACCACAACACAAGGCCCACCACAACACACGACCCACCACAACACAAAGCCCACCACAACACAAGGCTCACCACAACACACGACCCACCACAACACAAGGCCCACCACAACACAAAACCCACCACAACACACGGCCCACCACAACACACGGCCCACCACAACACAAGACCCACCACAACACAAGGCCCACCACAACACACGACCCACCACAACACAAGGCCCACCACAACACAAAACCCACCAAAACACAAGGCCCACCACAACACAAGGCCCACCACAACACACGGCCCACCACAACACACGGCCCACCACAACACAAGACCCACCACAACACAAGACCCACCACAACACAAGACCCACCACAACACACGGCCCACCACAACACACGGCCCACCACAACACAAGACCCACCAAAACACAAGGCCCACCACAACACAAGGCCCACCACAACACAAGGCCCACCACAACACAAGGCCCACCACAACACACGGCCCACAACAACACAAGGCCCACCACAACACACGGCCCACCACAACACACGGCCCACCACAACACAAAATCCACCACAACACAAGGCCCACCACAACACAAGGCCCACCACAACACAAGGCCCACCACAACACACGGCCCACCACAACACAAAATCCACCACAACACACGGCCCACCACAACACAAGGCCCACCACAACACACGGCCCACCACAACACAAGGCCCACCACAACACAAGGCCCACCACAACACAAGGCCCACCACAACACAAAATCCACCACAACACAAGGCCCACCACAACACAAAACCCACCACAACACAAGACCCACCACAACACACGACCCACCACAACACAAGGCCCACCACAACACACGACCCACCACAACACAAGACCCACCACAACACAAGACCCACCACAACACAAGGTCCACCACAACACAAGGCCCACCACAACACAAGACCCACCACAACACAAGGCCCACCACAACACAAGACCCACCACAACACAAGACCCACCACAACACAAGGCCCACCACAACACAAGGCCCACCACAACACAAGACCCACCACAACACAAGGCCCACCACAACACAAGGCCCACCACAACACAAGACCCACCACAACACAAGGTCCACCACAACACAAGACCCACGACAACACAAGACCCACCACAACACAAGGCCCACCACAACACAAGACCCACCACAACACAAGACCCACCACAACACAAGGCCCACCACAACACAAGGTCCACCACAACACAAGACCCACCACAACACAAGACCCACCACAACACAAGGCCCACCACAACACAAGACCCACCACAACACAAGGCCCACCACAACACAAGACCCACCACAACACAAGGCCCACCACAACACAAGGCCCACCACAACACAAGGCCCACCACAACATAAGACCCACCACAACACAAGGTCCACCACAACACAAGACCCACCACAACACAAGGCCCACCACAACACACGGCCCACCACAACACAAGGCCCACCACAACACAAGGGCCACCACAACACAAGGTCCACCACAACACAAGGACCACCACAACACAAGGTCCACAACAACACAAGACCCACCACAACACAAGGCCCACCACAACACACGGCCCACCACAACACAAGGCCCACCACAACACACGGCCCACCACAACACAAGGCCCACCACAACACACGGCCCACCACAACACAAGGCCCACCACAACACACGGCCCACCACAACACAAGGCCCACCACAACACAAGGCCCACCACAACACAAGGCCCACCACAACACAAGGCCCACCACAACACAAGGCCCACCACAACACAAAGTCCACCACAAGACAAGACCCACTACAAGACAAGGCCCACCACAGCACAAGACCCACCACAACACAAGGCCCACCACAACACAAGGTCCACAACAACACAAGACCCACCACAACACACGGCCCACCACAACACACGGCCCACCACAACACAAGACCCACCACAACACACGGCCAACCACAAAACAAGACCCACCACAACACAAGACCCACCACAACACACGGCCCACCACAACACAAGACCCACCACAACACACGGCCCACAACAACACAAGACCCACCACAACACAAGGCCCACCACAACACAAGACCCACCACAACACACGGCCAACCACAAAACAAGACCCACCACAACACAAGACCCACCACAACACACGGCCCACCACAACACAAGACCCACCACAACACAAGACCCACCACAACACACGGCCAACCACAAAACAAGACCCACCACAACACAAGACCCACCACAACACACGGCCCACCACAACACAAGACCCAACACAACACACGGCCCACAACAACACAAGACCCACCACAACACAAGGCCCACCACAACACAAGACCCACCACAACACACGGCCCACAACAACACAAGACCCACCACAACACAAGACCCACCACAACACAAGACCCACCACAACACACGGCCCACAACAACACAAGACCCACCACAACACACGGCCCACCACAACACACGGCCCACCACAACACACGGCCCACCACAACACAAGAACCACCACAACACAAGGCCCACCACAACACACGGCCCACAACAACACAAGACCCACCACAACACACGGCCCACAACAACACAAGACCCACCACAACACAAGACCCACCACAACACACGGCCCACCACAACACAAGACCCACCACAACACAAGACCCACCACAACACAAGACCCACCACAACACAAAGGCCACCACAACACACGGCCCACAATAACACAAGACCCACCACAACACACGGCCCACCACAACACACGGCCCACCACAACACACGGCCCACCACAACACAAGGCCCACCACAACACACGGCCCACAACTACACAAGACCCACCACAACACAAGACCCACCACAACACAAGGCCCACCACAACACACGGCCCACCACAACACACGGCCCACCACAACACAAGACCCACCACAACACACGGCCCACAACAACACAAGACCCACCACAACACACGGCCCACAAAAACACAAGACCCACCACAACACAAGACCCACCACAACACACGGCCCACCACAACACAAGACCCACCACAACACACGGCCCACCACAACACACGGCCCACAACAACACAAGACCCACCACAACACAAGACCCACCACAACACAAGACCCACCACAACACAAGACCCGCCACAACACAAGACCCACCACAACACAAGACCCACCACAACACAAGACCCACCACAACACACGGCCCACAACAACACAAGACCCACCACAACACACGGCCCACCACAACACACGGCCCACCACAACACAAGACCCACCACAACACACGGCCCACCACAACACAAGACCCACCACAACACACGGCCCACCACAACACACGGCCCACAACAACACAAGACCCACCACAACACAAGACCCACCACAACACACGGCCCACCACAACACACGGCCCACAACAACACAAGACCCACCACAACACACGGCCCACCACAACACAAGACCCACCACAACACTAGACCCACCACAACACACGGCCCACAACAACACAACACCCACCACAACACACGGCCCACCACAACACACGGCCCACAACAACACAAGACCCACCACAACACACGGCCCACCACAACACAAGACCCACCACAACACAAGACCCACCACAACACACGGCCCACAACAACACAAGACCCACCACAACACAAGACCCACCACAACACAAGACCCACCACAACACAAGACCCACCACAACGCAAGACCCACCACAACACAAGACCCACCACAACACAAGACCCACCACAACACAAGACCCACCACAACACAAGACCCACCACAACACAAGACTCACCACAACACAAGACCCACCACAACACAAGACCCACCACAACACAAGACCCACCACAACACAAGACCCACCACAACACAAGGCCCACCACAACACAAGGCCCACCACAACACAAGGCCCACCACAACACAAGACCCACCACAACACAAGACCCACCACAACACAAGACCCACCACAACACAAGGCCCACCACAACACAAGGCCCACCACAACACACGGCCCACCACAACACAAGGCCCACCACAACACAAGACCCACGACAACACAAGGCCCACCACAACACAAGACCCACCACAACACAAGACCCACCACAACACAAGGCCCACCACAACACAAGACCCACCACAACACAAGACCCACCACAACACAAGACCCACGACAACACACGGCCCACCACAACACAAGACCCACCACAACACAAGACCCACCACAACACAAGGCCCACCACAACACAAGGCCCACCACAACACAAGGCCCACCACAACACACGGCCCACCACAACACAAGGCCCACCACAACACAAGACCCACCACAACACAAGGCCCACCACAACACAAGGCCCACCACAACACAAGACCCACCACAACACAAGACCCACCACAACACAAGACCCACCACAACACAAGGCCCACCACAACGCAAGACCCACCACAACACACGGCCCACCACAACACAAGACCCACCACAACACAAGACCCACCACAACACAAGACCCACCACAACACAAGACCCACCACAACGCAGCCCTTTAACATATAAACAACATCAACATTTCAACAAAAACATAGCTTCGACAAACACACACACAAAATATTATGGAACATTGGCAACAAAGTCAATATTCTGGTGGGGCAGTTGGTGCGTATTCCAGGGCGCAGAGAGTGACGAGCCGCATCCACACCCTGATGGCCTCAGGGCCTGACGCCTGCTGGGTCGTAAGTTTGTTTTCAATGTTAATGGATTAATTGATGGTTTGTGAACAAATACATTCCCTCCACTGCGTGTGTGGGTGTGTTTACCTGTTTGTACATGCTTAATTGAGCTGGTAAGCTCTTGGGCCCCGCCTTTCTAATCATCGGTTGTCTATAATTCTGGCTTCCTACCTATTTTTTTTTTTGTATTACATGTACTAAATCTCTCTCCCAGATAGTCCAAGTGGTTGGGCACCATTCCTTTCCCCTGTCCCATCCCTAATTCTTATCCTAATCCCTTCCCAGTGCTATAGAGTCGTAATGGCTAGGTGCTTTCTACTCATAGTTCCCTAATATACTCTCTCTCTGTCTCTGTCTTTCTGTCTCTGTCTCTCTGTCTCTGTCTGTCTGTCTGTCTGTCTGTCTGTCTGTCTGTCTGTCTGTCTGTCTGTCTGTCTGTCTGTCTGTCTGTCTGTCTGTCTGTCTGTCTGTCTGTCTGTCTCTCTCTCTCTCTCTCTCTCTCTCTCTCTCTCTCTCTCTCTCTCTCTCTCTCTCTCTCTCTCTCTCTCTCTCTCTCTCTCTCTCTCTCTCTCTCTCTCTCTCTCTCTCTCTCTCTCTCTCTCTCTCTCTCGTGGTCACTTGACCTGATCTCCCGTGTATCAACCTGTTGAGCCAACAAGTTCTACATACGAGTCAGTCTAGACATGAACGATCGATGATGGAGTGATGTTCTTGAGAAAGCGTTCCAGCGTATGTGAGTTGAAGGTTGTTAGGTGGCAACTACAGGTAGTCCACGGAGTTGGGCCAGGTGCGTAACTTTGGGGAAGTTGTCCTCGTACATAATAGTAATACCAACAACGTCCCGACGGTGTTGCAGGCTCTGCAACACCTTCTACAGCCCAAGCCTGTATGTCAAATACGGACTTATGTACTTTATACGCTGTTATGGACGCCTGGTGCCCGCTACCTCAGCCAGGCCTGGTGCCCCACACACACCTCAGCCAGGCCTGGTGCCCGCTACCTCAGCCAGGCCTGGTGCCCCACACACACCTCAGCCAGGCCTGGTGCCCACTACCTCAGCCAGGCCTGGTGCCCACTACCTCAGCCAGGCCTGGTGCCTGCTACCTCAGCCAGGCCTGGTGCCCCACACACACCTCAGCCAGGCCTGGTGCCCGCTACCTCAGCCAGGCCTGGTGCCCCACACACACCTCAGCCAGGCCTGGTGCCCACTACCTCAGCCAGGCCTGGTGCCCACTACCTCAGCCAGGCCTGGTGCCTGCTACCTCAGCCAGGCCTGGTGCCCCACACACACCTCAGCCAGGCCTGGTGCCCCACACACACCTCAGCCAGGCCTGGTGCCCACTACCTCAGCCAGGCCTGGTGCCCACTACCTCAGCCAGGCCTGGTGCCCACTACCTCAGCCAGGCCTGGTGCCCGCTACCTCAGCCAGGCCTGGTGCCCACTACCTCAGCCAGGCCTGGTGCCCACTACCTCAGCCAGGCCTGGTGCCCGCTACCTCAGCCAGGCCTGGTGCCCCACACACCCCTCAGCCAGGCCTGGTGCCCGCTACCTCAGCCAGGCCTGGTGCCCCACACACACCTCAGCCAGGCCTGGTGCCCACTACCTCAGCCAGGCCTGGTGCCCGCTACCTCAGCCAGGCCTGGTGCCCACTACCTCAGCCAGGCCTGGTGCCCACTACCTCAGCCAGGCCTGGTGCCCACTACCTCAGCCAGGCCTGGTGCCCGCTCCCTCAGCCAGGCCTGGTGCCCGCTACCTCAGCCAGGCCTGGTGCCCACTACCTCAGCCAGGCCTGGTGCCCGCTACCTCAGCCAGGCCTGGTGCCCACTACCTCAGCCAGGCCTGGTGCCCGCTACCTCAGCCAGGCCTGGTGCCCACTACCTCAGCCAGGCCTGGTGTCCGCTACCTCAGCCAGGCCTGGTGCCCGCTACCTCAGCCAGGCCTAGTGTCCGCTACCTCAGCCAGGCCTGGTGCCCGCTACCTCAGCCAGGCCTGGTGCCCGCTACCTCAGCCAGGCCTGGTTCCCGCTACCTCAGCCAGGCCTGGTGCCCACTACCTCAGCCAGGCCTGGTGCCCTCACACCTCAGCCAGGCCTGGTGCCCGCTTCCTCAGCCAGGCCTGGTGCCCCACACCTCAGCCAGGCCTGGTGCCCGCTACCTCAGCCAGGCCTGGTGCCCGCTACCTCAGCCAGGCCTTGTGTCCGCTACCTCAGCCAGGCCTGGTGCCCGCTACCTCAGCAAGGCCTTGTGTCCGCTACCTCAGCCAGGCCTGGTGCCCGCTACCTCAGCCAGGCCTGGTGCCCGCTATCTCAGCCAGGCCTGGTGCCCACTACCTCAGCCAGGCCTGGTGCCCGCTACCTCAGCCAGGCCGGGTGCCCACTACCTCAGCCAGGCCTGGTGCCCGCTACCTCAGCCAGGCCTTGTGTCCGCTACCTCAGCCAGGCCTGGTGCCCGCTACCTCAGCCAGGCCTGGTGCCCGCTACCTCAGCCAGGCCTGGTGCCCGCTACCTCAGCCAGGCCTAGTGCCCACTACCTCAGCCAGGCCTGGTGCCCCACACCTCAGCCAGGCCTGGTGCCCGCACACCTCAGCCAGGCCTGGTGCCCGCTACCTCAGCCAGACCTGGTGCCCGCTACCTCAGCCTGGCCTGGTGCCCGCTACCTCAGCCAGGCCTGGTGCCCGCTACCTCAGCCAGGCCTGGTGCCCGCTACCTCAGCCAGGCCTGGTGCCCCACACCTCAGCCAGGCCTGGTGCCCGCTACCTCAGCCAGGCCTGGTGCCCGCTACCTCATCCAGGCCTGGTGCCCGCTTCCTCAGCCAGGCCTGGTGCCCGCTACCTCAGCCAGGCCTGGTGCCCGCTACCTCAGCCAGACCTGGTGCCCGCTACCTCAGCCAGGCCTGGTGCCCGCTACCTCAGCCAGGCCTGGTGCCTGCTACCTCAGCCAGACCTGGTGCCCGCACACCTCAGCCAGGCCTGGTGCCCGCTACCTCAGCCAGGCCTGGTGCCCGCTACCTCAGCCAGGCCTGGTGCCCGCTACCTCAGCCAGGCCTGGTGCCCGCTACCTCAGCCAGGCCTGGTGCCCGCTACCTCAGCCAGGCCTGGTGCCCGCTACCTCAGCCAGGCCTGGTGCCCGCTACCTCAGCCAGGCCTGGTGCCCGCTACCTCAGCCAGGCCTGGTGCCTGCTACCTCAGCCAGGCCTGGTGTCCGCTACCTCAGCCAGGCCTGGTGCCCGCTACCTCAGCCAGGCCTGGTGTCCGCTACCTCAGCCAGGCCTGGTGCCCGCTACCTCAGCCAGGCCTGGTGCCCGCTACCTGAGCCAGGCCTGGTGCCCGCTACCTCAGCCAGGCCTGGTGCCCGCTACCTCAGCCAGGCCTGGTGCCCGCTACCTCAGCCAGGCCTGGTGTCCGCTACCTCAGCCAGGCCTGGTGCCCGCTACCTCAGCCAGGCCTGGTGCCCGCTACCTGAGCCAGGCCTGGTGCCCGCTACCTCAGCAAGGCCTGGTGCCTGCTACCTCAGCCAGGCCTGGTGCCCGCACACCTCAGCCAGGCCTGGTGCCCGCTACCTCAGCCAGACCTGGTGCCCGCTACCTCAGCCTGGCCTGGTGCCCGCTACCTCAGCCAGGCCTGGTGCCCGCTACCTCAGCCAGGCCTGGTGCCCGCTACCTCAGCCAGGCCTGGTGCCCGCTACCTCAGCCAGGCCTGGTGCCCGCTACCTCAGCCAGGCCTGGTGCCCGCTACCTCAGCCAGGCCTGGTGCCCGCTTCCTCAGCCAGGCCTGGTGCCCGCTACCTCAGCCAGGCCTGGTGCCCGCTACCTGAGCCAGACCTGGTGCCCGCTACCTCAGCCAGGCCTGGTGCCCGCTACCTCAGCCAGGCCTGGTGCCTGCTACCTCAGCCAGACCTGGTGCCCGCACACCTCAGCCAGGCCTGGTGCCCGCTACCTCAGCCAGGCCTGGTGCCCGCTACCTCAGCCAGGCCTGGTGCCCGCTACCTCAGCCAGGCCTGGTGCCCGCTACCTCAGCCAGGTCTGGTGCCCGCACACCTCAGCCAGGCCTGGTGCCCGCTACCTCAGCCAGGCCTGGTGCCCGCTACCTCAGCCAGGCCTGGTGCCCGCTACCTCAGCCAGGCCTGGTGCCCACTACCTCAGCCAGGCCTGGTGCCCGCACACCTCAGCCAGGCCTGGTGCCCGCTACCTCAGCCAGGCCTGGTGCCCGCTACCTCAGCCAGGCCTGGTGCCCACACACCTCAGCCAGGCCTGGTGCCCGCTACCTCAGCCAGGCCTGGTGCCCGCTACCTCAGCCAGGCCTGGTGCCCGCTACCTCAGCCAGGCCTGGTGCCCGCTACCTCAGCCAGGCCTGGTGCCCGCTACCTCAGCCAGGCCTGGTGCCCGCACACCTCAGCCAGGCCTGGTGCCCGCTACCTCAGCCAGGCCTGGTGCCCGCTACCTCAGCCAGGCCTGATGCCCGCACACCTCAGCCAGGCCTGGTGCCCGCTACCTCAGCCAGGCCTGGTGCCCGCACACCTCAGCAATAAGGACATTAGCATGAGGGAAGGCAACATATCAGAGAAGGGAGAACTCTCTCAAGGAACAAGACAAGATTACCGAATTGCTCGTTATCTTGGTCAGCCTCTGGAGGGTTATTTGTGGCTCCTTCCTTCCTGTCAAGACCACTGCTGGCTCCATACCTGACACCCCACACACCTGGCTGTGTGCTCCACACACCTGGCTGTGTGCTCCATACACCTGGCTGTGTGCCCCACACACCTGGCTGTGTGCTCCATACACCTGGCTGTGTGCCCCACACACCTGGCTGTGTGCTCCACACACCTGGCTGTGTGCCCCACACACCTGGCTGTGTGCTCCATACACCTGGCTGTGTGCCCCACACACCTGGCTGTGTGCTCCACACACCTGGCTGTGTGCCCCACACACCTGGCTGTGTGCTCCATACACCTGGCTGTGTGCCCCACACACCTGGCTATGTGCTCCACACACCTGGCTGTGTGCTCCACACACCTGGCTATGTGCTCCACACACCTGGCTGTGTGCTCCACACACCTGGCTGTGTGCTCCACACACCTGGCTGTGTGCCCCACACACCTGGCTGTGTGCTCCACACACCTGGCTGTGTGCCCCACACACCTGGCTGTGTGCCCCACACACCTGGCTATGTGCTCCACACACCTGGCTGTGTGCCCCACACACCTGGCTGTGTGCTCCATACACCTGGCTGTGTGCTCTATACACCAGGCTGTGTGCTCCATACACCAGGCTGTGTGCTCCATACACCTGGCTGTGTGCTCTATACACCAGGCTGTGTGCTCCATACACCAGGCTGTGTGCTCCATACACCAGGCTGTGTGCTCCATACACCTGGCTGTGTGCTCCATACACCAGGCTGTGTGCTCTATACACCAGGCTGTGTGCTCCATACACCAGGCTGTGTGCTCCACACACCTGGCTGTGTGCTCCATACACCAGGCTGTGTGCTCCATACACCTGGCTGTGTGCTCCATACACCAGGCTGTATGCTCCACACACCTGGCTGTGTGCTCCATACACCAGGCTGTGTGCTCCATACACCTGGCTGTGTGCTCCATACACCAGGCTGTGTGCTCCATACACCAGGCTGTGTGCTCCATACACCTGGCTGTGTGCTCCACACACCTGGCTGTGTGCTCCATACACCAGGCTGTGTGCTCCATACACCTGGCTGTGTGCTCCACACACCTGGCTGTGTGCCCCACACACCAGGCTGTGTGCTCCACACACCTGGCTGTGTGCTCCATACACCTGGCTGTGTGCTCCACACACCAGGCTGTGTGCTCCATACACCAGGCTGTGTGCTCCATACACCAGGCTGTGTGCTCCATACACCTGGCTGTGTGCTCCATACACCTGGCTGTGTGCTCCACACACCTGGCTGTGTGCCCCACACACCTGGCTGTGTGCTCCACACACCTGGCTGTGTGCTCCACACACCTGGCTATGTGCTCCACACACCTGGCTGTGTGCTCCATACACCTGGCTGTGTGCTCCATACACCAGGCTGTGTGCTCCACACACCTGGCTGTGTGCTCCATACACCTGGCTGTGTGCTCCATACACCAGGCTGTGTGCTCCACACACCTGGCTGTGTGCTCCATACACCAGGCTGTGTGCTCCATACACCAGGCTGTGTGCTCCATACACCAGGCTGTGTGCTCCACACACCTGGCTATGTGCTCCACACACCTGACAACTCGGCGGAAATGTAATAAATTGGACCAAGATGACCAATTTACCCCCCCCCCCCGAGTCATGTATATCAGCAGTACGGGCAGGTATGGAGGCATGTATACGTGCCTACTCTCACTCGCGCCGCGTGCTTAATACATGCGTATGTATGATGTATACATCACGACCCACGAATAAGTCATGAGCACCATGGCTCAGGCTTGGGCCAGACGGCTGAGTGGACAGCGCTCGGGTTTCATAGTCCTGAGGTTCCGGGTTCGATCCCAGGCGGAGGCGGAAACAAATGGGCTGAGTTTCTTTCACCCTAATGCCCCTGTGAAAGTCTGCTTCGTTCTCGACTGTCAATCGAGAGTCTGGAGTTTACAAGCTGGGTCTGGAGTTTACAAGCTGGGTCTGGAGTTTACAAGCTGGGTCTGGAGTTTACAAGCTGAGTCTGGAGTTTACAAGCTGGGTCTGGAGTTTACAAGCTGGGTCTGGAGTTTACAAGCTGTGTCTGGAGTTTACAAGCTGGGTCTGGAGTTTACAAGCTGTGTCTGGAGTTTACAAGCTGGGTCTGGAGTTTACAAGATGGGTCTGGAGTTTACAAGCTGGGTCTGGAGTTTACAAGCTGGGTCTGGAGTTTACAAGCTGGGTCTGGAGTTTACAAGCTGTGTCTGGAGTTTACAAGCTGGGTCTGGAGTTTACAAGCTGGGTCTGGAGTTTACAAGCTGGGTCTGGAGTTAACAAGCTGGGTCTGGAGTTTACAAGCTAGGTCTGGAGTTTACGAGCTGGGTCTGGAGTTTACAACCTGGGTATGGAGTTTACAAGCTGCTGTCTGGAGTTTACATGCTGGGAGTAGAGTTTACAAGCTGGGTCGGGAGTTTACAAGCGGGGTCTGGAGTTTACAAGCTGGGTCTGGAGTTTACAAGCTGGGTCTGGAGTTTACAACCTGGGTCTGGAGTTTACAAGCTGGGTCTGGAGTTTACAAGCTGGGTCTGGAGTTTACAAGCTGGGTCTGGAGTTTACAAGCTGTGTCTGGAGTTTACAAGCTGGGTCTGGAGTTTACAAGCTGTGTCTGGAGTTTACAAGTTGGGTCTGGAGTTTACAAGCTGGGTGTAGAGTTTACAAGCTGGGTCAGGAGTTTACAAGCTGGGTCTGGAGTTTACAAGCTGGGTCTGGAGTTTACAAGCTGGGTCTGGAGTTTACAAGCTGGGTCTGGAGTTTACAAGCTGGGTCTGGAGTTTACAAGCTGGGTCTGGAGTTTACAAGCTGGGTCTGGAGTTTACAAGCTGGGTATGGAGTTTACAAGCTGCGGTCTGGAGTTTACATGCTGGGTGTAGAGTTTACAAGCTGGGTCGGGAGTTTACAAGCGGGGTCTGGAGTTTACAAGCTGGGTCTGAAGTTTACAAGCTGGGTCTGGAGTTTACAAGCTGGGTCTGGAGTTTACAAGTTGGGTCTGGAGTTTACAAGCTGGGTCTGGAGTTTACAAGATGGGTCTGGAGTTTACAAGTTGGGTCTGGAGTTTACAAGCTGGGTGTAGAGTTTACAAGCTGGGTCTGGAATTTACAAGTTGGGTCTGGAGTTTACAAGCTGGGTGTAGAGTTTACAAGCTGGGTCTGGAGTTTACAAGTTGGGTCTGGAGTTTACAAGCTGGGTGTAGAGTTTACAAGCTGGGTCTGGAGTTTACAAGCTGGGTCTGGAGTTTACAAGCTGGGTCTGGAGTTTACAAGCTATGTCTGAAGTTTACAAGCTGGGTCTGGAGTTTACAAGTTGTGTCTGGAGTTTACAAGCTGGGGTCTGGAGTTTACAAGCTGGATTTGGAGTTAACAAGCTGGGTCTGGAGTTTACAAGCTGTGTCTGGAGTTTACAAGCTGGGTTTGGAGTTTACAAGCTGGGTCTGGAATTTACAAGCTGGGTCTGGAGTTTACAAGCTGGGTCTGGAGTTTACAAGCTGTGTCTGGAGTTTACAAGCTGGGTTTGGAGTTAACAAGCTGGGTCTGGAGTTTACAAGCTGGGTCTGGAGTTTACAAGCTAGGGTCTGGAGTTTACAAGCTGGGTCTGGAGTTAACAAGCTGGGTCTGGAGTTTACAAGCTGGGTCTGGAGTTTACAAGCTAGGGTCTGGAGTTTACAAGCTGGGTCTGGAGTTAACAAGCTGGGTCTGGAGTTTACAAGCTAGGGTCTGGAGTTTACAAGCTGGGTCTGGAGTTAACAAGCTGGGTCTGGAGTTTACAAGCTGGGTTTGGAGTTAACAAGCTGGGTCTGGAGTTTACAAGCTGGGTCTGGAGTTTACAAGCTAGGGTCTGGAGTTTACAAGCTGGGTCTAGAGTATACAAGCTGGGTCTGGAGTTTACAAGCTGGGTCTAGAGTATACAAGCTGGGTCTAGAGTATACAAGCTGGGTCTGTGGTTTACAAGCTGGGTCTAGAGTATACAAGCTGGGTCTAGAGTATACAAGCTGGGTCTGGAGTTTACAAGCTGGGTCTGTGGTTTACAAGCTGGGTCTGGAGTTTACAAGCTGGGTCTGGAGTTTACAAGCTGGGTCTAGAGTTTACAAGCTGGGTCTGTGGTTTACAAGCTGGGTTTGGAGTTAACAAGCTGGGTCTGGAGTTTACAAGCTGGGTCTGGAGTTTACAAGCTGGGTCTAGAGTTTACAAGCTGGGTCTGGAGTTTACAAGCTGGGTCTGTGGTTTACAAGCTGGGTCTGGAGTTTACAAGCTGGGTCTAGAGTTTACAAGCTGGGTCTGGAGTTTACAAGCTGGGTCTGTGGTTTACAAGCTGGGTCTAGAGTATACAAGCTGGGTCTGGAGTTTACAAGCTGGGTCTAGAGTATACAAGCTGGGTCTGGAGTTTACAAGCTGGGTCTGGAGTTTACAAGCTGGGTCTGGAGTTTACAAGCTGGGTCTGGAGTTTACAAGCTGGGTCTGTGGTTTACAAGCTGGGTCTAGAGTATACAAGCTGGGTCTGGAGTTTACAAGCTGGGTCTGGAGTTTACAAGCTGGGTCTGGAGTTTACAAGCTGGGTCTGGAGTTTACAAGCTGGGTCTGTGGTTTACAAGCTGGGTCTAGAGTATACAAGCTGGGTCTGTGGTTTACAAGCTGGGTCTGGAGTTTACAAGCTGGGTCTGTGGTTTACAAGCTGGGTCTAGAGTATACAAGCTGGGTCTGGAGTTTACAAGCTGGGTCTAGAGTATACAAGCTGGGTCTGGAGTTTACAAGCTGGGTCTGGAGTTTACAAGCTGGGTCTGGAGTTTACAAGCTGGGTCTGGAGTTTACAAGCTGGGTCTGTGGTTTACAAGCTGGGTCTAGAGTATACAAGCTGGGTCTGGAGTTTACAAGCTGGGTCTGGAGTTTACAAGCTGGGTCTGTGGTTTACAAGCTGGGTCTAGAGTATACAAGCTGGGTCTGTGGTTTACAAGCTGGGTCTAGAGTATACAAGCTGGGTCTGGAGTGTTGTTTTACATATAACTTTAGTTTATTAGTAATTGCATTCATTGATATATTTTATTCGTTTATATAAACTTGTTATTGATGATTGCGTTAATACCAATTTTATTATTTAATTCGATAAATATTATTTATTTATTTCTAATGTCATTCTTTGGTTCATCATTAGCATTATTAATAAAAAAATAATATCTAACCAGAATTTTATTTTGGTAAAATTTAGCCTCATAACCCTTGTTTAGGGCAGGGGTCTCCCTCATAACCTCTAGTGTTTAGGGCAGAGGTCTCCCTCATAACCTCTAGTGTTTAGGGCAGAGGTCTCCCTCATAACCTCTAGTGTTTAGGGCAGAGGTCTCCCTCATAACCTCTAGTGTTTACGGCAGAGGTCTCCCTCATAACCTCTAATGTTTAGGGCAGAGGTCTCCCTCATAACCTCTTATGTTTAGGGCAGAGGTCTCCCTCATAACCTCTAGTGTTTAGGGCAGAGGTCTCCCTCATAACCTCTTGTGTTTAGGGCAGGGGTCTCCCTCATAACCTCTTGTGTTTAGGGCAGAGGTCTCCCTCATAACCTCATGTGTTTAGGGCAGAGGTCTCCCTCATAACCTCTAGTGTTTAGGGCAGAGGTCTCCCTCATAACCTCTTATGTTTAGGGCAGAGGTCTCCCTCATAACCTCTAGTGTTTAGGGCAGAGGTCTCCCTCATAACCTCTTGTGTTTAGGGCAGGGGTCTCCCTCATAACCTCTTGTGTTTAGGGCAGAGGTCTCCCTCATAACCTCATGTGTTTAGGGCAGAGGTCTCCCTCATAACCTCTAGTGTTTAGGGCAGAGGTCTCCCTCATAACCTCTAGTGTTTAGGGCAGAGGTCTCCCTCATAACCTCATGTGTTTAGGGCAGAGGTCTCCCTCATAACCTCTAGTGTTTAGGGCAGAGGTCTCCCTCATAACCTCTAGTGTTTAGGGCAGGGGTCTCCCTCATAACCTCTTGTGTTTAGGGCAGGGGTCTCCCTCATAACCTCTAGTGTTTAGGGCAGGGGTCTCCCTCATAACCCCTTGTGTTTAGGGCAGAGGTCTCCCTCATAACCTCTTGTGTTTAGGGCAGAGGTCTCCCTCATAACCTCATGTGTTTAGGGCAGAGGTCTCCCTCATAACCTCATGTGTTTAGGGCAGGGGTCTCCCTCATAACCTCTAGTGTTTAGGGCAGGGGTCTCCCTCATAACCTCTAGTGTTTAGGGCAGGGGTCTCCCTCATAACCTCTAGTGTTTAGGGCAGGGATCTCCCTCATAACCTCTAGTGTTTAGGGCAGGGGTCTCCCTCATAACCCCTTGTGTTTAGGACAGAGGTCTCCCTCATAACCTCTTGTGTTTAGGACAGAGGTCTCCCTCATAACCTCTTGTGTTTAGGGCAGGGGTCTCCCTCATAACCTCTTGTGTTTAGGGCAGGGATCTCCCTCATAACCTCTAGTGTTTAGGGCAGGGGTCTCCCTCATAACCTCTTGTGTTTAGGGCAGGGGTCTCCCTCATAACCCCTTGTGTTTAGGAGTATTCCTGCCCGGGCACTAAGCCTCTGACTCGCTCACGAAACGTTATTCATTTATTTTACTCAGGTGGTGGGTGTGTGTTTATGACTTGTTTGTGTGTTGGCTGCTGTAAGATGAGGTCCAATGTGTTTAACAACTTCTGCAGTTGTTAAATCTGAGTGGAAAATCTTATTTTGGTTTGAAGTTCTTCGGAGTGTTAGATAATGTTCCTGTGGTCTGTTGGGTAGTGCTCCTCAGTGCTGACATTTCCTCCCTTATTTTGTGAGGTGTAACCCTATTTACTATTTTAAATAATAAGGTCTCGTAGCCTGGTGGATAGCGCGCAGGACTCGTAATTCCGTGGCGCGGGTTCGATTCCCGCACGAGGCAGAAACAAAGGGCAAAGTTTCTTCACCCTGAATGCCCCTGTTACCTAGCAGTAAATAGGTACCTGGGAGTTAGTCAGCTGTCACGAGCTGCTTCCTGGGGGTGGAGGCCTGGTCGAGGACTGGGCCGCGGGGACACTAAAAAGCCCCGAAATCATCTCAAGATAACCTCAAGATAACCATGCACATGGGAATCCAAACCTCGTGCAGAGCAAGCGCGCTTCTATTTTCTATTGCTCCCTTTCATCAAAAAAGGCAGTTCATAGTTACCTTGAGGTTACCTTGAGGTGCTTCCGGGGCTTAGCGTCCCCGCGGCCCGGTCGTCGACCAGGCCTCCTGGTTGCCGGACTGATCAACCAGGCTGTTGGACGCGGCTGCTCGCAGCCTGACGTACGAGTCACAGCCTGGTTGATCAGGTATCCTTTGGATACCTGATACCAACTTTGGATTAGTTGGTTGAATTCTTGTACCAACCCACAGATCTTGATGTTGCAACTGTTTTCTTGTGGTCACTGTAGGTCTTCTGCATTGCTCTACCTCTAATAATATTATTAATCAACACTAGACTCGGTGGTATGTAAATGTCTCTATTCTTCCCCACTTAGTTATAGGTTTTGCAGCTTAATCTGCAATGTCATTCCCTATTATTCCTACATGACTTGGCACTCGGTTGATAAGTACCCGACGGCCTTGATATTTGAGTGTTTGCAATAATGTTATGATTTTTCTGGTTTCTTTTTGCAAGGTTTCAATGGCAGTTCTCGAATCTGTATGTAACGTGTCGGTGTTCAGCAAGAGCACGTTACAAAGCTTGTTGAATGGCTAGCATCTCTGTAAAGTTGAACACCTGTTTGAGAGCCTTCAACTAACTACAGAATTCCCTGCTGTAACTGCAGCTGCAGGTTCATATCTCTGTAGTTTGTTAAGTCTGTGAAGCTGTCAGGCACTAAGTTTGCTTCTATATTAATCTGTGTAATGATGCATAGCAGATCAGCCTGATTCCCTTTTCCTTCAAGAGTCGTAATCTTAATGTCTGCTGGCAGCGATTCCCAAGGTGCTTGCTGTTACGAACCCAATTCCATCGTCGGAGCACATAGCAGCGACGTCAACGCCATCTGTGAGTCCGCTCCCAAACCCCCCACTACATGGACGACGCCATCTGTTGGTGACAGGATGATACCAGCAAGCGGCGCTAGATTCCTGTCCTAGTCAGATCAAGAGGTAGCTGGTGCTGACCTCTGGTGAGGTGGCGCCTAGAAAATCAGCGCCATCTATTGTAGGAGGAGTTGTATGTCTATGTCAGAGTCCGTAAGTGTTGTTTCCTAGTGTCCCATGTACTGACCAGTGTACTGGTGACGTGTCTGTATCAACAGAGGCGACGTAGGGCTGCTGTGGTACGAGGACAGTCAGTCTACCCAGGGCAGCCTATCTCTCTACCTCATTCTGCTTTACGGAAGCAGTGAGCCGCCGCCGAAGAGGAACTGTGTAGTGTTCTACTGTCTGCCTGTGATGTGGCAGTGGCAGAATTCGGCGTACCCGGGACTGGCTAGCGGAAGAGACGACCAACAGTAAGGTGCTACGGAGGAGTGTAACTAGCTAGTTACAAGAAGCTCCTGCCAGGGGTTCGCTACCCTTGTATTAGTTCGTGTAGAGGCCCAGCAGCGCGAGGCTGATGTTCTCTGCCAGCACCGGGCTGGAGAGTGATTGTGGGCGTTCACAAGGAGCACCTAGTGAGGCTGTGTATAGGCTGGCCCGTGGCTAGGGTAGACTCGTTGGTGTTTCCCAGTACTGGTGGAGGACGGTACTGTGTGTTGAGGAAACACGGTAGTTGACAAGGTTGCATCGTTTGAGCATCGCGGAGCGCTTAGTGTTCTATGAGAGCGACACTTGTGTATATATCAGTGTAGTAATACTTCCTTTTTGATTTTATATATGAGGTGATGGGAAAGTGATTATATGTGAATATATTGATAATTGATGAAGTGTAGTATTCAATGCAACTCCCCCATTGTGTTTTACTTGCATTACCAAACTCAGTCCTTGAAAGCCACTACTAACTTGGGGTTGGATACCAGAACTTTAGTTCCTCTAGCAAAGAACCCGGTTGCGACCCATTGTGGCCGTAACACTTGCATAACGAAGTCTGCATATATTTCGTCAACACCCTTCTCAGTGATTGTATTTGTTATATTGAATGTATTGATGGTGTTTATTGTACAATGGGTCCACCTGTTGCTTCTGTCTCGAGTTAGTGGCCGACTGATTATATCTTTAAGTGAACTGATTCTTGGTCTGATTAATATCTTGGTCAGCATGCAGGCACCAAGGCCGTTTAACCTTATTTCAACCCGTGTTAGTTTACTTTCGAGTCTGAGGTTTAGCATTTTTTGTCCATCAGGGAGCCCTTGTTATGACTCGCATTGCATCGTTGTGAATTACCTCAACGTTTGCCCACTGGCCAGGAGAATGAGTGAGACAGGAGCTGCATAATCAACCAGGAAACTACCGGCGAGTATGTAAGATTTTTTAACATTGTGTCCCATTCCTAGACGCTCCTAGGCGCTCCTAGACGCTCCTAGGCGCTCCTAGACGCTCCTAGGCGCTCCTAGACGCTTCTAAACGATCTTAGGCGCTCCTAGACGCTCTTAGGCGCTTTTAGACGATCCTAGGCGCTCCTTGACGCTCCTAGGCGCTCCTTGACGCTCCTAGGTGCTCCTAGACGATCCTAGGCGCTCTTAGACGCTCCTAGACAGGGCCCCTGTGGTTGCTCTCATTATATTCATTATAGTCGTGATTTTGCTGTCTCCTTCATGTACTGAATTTGCTTGATGGACGTCATTTTAAAATCCATCCACACTCCGAGATATTGGTGTTGTGTAACCCACTGAAGGTTAATGTCTTGAATGTGTAGGTGCCTGTCTAGAGTGTCGCCAACTGGCAGCATTGCCTTACATTTATCTGAAGAGATTCTTATCCTTAAAATGCCGCATTCAAACGTTACTTTATCTAGCAGATACTTCTGCGTTGAAGGCCCAGTGACGCATAATGTTACAGCATCAGCATAGCTTAGCAATTTAACCTCTTCTGCAATTGCCATGGTAACGAGATTTATCTTAAGGATGTCAGTAACACTTGGGCTTGATTTACTGTGTATGTGAAGGTGGAGGGGGGAGGGGGGGAAGAGTTTAGAGCAACATCTTAGAGCGGTAAGAGATGTGCAACACAGCATCTTAGTGGTAAGAGGTGCAACACAAGATCTTAAAGCGGTAGGAGAGATGCAACACAACATCTTAGAGCGGTAAGATGGCAACACAAACTCTTAGAGCGGTAAGAGAGATGCAACACAACATCTTAGAGAGGTAAGAGAGATGCAACACAACATCTTAGAGCGGTAAGAGAGATGCAACACAAACTCTTAGAGAGGTAAGAGAGATGCAACACAACATCTTAGAGCGGTAAGAGAGATGCAACACAACATCTTAGAGCGGTAAGAGATGCAACACAACATCTTAGAGAGGTAAGAGATGCAACACAACATCTTAGAGAGGTAAGAGATGCAACACAACATCTTAGAGCGGTAAGAGAGATGCAACACAAACTCTTAGAGAGGTAAGAGAGATGCAACACAAACTCTTAGAGAGGTAAGAGAGATGCAACACAACATCTTAGAGAGGTAAGAGATGCAACACAACATCTTAGAGCGGTAAGAGAGATGCAACACAAACTCTTAGAGAGGTAAGAGAGATGCAACACAAACTCTTAGAGAGGTAAGAGATGCAACACAACATCTTAGAGAGGTAAGAGATGCAACACAACATCTTAGAGCGGTAAGAGAGATGCAACACAAACTCTTAGAGCGGTAAGAGAGAAGCAACACAACATCTTAGAGCGGTAAGAGAGAAGCAACACAACATCTTAGAGAGGTAAGAGAGATGCAACACAAACTCTTAGAGCGGTAAGAGAGAAGCAACACAACATCTTAGAGAGGTAAGAGAGATGCAACACAAACTCTTAGAGAGGTAAGAGAGAAGCAACACAACATCTTAGAGAGGTAAGAGAGATGCAACACAAACTCTTAGAGCGGTAAGAGAGAAGCAACACAACATCTTAGAGAGGTAAGAGAGATGCAACACAAACTCTTAGAGCGGTAAGAGAGAAGCAACACAACATCTTAGAGAGGTAAGAGAGATGCAACACAAACTCTTAGAGAGGTAAGAGAGATGCAACACAACATCTTAGAGAGGTAAGAGATGCAACACAACATCTTAGAGAGGTAAGAGATGCAACACAACATCTTAGAGAGGTAAGAGAGAAGCAACACAACATCTTAGAGAGGTAAGAGAGATGCAACACAACATCTTAGAGAGGTAAGAGAGAGGCAACACAACATCTTAGAGAGGTAAGAGAGATGCAACACAACATCTTAGAGCGGTAAGAGAGATGCAACACAACATCTTAGAGAGGTAAAAGAGATGCAACACAACATCTTAGAGAGGTAAGAGATGCAACACAACATCTTAGAGAGGTAAGAGAGATGCAACACAACATCTTAGAGAGGTAAGAGAGATGAAACACAACATCTTAGAGAGGTAAGAGAGATGAAACACAACATCTTAGAGAGGTAAGAGATGCAACACAACATCTTAGAGAGGTAAGAGAGATGAAACACAACATCTTAGAGAGGTAAGAGAGATGAAACACAACATCTTAGAGAGGTAAGAGAGAGGCAACACAACATCTTAGAGAGGTAAGAGAGAGGCAACACAACATCTTAGAGAGGTAAGAGATGCAACACAACATCTTAGAGAGGTAAGAGATGCAACACAACATCTTAGAGAGGTAAGAGAGATGAAACACAACATCTTAGAGAGGTAAGAGAGATGCAACACAACATCTTAGAGCGGTAAGAGAGATGAAACACAACATCTTAGAGAGGTAAGAGATGCAACACAACATCTTAGAGAGGTAAGAGAGATGCAACACAACATCTTAGAGAGGTAAGAGAGATGAAACACAACATCTTAGAGAGGTAAGAGAGATGAAACACAACATCTTAGAGCGGTAAGAGATGCAACACAACATCTTAGAGAGGTAAGAGATGCAACACAACATCTTAGAGAGGTAAGAGAGAGGCAACACAACATCTTAGAGAGGTAAGAGATGCAACACAACATCTTAGAGAGGTAAGAGATGCAACACAACATCTTAGAGAGGTAAGAGATGCAACACAACATCTTAGAGAGGTAAGAGAGAAGCAACACAACATCTTAGAGAGGTAAGAGATGCAACACAACATCTTAGAGAGGTAAGAGAGATGCAACACAACATCTTAGAGAGGTAAGAGAGATGAAACACAACATCTTAGAGAGGTAAGAGAGATGAAACACAACATCTTAGAGCGGTAAGAGATGCAACACAACATCTTAGAGAGGTAAGAGATGCAACACAACATCTTAGAGAGGTAAGAGATGCAACACAACATCTTAGAGAGGTAAGAGAGAAGCAACACAACATCTTAGAGAGGTAAGAGAGATGCAACACAACATCTTAGAGAGGTAAGAGATGCAACACAACATCTTAGAGAGGTAAGAGAGAAGCAACACAACATCTTAGAGAGGTAAGAGAGAAGCAACACAACATCTTAGAGAGGTAAGAGATGCAACACAACATCTTAGAGAGGTAAGAGATGCAACACAACATCTTAGAGAGGTAAAAGAGATGCAACACAACATCTTAGAGAGGTAAGAGAGAGGCAACACAACATCTTAGAGAGGTAAGAGATGAAACACAACAGCTATTGAATATTCAAGAATATTCAAATGAACCTTTGACTGTGGCTTCTTCTCCATAAACACGAACACACAGCTGCTTTGGAGAAAGTGCAACACCGGGCTATAAAAATCATTCTAGAACTAAGTCGACTCTCACACCAAGAACGGTTGACGACCACAACGCTAAGAACACTGCAAACCAGTCACGACAGGGCGGATCTCATCTAAAAAATACTGAACAGTTTGGAGACTATTGATTATTCAAACAACTTCTTTTATAGGTCAGATGTAACACAAACAAGGAGCAACGGTTTCAGGCTCAACAAGCCACAATGTGGGACTGAGAACAGAGAATCCTTTCATCAACAGGGTTATTAACCCATGGAACCGCCTACCCGCCCAAGCTGTAAATGATAAGTCATTATTGCAATTAAAAATTCAGCTGGATTAAATAATCAAAACAAATAAGGGGGGGTAAGGGCAGTAGAACTTCTAGTTGCAATTCTTTTTACCATGTCGTAGCGCAGTCGATTAAGGCAGCGTCTGGGATGCTCTCGGACGTAGGTTCGAACCCTCGTCATGGCTCTTGTGGGTTTGTTCATTTGATGCATCACGCTGTTGTGATTTCTTTGTGTAAAGTGTAGTGCAAATAAGGGGGACTTTTGACAAGCCGCCGGCGTTCCGTCCTTATCGAGGGCACAAGTGAGATGGTGGTTTGGTTCTCGCCTCACAATCGGGGATCCTGAGTTCGATTTCTGACGGGACAAAATTGGTTGGGCACGTTTTCTTCCACCTAATGGACCTGTTCACCTAGCAGTAAATAGGTACCCGGGAGTTAGTTAACGTATGTGGGATTGTATCCCAGTGAGGGATAAGACAAGACTTTACATCTCACCAAGACTTTACATCTCACCAAGACTTTACATCTCACCAAGACTTTACATCTCACCAAGACTTTACATCTCACCAAGACTTTACATCTCACCAAGACTTTACATGTCACCAAGACTTTACATGTCACCAAGACTTTACATCTCACCAAGACTTTACCTCTCACCAAGACTTTACATCTCACCAAGACTTTACATCTCACCAAGACTTTACATCTCACCAAGACTTTACATCTCACCAAGACTTTACATCTCACCAAGACTTTACATGTCACCAAGACTTTACATGTCACCAAGACTTTACATCTCACCAAGACTTTACCTCTCACCAAGACTTTACATCTCACCAAGACTTTACATCTCACCAAGACTTTACATCTCACAAAGACTTTACATCTCACCAAGACTTTACATCTCACCAAGACTTTACATGTCACCAAGACTTTACATCTCACCAAGACTTTACATCTCACCAAGACTTTACCTCTCACCAAGACTTTACATCTCACCAAGACTTTACATCTCACCAAGACTTTACATCTCACCGTCTAATATTAGACGTTGAGATGTAAAGTCTCGTCGTAACCACACACTTAAGACCTTGACAAAGGAGAGTGCGGAAGACTTGGTGTGAATTCTCTCCATAAATATCACAAATACGAGAGTGTGGGGCTTCATGCTATTTTAATAATGTGATAATTTTATTTAGCAGTGAATTACTTCGTTTTGTCGGGTGAGGAAACCTGTGTATGTGTGGATTATTGTGGCACTGTGTCTGTGAGAAGACATTACAGGTGGAAACTTAGTACCCAGATGAGCCACAGGGACGTTAGAAAGAATGTTGTCAGTGTCAGAGTTTACAGTCTCCGTGGTGTAGTGGTAAGACACTCGCCTGGCGTTCCGCGAGCGCTATGTCATGGGTTCGTATCCTGGCCGGGGAGGATTTACTGGGCGCAATTCCTTAACTGTAGCCTCTGTTTAACGCAACAGTAAAATGTGTACTTGGATGAAAAAACGATTCTTCGCGGCAGGGGATCGTATTCCAGGGACCTGCCCGAAACGCTACGCGTACTAGTGGCTGTACATGAATGTAACAACTCTTGTATATATCTCAAAAAAAAAAAAAAAAAAAAAGTAGTTAATAAATGGAATGCATTAGGAAGTGTTGTGGTGGAGGCTGACTCCATACACAGTTTCAAGTGTAGATATGATAGAGCCCAGTAGGCTCAGGAACCTGTACACCAGTTGATTGACAGTTGAGAGGCGGGACCAAAGAGCCAGAACTCAACCCCCGCAAACACAACTAGGGTGAGTACACCTAGGTGAGTATCACTACTTATTTTCAACAATGTTTACGCCTGATCGAATTTTCCGTTTTCTTAAACGTCGAGTAAAATACTAGAGAAAACTTATGCTTTGGGGTAACTAACGTATCTTATCACCAACGCCTAGTGCCTTTCACAATTATATTTGCTATTGAAATAAATGTTACTAAATATAACTAGCTGTGTTAACAGTAAACTGACACAAAGGAACACCATAGTAAAACGAGTATTAAGTTTTTTATTCATGGTTTTGCCAGAATTCATCATTTAAAAAAATATATTCATGGATCTCAAGAAATGACCTCTTGATAATAATTTTAAATAAGGAATCTGACCCAAACTAAACTATTTATATAGTAGTTCCATTGTGTTCATTTCTGTTTGCAAGCGTCGCAGTTGCTGATCACGGCAATAGGCCTACCTGTAGGCTGAGCGAATGAGTATCCGTATTGTAATTATAGTAATAATATATATACAGTACTGTATATATATATATATATATATATATATATTTATATATATATATATATAATATATATATATATAATTTCTTTTCACTGTTGGAGGTAAATCAAAAATCAATTCTCCAAAATTCATTTTTATTTCTAGTCTGACGCGACACGGGCGCGTTTCATAAAACTTATTACATTTTCAAAGACTTTAGTTCACAAATACACAACTGAATAGAACTGACGCATCTCCGATTTTATATCTACATTTGAGTGAGGTGGAAGGGGTGATGTGGCATTAACACAAGACAGAACAAGAGGTGGTATTAATAGGGTAGTAATTTCATCAACACAAGCCAGAACATGAAACAATGGATATTGAATAGAAGTGTTTGTAGAAAGCCTATTGGTCCATATTTCTTGATGCTTCTATATTGGAGCGGAGTCTTGAGGTGGGTAGAATATAGTTGTGCAATAATTGGCTGTTGATTGCTGGTGTTGACTTCTTGATGTGTAGTGCCTCGCAAACGTCAAGCCGCCTGCTATCGCTGTATCTATCGATGATTTCTGTGTTGTTTACTAGGATTTCTCTGACGCTGGTTTGGTTGTGGGAAGAGATTATATGTTCCTTAATGGAGCCCTGTTGCTTATGCATCGTTAAACGCCTAGAAAGAGATGTTGTTGTCTTGCCTATATACTGGGTTTTTTGGAGCTTACAGTCCCCAAGAGGGCATTTGAAGGCATAGACGACGTTAGTCTCTTTTAAAGCGTTCTGTTTTGTGTCTGGAGAGTTTCTCATGAGTAGGCTGGCCGTTTTTCTGGTTTTATAGTAAATCGTCAGTTGTATCCTCTGATTTCTGTCTGTAGGGATAACGTTTCTATTAACAATATCTTTCAGGACCCTTTCCTCCGTTTTATAGGCTGTGGAAAAGAAGTTCCTGTAAAATAGTCTAATAAGTTCCTAATAAAATAGTCTGGGGCCTCGTAGCCTGGTGGATAGTGTGCAGGATTCGTAATTCTGTGGCGCGGGTTCGATTCCCGCACGAGGCAGAAACAAATGGGCAAAGTTTCTTTCACCCTGAATGCCCCTGTTTCCTAGCAGTAAATAGGTACCTAGGAGTTAGTCAGCTGTCACGGGCTGCTTCCTGGGGGTGGAGGCCTGGTCGAGGACCGGGCCGCGGGGACTTAGAGCCCCGAAATCATCTCAAGATAACCTCAAGATATAAGAGGGTATAGGTGTTGTGTTAGTTGTCTCTTCAGAGGTTGCTTGGCGTTTCACCTTCCTTCTTATGATGTCTTCAACATTTGTTGTGAATCAATCAAACATTTGTTTGGTCCCAAAATCTGGCGCCGTCTCCGCCAGGGCAAAAGCCGCCTTACGGCGCTGCTACTTAAGGGCGAAAGTTGAGAACATGGAAAGTGAAAGTTACGACGTCGTATCTTCTTCTCTTATTACCTCGTGACGTCACAACGGGGGACGTACGTGACGTCACAACGGAGGACGTACGTGACGTCACAACGGGGGACGTACGTGACGTCACAACGGGGGACGTACGTGACGTCACAACGGAGACGCTCATGACGTCACAACGGAGACATTAATGACGTCACAACAGGAACGTTCATGACGTCACAACGGAAACGTTCATGGATCAACAGCAACGTGACGAGGACTCCTGCAGAGGGCAACAACAGGCCCACCGCAGACATTAACCTGGACGCAGAAGAGCAGGCATTCGACACCACCAGTACGCAGACGCAGGAGAGCAGACACAGGAGTGCAGACATAGGACAGCAGACGCAGAACAGCAGACGCAGAACAGCAGACGCAGAACAGCAGACGCAGGACAGCAGACGAAGAAGAGCAGGCGCAGCAGAGCAGACACAGGAGTGCAGACACAGGACAGCAGACGCAGGAGAACAGGCGCAGGAGAGCAGACACAGGAGTGCAGACACAGGACAGCAGACGCAGAACAGCAGACGCAGGACAGCAGACGCAGAAGAGCAGGCGCAGCAGAGCAGACGCAGGAGTGCAGAAACAGGATAGCAGACGCAGGACAGCAGACGCAGAAGAGCAGGCGCAGCTGACGCATGAGAGCAGAAGCATGAGAGCAGACGCGGGAGAGCAGACGCATGAGAGCAGACGCAGGAGAGCAGACGCAGGAGAGCAGACGCAGGGGAGCAGACGCGGGAGATCAGACACAAGAGAGCAGACGCAGGAGATCAGACGCAAGAGAGCAGACGCAGGAGAGCAGACGCAGGGGAGCAGACGCGGGACATCAGACACAAGAGAGCAGACACAAGAGAGCAGACGCAAGAGAGCAGACGCAGGAGAGCAGACGCGGGAGAGCAGACACAGGAGAGCAGACGCAGGAGAGCAGACACAGGAAAGCAGACACAAGAGAGCAGACGCAGGAGAGCAGACGCAGGAGAGCAGACGCAGGAGAGCAGAAGGATGACTGGGGTCTTCCATCTCTGCTCGTGACCTGTCTTGTGTCCCTGGCCTGGTGACCTGTGTGGGTGTTGGCAGGTGTTTACCTTTGCACCTGATGCCGCTGTTCACTTCCCAGTAAATAAATAAATACTTTGAAAGTTCTAAAACAATTATTTTAGCCGCGCTAATTAATTAGTTAACCTATTCAATTTTAAAATCATTAATTAAAAAACTATTTTTGTTTATAAATGACAATTTACTCGATATTAATTCCAGTATATTAAGTCTGTTTCCCACCGACTCTCATATCAGATAATTAATATATTTTTATAAAGACTTAAATATACACGTAGAAGCGGATTGTAAGAATTAGGTCAGACTTGAGGAACTTGTAAGGATCTCAGAGGATGATATATTGATGCTGAAAACGTCTTCACGACGTGATTGGAAAAAAGAGTGTGTGTGTGTGTGTGTGTGTGTGTGTGTGTGTGTCTGTGTGTCAGAGTGTGTGTGTGTGTGTGTGTGTGTGTGTGTGTATTTACTATTTGTGTCTGCAGAATCGAACTATTTAGCTATTGGCCCCCGCCTTTCTAACCAATCTATTTTTCCTCTAATATATATTTGCTACATCTATTTCTCTCTAACACACACACACATACATACGTCCCCCAGGAAGCAGCCCGAAGCAGCTGTCTAACTCCCAGATACCTGTTTATTGCTAGGGGAACAGACGCGTCAGGATGAAAGAAACTTTGCCCATTTGTTTCTGCCTCGGCCGGGAATCGAACCCTGGCCATTGAAACTACGTCCCCCAAGCGCTATCCACTCATCCGTGAGGCCCCTATGAGTGTGTACTCACCTAGCTGTACTAGTGCGGGCTTGAGCTCTGGCTCTTTGGTCCCGCCTCTAAACTGTTAATCAACTGGTGTACAGGTTCCTGAGCTACTGGGCTCTATCATATCTACATTTGATACTGTGCATGGAGTCAGCTTCCACCACATCACTGCCTAATGCATTCCATTTACTAACTATTTTAAGACTGAAGAATTTTTTTTTACTGTCTCTGTGGCTCATTTGGGTACTAAGTTTCCACCTGTGTCCCCTTGTTCGTGTTCCAATCATACTAAATAGTTTGTCTTTGTCCACCCTGTCAATTCCCCTGAGAATTTTATAGGTGGTTATCATGTCTCCCCTTACTCTTCTGTCTTCCAGGGACGTGAGGTTTAGCTCCTGTAGCCTTTCCTCGTAGCTCATACCTCTCAGTTCCGGGACCAGTCTATTGGCATTCCTCTGAATCTTCTCTAACTTTGTCTTGTGTTTAATTAGGTATGGACTCTATGCTCGAGTTGCATACTTCAGGATTGGTCTGACATAAGTGGTATACAAGGTCCTGAATGATTCCTTACACAGGTTTCTAAAGGTAGTTCTTATATTGGCCAATTTAGCATATTCCATTGATGATATCTTTTTGATTTGGGCTTCTGGGGACAGATTCGGTATGATATCAACCCCTAGATCTTTCTCTCTATTTGACTCTTGCAGGATATCACCTCCCAGATGGTATCTTGTGTTCAACCTTCTGCTCCCT
This sequence comes from Procambarus clarkii, assembly GCF_040958095.1. Lineage (NCBI taxonomy): Eukaryota > Metazoa > Arthropoda > Malacostraca > Decapoda > Cambaridae > Procambarus > Procambarus clarkii. The sequence continues at coordinate 6,148,428 of NC_091201.1, forward strand.
TCGCCTAATTTCATTACCTTACACTTTCCTGAGTTAAACTTTAGCAGCAATTTTCTAGACCATTCCTCCAGTTTGTCCAGGTCATCCTATAGTCTCTGTCTATCTTCATCTGTCTTGATTCTTCTCATAATTTTTGCATCATCAGCAAACATCGAGAGGAATGAGTCTATACCCTCTGGAAGATCGTTTACATATATTAGAAACAGGATGGGTTCAAGTACTGAGCCCTGTGGGACTCCGCTGGTGACATCTCGCCACTCCGATGACTCCCCCCCTCACCGTTACTCGCTGTTTTCTGTTGCTTAGATGTGCCCTTATCCACTGGAGCACCTTCCCTTTTACTCCTGCCTGTTTCTCCAACTTTTGTAACAGCCTTTTATGGGGTACTGTGTCAAAGGTTCTCTGACAGTCCAAGAAAATTTAGTCTGCTCACACTTCTCTTTCTTGCCTAGTTTTTTTCGCCTGGTCATATAATTCTATTAAGCCTGAGAGGCACGATTTACCATCTCTGAACCCATGTTGGTGGTGTGTCACAAAACTATTTCCCTCCAGATGCTCTACGAGCCTTTTCCTCACGATCTTCTCCATCACCTTGCATGGTATACAAGTTAGGGACACTGGCCTGTAGTTCACTGCCTCTTGCCTGTCACCCTTTTTCTATATTGGGACTACGTTAGCTGTCTTCCAACTTTTCGGAAGGTCTCCTGTTTCCAGTGACCTGTTATACACCATAGAGAGTGGCACACTTAGTGCTTCTGCACTTTATTTTAGTATTAACGGTGAAATTCTGTCAGGCCCAACATCCTTTGTCACATTCAACTCCAACAGATTCTTTTTGACCTCATCACTGGTGACGATAAATTCATCCAAGGTTGCTTGGTTTGCCTCCTTATTTAGTGCAGAGGCTTCTTACTCTATTGTGAATCTCTTGTTAAGTTCTTCACACACCTCCTTGTCGGTCTCTGTGTATTTATTCTCCCCTTTTCATCACTTATTCTCAGTTTCATCACTTGGTACTTCACTGCTGTTTTCCTCCTGATGTGGCTGTGGAGCAGCTTTGGTTGGGTCTTAGCTGTACTTGCGATGTCATTTTCATAATGTCTCTCAGCTTCCCTCCTCACGCTGAGGTACTCATTTCTTGCCATCTGGTATCGGTCCCTGCTCTCTGGTGTTCTGTTATTCCTGTAATTTCTCCGTGTTCTTGTACTCATTTGCTTCGTTATCATACATTCCCGATTGAACCAGGGATTTTCCTGTTGCTATTCATTTCTTTTCCTTTTGGGCCGGGATAAACCTGTCTGCAGCTACCTGGCATTTCTGGGTGACGTAGTCAATCCCGTCACTTTGTCAAGCACAAGACGAAGCTGGAAAAAGTCCAAAGGTATGCCACTAGGCTAGTCCCAGAAGTAAGAAGCATGAGTTACATGGACAGGCTGCGTGAAATGCACCTCACGTCGCTGGAAAACAGAAGAGCTCGGGGAGACATGATCACCACATTAAAAAATCTCAGGAGAATTGACAGGGTAGAAAAGAATGGATTATTTAACACGGGTGGTACACGCACAAGGGACACAGGTGGAAGCTTAGTACCCAAATGAGCCATAGTGACATTAGAAATAATTTTTTTCAGTGTCAGAGTAGTTAACAGGTGGAATGCATTAGGCAGTAATGTGGTGGAGGTTGACTCCATACACAGTTTCAAATGTAGATATGATAGAGCTCAGTAGGCTCAGGAATCTGTACACCTGTTGATTGACAGTTGAGAGGCGGGACCAAAGAGCTAAAACTCAACCCCCGAAAGCACAAATAGGTGAGTACACACACACACACACACACACACACACACACACACACACACACACACACACACACAGGAAACAGCTCCGTAACACTCCCTGATACCTATTTACTACTAGGTAACAGGGCTTCAGGGTGGAAGAAATTTTGCCCATTTGTTTCTGCCTGGTCCGGGAATCGAACCCGGGTTGTCCACTCAGCTACCAGACCCCTTGGTGTGTGTGTGTGTGTGTGTGTGTGTGTGTGTGTGTGTGTGTGTGTGTGTGTGTGTGTGTGTGTACGTGTGTGTGTGTTTACTAGTTGTGTTTTTACGGGGGTTGAGCTTTGCTCTTTCGGCCCGCCTCTCAACTGTCAATCAACTGTTTACTAACTACTTTTTTTTTTTTTTTCACACCACACACACACACCCCAGGAAGCAGCCCGTGACAGCTGACTAACTCCCAGGTACCTATTTACTGCTAGGTAACAGGGGCACTTAGGGTGAAAGAAACTTTGCCCATTTGTTTCTGCCTCGTGCGGGAATCGAACCCGCGCCACAGAATTACGAGTCCTGCGCGCTATCCACCAGGCTACGAGGCCCGAGGCGAGGCCACACACACACACACACACGTGTGTGTGTGTGTGTGTGTGTGTGTGTGTGTGTGTGTGTGTGTGTGTGTGTGTGTGTGTGTGTGTGTGTGTGTGTGTGTGTGTGTGTGTGTGTATTATCAATTCATGACCTTCTGTCTGCATAAACAAGTTATATTCGCCACTAATTTGCAAACAAAACAGATTCATAGACGTAGTGAATACAACCACTACTCCCCCCCCCCCCTCTGTGGGACTGTGGGACCCCCCCCCCAGCCCACAGGAGCCGGGGCTGGGCTGTGTGTGGGGCTCCACAGACCACAGACCACATGCACAGCGCCAACCACGAAGGCTTCAGACTTGCGGAAGACCTGAGTTAGTGGTCAGCATGCATTGCTGACCTGAGTTAGTGGTCAGCATGCATTGCTGAGTTAGTGGTCAGCATGCATTGCTGACACAAACAGTTTAACAAGTCTCAAGAACAGATATGTGGCAAGTGAGAGAGGGAGAGAGAGAGGGAGAGAGAGAGAGAGAGAGAGAGAGAGAGAGAGAGAGAGAGAGAGAGAGAGGGAGAGAGACAGAGACAGACAGACAGACAGACAGACAGACAGACAGACAGACAGACAGACAGACAGACAGACAGACAGACAGACAGACAGAGAGAGAGAGAGAGAGAGAGAGAGAGAGCAGACTAAAGTATTCACAGCCTCTCACGTCACCATAATATCAACACTGTTACATTATTAGCAAGTAAGGCTTCACACTTTCTGAATTGTTGCAAGTGATCAATGACTCGTTGATACAGAGAGTGCACGATAGCGCCTCGCGTCACCGGCGAGTAGTTACTGAATCAATGAGTACGCAAAAATTACCCTTTGTTGCGTCAGGCCGCATCACCTACACACTATCACTTGCAGATACTGTGAACTGTGTGATTTACAACAGTAAAATTTTTTATTTTATTTTTTATTTGGCAACTATGATGTACTTAACGAGGTTTTTTCCCCTCCTCCTTCACTCCTGTAGGCTAACGACCTACTTCATCCTTAGGATGCTTCCCACAACAGTTCTCTGACTCCTGGCGACCTGATATAATTACTATCTGATACAACTTGTTGGTTTTAAAGTTCATATTGTATATGTCTTCATATGTGATCCTCACTGTTTTGTGTGGCAGTGAATATGAGCACCATCCTCACTGTCGTGTGTGGCAGTGAATATGAGCACCATCCTCACTGTCCTGTGTGACAGTGAATATGAGCACCATCCTCACTGTCCTGTGTGGCAGTGAATATGAGCACCACCCTCACTGTCGTGTGTGGCAGTGAATATGAGCACCACCGTCACTGTCGTGTGTGGCAGTGAATATGAGCACCACCCTCACTGTTCTGTGTGACAGTGAATATGAGCACCATCCTCACTGTCTTGTGTGACAGTGAATATGAGCAGCACCCTCACTGTCCTGTGTGGCAGTGAATATGAGCACCATCCTCACTGTTCTGTGTGGCAGTGAATATGAGCACCACCCTCACTGTCCTGTGTGGGAGTGAATATGAGCACCATCCTCACAGTCTTGTGTGACAGTGAATATGAGCAGCACCCTCACTGTCGTGTGTGGCAGTGAATATGAGCACCATCCTCACTGTTCTGTGTGGCAGTGAATATGAGCACCATCCTCACTGTCCTGTGTGGCAGTGAATATGAGCAGCACCCTCACTGTCCTGTGTGACAGTGAATATGAGCACCACCCTCACTGTCCTGTGTGGCAGTGAATATGAGCACCATCCTCACTGTCCTGTGTGGCAGTGAATATGAGCACCACCCTCACTGTCTTGGGTGGCAGTGAATATGAGCACCACCCTCACTGTCCTGTGTGACAGTGAATATGAGCACCATCCTCACTGTCTTGTGTGACAGTGAATATGAGCAGCACCCTCACTGTCCTGTGTGGCAGTGAATATGAGCACCACCCTCACTGTCCTGTGTGGCAGTGAATATGAGCACCACCCTCACTGTCTTGTGTGGCAGTGAATATGAGCAGCACCCTCACTGTCGTGTGTGGCAGTGAATATGAGCACCATCCTCACTGTCTTGTGTGACAGTGAATATGAGCAGCACCCTCACTGTCCTGTGTGGCAGTGAATATGAGCACCATCCTCACTGTCCTGTGTGGCAGTGAATATGAGCACCATCCTCACTGTCGTGTGTGGCAGTGAATATGAGCACCATCCTCACTGTCGTGTGTGGCAGTGAATATGAGCACCATCCTCACTGTTCTGTGTGACAGTGAATATGAGCACCATCCTCACTGTCCTGTGTGGCAGTGAATATGAGCACCACCCTCACTGTCGTGTGTGGCAGTGAATATGAGCACCACCGTCACTGTCGTGTGTGGCAGTGAATATGAGCACCACCCTCACTGTTCTGTGTGACAGTGAATATGAGCACCATCCTCACTGTCTTGTGTGACAGTGAATATGAGCAGCACCCTCACTGTCGTGTGTGGCAGTGAATATGAGCACCATCCTCACTGTCGTGTGTGGCAGTGAATATGAGCACCACCCTCACTGTTCTGTGTGACAGTGAATATGAGCACCATCCTCACTGTCCTGTGTGGCAGTGAATATGAGCACCATCCTCACTGTCCTGTGTGGCGGTGAATATGAGCACCATCCTCACTGTCCTGTATGGCAGTGAATATGAGCACCACCCTCACTGTCCTGTGTGGCAGTGAATATGACCAGCACCACCCTCACTGTCCTGTGTGGCAGTGAATATGAGCACCATCCTCACTGTCCTGTGTGGCAGTGAATATGAGCACCACCCTCACTGTCCTGTGTGACAGTGAATATGAGCACCACCCTCACTGTCGTGTGTGGCAGTGAATATGAGCACCATCCTCACTGTCGTGTGTGGCAGTGAATATGAGCACCACCCTCACTGTCCTGTTTGGCGTTGAATATGAGCACCACCCTCACTGTTCTGTGTGGCGTTGAATATGAGCACCATCCTCACTGTCCTGTGTGGCAGTGAATATGAGCACCACCCTCACTGTCCTGTGTGGCAGTGAATATGAGCACCACCCTCACTGTCGTGTGTGGCAGTGAATATGAGCACCATCCTCACTGTCGTGTGTGGCAGTGAATATGAGCACCACCCTCACTGTTCTGTGTGACAGTGAATATGAGCACCATCCTCACTGTCCTGTGTGGCTGTGAATATGAGCACCATCCTCACTGTCCTGTGTGGCGGTGAATATGAGCACCATCCTCACTGTCCTGTATGGCAGTGAATATGAGCACCACCCTCACTGTCCTGTGTGGCAGTGAATATGACCAGCACCACCCTCACTGTCCTGTGTGGCAGTGAATATGAGCACCACCCTCACTGTCCTGTGTGGCAGTGAATATGAGCACCACCCTCACTGTCCTGTGTGACAGTGAATATGAGCACCACCCTCACTGTCGTGTGTGGCAGTGAATATGAGCACCATCCTCACTGTCGTGTGTGGCAGTGAATATGAGCACCACCCTCACTGTCCTGTTTGGCGTTGAATATGAGCACCACCCTCACTGTTCTGTGTGGCGTTGAATATGAGCACCACCCTCACTGTCCTGTGTGGCAGTGAATATGAGCACCACCCTCACTGTCCTGTGTGGCAGTGAATATGAGCACCACCCTCACTGTCCTGTGTGGCAGTGAATATGAGCACCACCCTCACTGTCGTGTGTGGCAGTGAATATGAGCACCACCCACACTGTCCTGTGTGGCAGTGAATATGAGCACCATCCTCACTGTCCTGTGTGGCAGTGAATATGAGCACCACCCTCACTGTCCTGTTTGGCGTTGAATATGAGCACCACCCTCACTGTCCTGTGTGGCAGTGAATATGAGCACCACCCTCACTGTCGTGTGTGGCAGTGAATATGAGCACCACCCACACTGTCCTGTGTGGCAGTGAATATGAGCACCATCCTCACTGTCCTGTGTGGCAGTGAATATGAGCACCACCCTCACTGTCCTGTTTGGCGTTGAATATGAGCACCACCCTCACTGTCCTGTGTGGCAGTGATGATGGAGACAAATGTCTCAAACACACTTGTGTTCAAGAAATCTAATTAAAATAATTAAATAATTCTATAATCTTATTATCTATTTTTAATTCCTAATTATAGAAATTAATGTTTCAGGGATTATAGAGAATTATCCAAGTTTCTCACTTTGTCAGTGGATTAGCTTATGAGATAATCGTAGAGTTTGATATAGATTTAGATTAGATTTAGATTTCTTTATTCAGGTAAAGGTACATAGATTGAGTTACATACATAATGTTAGATTTAGAGATAGAGATAGTACATTCAATACCTAAAGGCACTAGTACGTATAGCGTTTCTGGCAAAAAAATTATAAATTATGAATGCAATATAAATTAAATGCAATGAGTTTGCAAGCGAGGATGAGAGGAGTATGAAATACAAGGACACCTAGTTACTGGCATGACATTTGCAGGGTCTTCGGCGGTTTCTTATTGCATTGGTTCGCGTCATGTGTCCAATGGTATAGTACACGTACTATGAACTCTGGTCAACAACCAGTTGGACCAGAGTTCGAGTCCTGAGCAGACTGAAACGTTTGAGCACCTTTCCTCACCCCTGATTCAACTGTTCCTCCTCCAATATATTTGTAACCGCGAGTTAAGGCAACTGTTGTGGGATGTAACCAGTCACTGGCCAAATAGGGCACTCAACACCCGACCCCTATTTCCACTGACCAGTAAATTGGTACCTGTCATGTTGACAACGCCACAACGGGGAACCACTACGGGCTCACCATAGCCCGTGCTACTTGGAACTTTTTGTTCCAAGTAGCGAATCTTTAACAACAATAACAACAACAATTGGCAGCGCCGGATGTCTTCACCCAATTAGCGTTCCTCATGCGACCAATTCGAGAGGTGGTGTAATCCATCCAAGGAATTACAGCAACAATTAGACACAATTAGTCGATTTAATCTGAAATTGGCGCTTCCGTTTTTAGGGCGAGATCACCAATGGCAGATCTTGATAGTCTCTATATCACTAGACTATCTCTCTGACCTCATTGTGGGGTTGACACATTGTGGGGTTACACACACTGTGGGGTTAACACACTGTGGGGTTAACACACTGTGGGGTTAACACACTGTGGGGTTAACACACTGTGGGGTTAACACACTGTGGGGTTAACACACTGTGGGGTTAACACACTGTGGGGTTAAACACACTGTGGGGTTAACACACTGTGGGGTTAACACACTGTGGGGTTAACACACTGTGGGGTTAACACACTGGGGTTAACACACTGTGGGGTTAAACACACTGTGGGGTTAAACACACTGTGGGGTTAACACACTGTGGGGTTAGCACATTGTGGGGTTAAACACACTGTAGTGTTAACACACTGTGGGGTTAAATACACTGTGGGGTTAAATACACTGTGGGGTTAACACACTGTGGGGTTAAATACACTGTAGGGTTAACACACTGTGGGGTTAACACACTGTGGGGTTAAACACACTGTGGGGTTAATCACACTGTGGGGTTAACACACTGTGGGGTTAGCACACTGTGAGGTTAGCACACTGTGGGGTTAACACACTGTGGGGTTAACACACTGTGGGGTTAACACACTGTGGGGTTAACACACTGTGGGGTTAACACACTGTGGGGTTAACACACTGTGGGGTTAACACACTGTGGGGTTAACACACTGTGGGGTTAACACACTGTGGGGTTAAACACACAGTGGTGTTAAACACACTGTGGGGTTAACACACTGTGGGGTTAACACACTGTGGGGTTAACACACTGTGGGGTTAACACACTGTGGGGTTAAACACACAGTGGTGTTAAACACACTGTGGGGTTAACACACTGTGGGGTTAACACACTGTGGGGTTAACACACTGTGGGGTTAACACACTGTGGGGTTAACACACTGTGGGGTGTGTTTGATGTAACACAAACAAGGAGCAACGGGTTCAGGCTCAACAAGCCACAATATGGAACTGAGAACAGGAGATTCCTTCACCCATACGGTTATTATCCCATGGAACCGCCTACCCGCCCAAGCCGTAAATGCCAAAACTGTGTTGAGTAATAAAATATTCCTGGAAAAGATTAAGTCAAATGAGGGGAGACCTTCGACAAGCCGCCAGCTTCCTGTCCTCGTCAAAGCCACTAGAGAATTGGCTCTAACTGTAGTGACCCAACAACTGTAGTGTCCCAACAACTGTAGTGTCCCAACAACTGTAGTGACCCAACAACTGTAGTGACCCAACAACTGTAGTGTCCCAACAACTGTAGTGACCCAACAACTGTAGTGACCCAACAACTGTAGTGTCCCATCAACTGTAGTGTCCCAACAACTGTAGTGTCCCAACAACTGTAGTGACCCAACAACTGTAGTGTCCCAACAACTGTAGTGACCCATCAACTGTAGTGACCCAACAACTGTAGTGACCCAACAACTGTAGTGACCCAACAACTGTAGTGTCCCAACAACTGTAGTGACCCAACAACTGTAGTGACCCATCAACTGTAGTGTCCCAACAACTGTAGTGACCCAACAACTGTAGTGACCCATCAACTGTAGTGTCCCAACAACTGTAGTGTCCCAACAACTGTAGTGACCCAACAACTGTAGTGTCCCAACAACTGTAGTGACCCAACAACTATATTGACCCAACAACTGTAGTGACCCAACAACTGAACACAGAACCAGGTCGTGTGCAGTCCTGACGACCGGGTTGACGAGGACCAGCTGGTCGGGTGTGGTGGTAACGACCAGGTCGGGTGTGGTGGTAACGACCAGGTCGGGTGTGGTGGTAACGACCAGGTCGGGCGTGGTGGTAACGACCAGGTCGGGCGAGGTCTTCCACACCAAGACGCCGTGACCTCAGCCAGCCCCTGAGAAGCAGCCACACCCAGAGCCTGTGAGGAGAGACACGTTCAGCCAACGCGTGAACAGGTGTGGCCAACTGGGCCGGAAACCACGCCCAATAACACAGCCACGCCACTAACAACCAATTTCTTTGTCAGTTGGCACTACTCTCTGGCCCGTGGGCCGCCCACTCATTACTCATACTCATACACCCACGTCTTCATAACCGTTCTCAGAGGACAAGTTTAGTGTGATGATGTCGCTCAAGGCCAGGATTGATTGTGAGTAATCAAGATCATGCACTCATAAATACTGCCAGTTCTCATCAACACAGACCGTCATCATCAACACAGACCGTCCTCATCAACACAGACCGTTCTCATCAACACAGACCGTCATCATCAACACAGACTGTCCTCATCACCATAGACCGTCCTCATCAACACCAGACCGTCCTCATCAACACAGACCGTCCTCATCAACACGGACCGTCCTCGTTAAAACGGACCGTCCTCATCACCACAGACCGTCCTCATCAACACAGACCGTCTACATCAACACAGCCTCTCGTCATCAACACAGACCGTCCTCATCAACCCAGACCGTCCTCATCAACACAGACCGTCCTCATCAACACAGCCTCTCTTCATCAACACAGTCCGTCCTCATCAACACAGTCCGTCCTCATCAACACAGACCGTCCTCATCAACACAGACCGCCCTCATCAACACAGACCGTCCTCATCAACACAGACCGTCTTCATCAACACAGACCGTCCTCATCAACACTGACCGTCCTCATCAACACGAGACCGTCCTCATCATCAACACAGACCGTCCTCATCAACACCAGACTGTCCTCATCAACACAGACCGTCCTCATCAACACAGACCGTCCTCATCAACACAGACCGTCCTCATCAACAACACAGACCGTGCTCATCAACACAGACCGTCCTCATCAACACAGACCGTCCTCATCAACACACAGACCATCCTCATCAACACAGACCGTCCTCATCAACACAGACCGTCCTCATCAACACAGGCCATCCTCATCAACACAGACCGTCCTCATCAACACAGACCGCCCTCATCAACACAGACCGTCCTCATTAATACAGACCGTCCTCATCAACACAGACCGTCCTCATCAACACACAGACCGTCCTCATCAACACCGACCGTCCTCATCAACACAGGCCATCCTCATCAACACAGACCGTCCTCATCAACACAGACCGTCCTCATCAACAACAGACCGTCATCATCAACACACAAACCGTCCTCATCAACACACACCGTCCTCATCAACACTCAGACCGTCCTCATCAACACAGACCGTCCTCATCAACACAGACCGTCCTCATCAACACACAGACCATCCTCATCAACACAGACCGTCCTCATCAACACAGACCGTCCTCATCAACACAGGCCATCCTCATCAACACAGACCGTCCTCATCAACACAGACCGCCCTCATCAACACAGACCGTCCTCATTAATACAGACCGTCCTCATCAACACAGACCGTCCTCATCAACACACAGACCGTCCTCATCAACACCGACCGTCCTCATCAACACAGGCCATCCTCATCAACACAGACCGTCCTCATCAACACAGACCGTCCTCATCAACAACAGACCGTCTTCATCAACACACAAACCGTCCTCATCAACACACACCGTCCTCATCAACACTCAGACCGTCCTCATCAACACAGACCGTCCTCATCAACACAGACCGCCCTCATCAACACAGACCGTCCTCATCAACAACAGACCGTCATCATCAACACACAAACCGTCCTCATCAACAACAAAGACCGTGCTCATCAACACAGACCGTCCTCATCAACACAGACCGTCCTCATCAACACAGACCGTCCTAATCAACACACAGACCGTCCTAATCAACACAGACCGTCCTCATCAACACAGACCGTCCTCATCAACAACAGACCGTCCTCATCAACAACAGACCGTCATCATCAACACACAAACCGTCCTCATCAACACAGACCGTCCTCATCAACACAGACCGTCCTCATCAACACAGACCGTCCTCATCAACACAGACCGTCCTCATCAACACAGACCGTCCTCATCAACAACAGACCGTCCTCATCAACACAGACCATCCTCATCAACAACAGACCGTCCTCATCAACACTGACCGTCCTCATCAACACAGACCGTCCTCATCAACACAGACCGTCCTCATCAACACAGACCGTCCTCATCAACAACAGACCGTCCTCATCAACACAGACCGTCCTCATCAACAACAGACCGTCCTCATCAACACACAGACCGTCCTCATCAGCACACAGACCGTCCTCATCAACAACAGACCGTCCTCATCAGCAACAGACCGTCCTCATCAACAACAGACCGTCCTCATCAACACACAGACCGTCCTCATCAACACACAGACCGTCTTCATCAACACACAGACCGTCCTCATCAACACAGACCGTCCTCATCAACACAGACCGTCCTCATCAACAACAGACCGTCCTCATCAACACAGACCGTCCTCTTCAACAACAGACCGTCCTCATCAACACCAGACCGTCCTCATCAACACAGACCGTCCTCTTCAACAACAGACCGTGCTCATCAACACAGACCGTCCTCATCAACACAGACCGTCCTCATCAACACTGACCGTCCTCATCAACACACAGACCGTCCTCATCAACACACAGACCGTCCTCATCAACACCAGACCGTCCTCATCAACAACAGACCGTCCTCATCAGCAACAGACCGTCCTCATCAACAACAGACCGTCCTCATCAACACACAGACCGTCCTCATCAACACACAGACCGTCCTCATCAACACCAGACCGTCCTCATCAACACCAGACCGTCCTCATCAACACACAGACCGTCCTCATCAACACAGACCGTCCTCATCAACACACAGACCGTCCTCATCAACACACAGACCGTCCTCATCAACACCAGACCGTCCTCATCAACACCAGACCGTCTTCATCAACACAGACGGTCCTCATCAACACACAGACCGTCCTCATCAACACCATACCGTCCTCATCAACACAGACCGTCCTCATCAACACCAGACCGTCCTCATCAACAACAGACCGTCCTCATCAACACACAGACCGTCCTCATCAACACCAGACCGTCCTCATCAACAAAGACCGTCCTTATCAACAGCAGACCGTCCTCATCAACAACAGACCGTCCTCATCAACACACAGACCGTCCTCATCAACACACAGACCGTCCTCATCAACACACAGTCCGTCCTCATCAACACACAGACCGTCCTCATCAACACAGACCGTCCTCATCAACAACAGACCGTCCTCATCAACAACAGACCGTCCTCATCAACAACAGACCGTCCTCATCAACACAGACCGTCCTCATCAACAACAGACCGTCCTCATCAACAACAGACCGTCCTCATCAACAACAGACCGTCCTCATCAACAACAGACCCTCCTCATCAACACAGACCGTCCTCATCAACAACAGACCGTCCTCATCAACAACAGACCGTCCTCATCGACACACAGACCGTCCTCATCGACACACAGACCGTCCTCATCAACACTGACCGTCCTCATCAACACACAGACCATCCTCATCAACACACAGACCGTCCTCATCAACACACAGACCGTCCTCATCAACACTGACCGTCCTCATCAACACACAGACCATCCTCATCAACACACAGACCGTCCTCATCAACACACAGACCGTCCTCATCAACACACAGACCGTCCTCATCAACACACAGACCGTCCTCATCAACACAGACCGTCCTCATCAACACAGACCGTCCTCATCAACACTGACTGTCCTCATCAACACACAGACCGTCCTCATCAACACACAGACCGTGCTCATCAACACAGACCGTCCTCATCAACACAGATCGTCCTCATCAACACTGACCGTCCTCATCAACAACAGACCGTCCTCATCAACAACAGACCGTCCTCATCAACACAGACCGTCCTCATCAACACAGACCGTCCTCATCACCACAGACCGTCCTCATCAACACAGTCCGTCCTCATCAACACAGAACGTCCTCATCAACACAGACCGTCCTCATCAACACAGACCGTCCTCATCAACACCAGACCGTCCTCATCAACACAGACCGTCCTCATGAACACAGACCGTCCTCATCAACACAGACCGTCCTCATCAACACCAGACCGTCTTCATCAACATAGACCGTCCTCATCAACACACAGACCGTCCTCATCAACAACAGACCGTCCTCATCAACACACAGACCGTCCTCATCAACACACAGACCGTCCTCATCAACACAAACCGTCCTCATCAACACACAGACCGTCCTCATCAACACACAGACCGTCCTCATCAACACACAGACCGTCCTCATCAACACACAGACCGTCCTCATCAACACACAGACCGTCCTCATCAACACCAGCCCGTCCTCATCAACACACAGACCGTCCTCATCAACACACAGACCGTCCTCATCAACACACAGACCGTCCTCATCAACACACAGACCGTGCTCATCAACACAGACCGTCCTCATCAACACACAGACCGTCCTCATCAACACAGACCGTGCTCATCAACACAGACCGTCCTCATCAACACACAGACCGTCCTCATCAACAACAGACCGTCCTCATCAACACACAGACCGTCCTCATCAACACACAGACCGTCCTCATCAACACAGACCGTCCTCATCAACACAGACCGTCCTCATCAACACTGACCGTCCTCATCAACACACAGACCGTCCTCATCAACACACAGACCGCCCTCATCAACACCATACCGTCCTCATCAACACAGACCGTCCTCATCAACACCAGACCGTCCTCATCAACAACAGACCGTCCTCATCAACACAGACCGTCCTCTTCAACAACAGACCGTCCTCATCAACACCAGACCGTCCTCATCAACACAGACCGTCCTCTTCAACAACAGACCGTGCTCATCAACACAGACCGTCCTCATCAACACAGACCGTCCTCATCAACACTGACCGTCCTCATCAACACACAGACCGTCCTCATCAACACACAGACCGTCCTCATCAACACCAGACCGTCCTCATCAACAACAGACCGTCCTCATCAGCAACAGACCGTCCTCATCAACAACAGACCGTCCTCATCAACACACAGACCGTCCTCATCAACACAAAGACCGTCTTCATCAACACCAGACCGTCCTCATGAACACCAGACCGTCCTCATCAACACACAGACCGTCCTCATCAACACAGACCGTCCTCATCAACACACAGACCGTCCTCATCATCACACAGACCGTCCTCATCAACACACAGACCGTCCTCATCAACACACAGACCGTCCTCATCAACACACAGACCGTCCTCATCAACACACAGACCGTCCTCATCAACACAGACCGTCCTCATCAACAACAGACCGTCCTCATCAACAACAGACCGTCCTCATCAACAACAGACCGTCCTCATCAACACAGACCGTCCTCATCAACAACAGACCGTCCTCATCAACAACAGACCGTCCTCATCAACAACAGACCGTCCTCATCAACAACAGACCCTCCTCATCAACACAGACCGTCCTCATCAACAACAGACCGTCCTCATCAACAACAGACCGTCCTCATCGACACACAGACCGTCCTCATCGACACACAGACCGTCCTCATCAACACTGACCGTCCTCATCAACACACAGACCATCCTCATCAACACACAGACCGTCCTCATCAACACACAGACCGTCCTCATCAGCACTGACCGTCCTCATCAACACACAGACCATCCTCATCAACACACAGACCGTCCTCATCAACACACAGACCGTCCTCATCAACACACAGACCGTCCTCATCAACACACAGACCGTCCTCATCAACACAGATCGTCCTCATCAACACAGACCGTCCTCATCAACACTGACTGTCCTCATCAACACACAGACCGTCCTCATCAACACACAGACCGTGCTCATCAACACAGACCGTCCTCATCAACACAGATCGTCCTCATCAACACTGACCGTCCTCATCAACAACAGACCGTCCTCATCAACAACAGACCGTCCTCATCAACACAGACCGTCCTCATCAACACAGACCGTCCTCATCACCACAGACCGTCCTCATCAACACAGTCCGTCCTCATCAACACAGAACGTCCTCATCAACACAGACCGTCCTCATCAACACAGACCGTCCTCATCAACACCAGACCGTCCTCATCAACACAGACCGTCCTCATCAACACAGACCGTCCTCATCACCACAGACCGTCCTCATCACCACCAGACCGTCCTCATCAACACAGACCGTCCCCATCAACACCAGACCGTCCTCATCAACACAGATCGTCCTCATCAACACAGACCGTCCTCATCAACACAGACCGTCCTCATCACCACAGGCCGTCCTCATCAACACCAGACCGTCCTCATCAACACAGACCGTCCTCATCAACACAGACTATCCTCATCAACACAGACCGTCCTCATCAACACTGACCGTCCTCATCAACACAGACCGTCCTCATCAACACAGACCGTCCTCATCAACACAGACCGTCCTCATCAACACAGTCCGTCCTCATCAACACAGACGGTCCTCATCAACACAGACCGTCCTCATCAACACAGATCGTCCTCATCAACACAGACCGTCCTCATCAACACAGACCGTCCTCATCAACACAGACCGTCCTCATCAACACTGACTGTCCTCATCAACACAGACCGTCCTCATCAACACTGACTGTCCTCATCAACACAGACCGTCCTCATCACCACCAGACCGTCCTCATCAACACAGACCGTCCCCATCAACACCAGACCGTCCTCATCAACACAGATCGTCCTCATCAACACAGACCGTCCTCATCAACACAGACCGTCCTCATCACCACAGGCCGTCCTCATCAACACCAGACCGTCCTCATCAACACAGATCGTCCTCATCAACACAGACTATCCTCATCAACACAGACCGTCCTCATCAACACTGACCGTCCTCATCAACACAGACCGTCCTCATCAACACAGACCGTCCTCATCAACACAGACCGTCCTCATCAACACAGTCCATCCTCATCAACACAGACTGTCCTCATCAACACAGACCGTCCTCATCAACACAGCCCGTCCTCATCAACACAGCCCGTCCTCATCAACACAGACCGTCCTCATCAACATAGACCGTCCTCATCAACACAGCCCGTCCTCATCAACACAGCCCGTCCTCATCAACACCAGACCGTCCTCATCAACACAGACCGTCCTCATCAACACAGACCGTCCTCATCAACACAGACCGTCCTCATCAACACAGCCCGTCCTCATCAACACAGACCGTCCTCATCAACACAGACCGTCCTCATCAACACAGCCGTCCTCATCAACACAGACCGTCCTCATCAACACAGCCGTCCTCATCAACACAGACCGTCCTCATCAACACAGCCCGTCCTCATCAACACAGACCGTCCTCATCACCACAGCCCGTTCTCATCAACACCAGACCGTCCTCATCAACACAGCCCGTCCTCATCAACACAGCCCGTCCTCATCAACACAGACTGTCCTCATCAACACAGACCGTCCTCATCAACACAGCCCGTCCTCATCAACACAGCCCGTCCTCATCAACACAGACCGTCCTCATCAACATAGACCGTCCTCATCAACACAGCCCGTCCTCATCAACACAGCCCGTCCTCATCAACACCAGACCGTCCTCATCAACACAGACCGTCCTCATCAACACAGACCGTCCTCATCAACACGGACCGTCCTCATCAACACAGCCCGTCCTCATCAACACAGACCGTCCTCATCAACACAGACCGTCCTCATCAACACAGCCGTCCTCATCAACAAGGAATAAAGGTGCACTAATCTAGCCGCCACCCTCTTTTATGAGAACATAAACACATTATACATGACTCATTGAACCCGTCCTTAAGCTAGGCTCGTCAATGCGGCGGCCGACTCCCACAGACACACTTATCAATATTAACGCACTGCTGACTCATAATTTGCATTTACTCAAATATAACGAAAAATTCTTAAATACTATAATGTGTTGAATGGTTAGGCCTCGATTAGGTGTTTAGGTTCTATTGGCGATTATTTGTATTTGTAGTACGTGGGTGAAGCATTTACAGCGTTGTGGTTCGAACACAAGTCGCCAGTGAAGCACTTGTTCCGGAAGTGTTCGGACTTCAGCAGTTGTGCTACCCGTCCTCGACTCAAGTCCATTACATTCAGCGGTCAACCCCACAGACGCATTCATAAATTTTAACATGCTGTTCATTCAAAACGGGAATTTTCTCAAGTATAAATTAATATTATAATATATTAGCAAATTGTGTATATATAGGCATAGGATAGGTTAGGTGTTTAGGTTCTGTTGGCGATTATTTGTATTTGTAGTACGTGGGTGAAGCATTTATAGTGTTGTGATTCGAACAAAATTCGTCAGTGAAGCACTTGTTCCGGAAGTGTTCGAACGTCAGCAGTTGTGAGTCGTGTGTAAACCGCTTTTCATTCATAAACACGTTTGGTTTGGCGGGTGGATGGAATCCCTTTTGGGTTATGTTTGGAGGACGGGCTGGGCAGTTACTGGGTTGTGGTTCGAGCAGATGACGTCAGAGAAGCACTGTTCGAGAAATGTTCAAACGTCATCAGCTGGGAGTCATTAATCAAGATATGGTTCGGTCATTAACTCTGAGTTTGGCGGTCAGATGAACGAGCAATTGGCCTCTGTTGATGAGGACGAGTTGATATAAGTGTTTCGCTCCTGTACCTCATATACAGATAATTGCCAGGAGAACCGTTCCTTGAGAGTGAGAGTGAGGCCGCGGCGCCAACGCCCAAACGCCACATTGACAACTCATGGTCCTGAAAGTGAAGGTGAGGTGGAGAGGCTTCGGTCTGGTGCACGGCGTGTTGCTGTCTCAGTGTGTGCACCTTCCTCGGTCCGTGTGGTCCTCTGTCAGTGTACACCAGCACCGTCCGTGTGGTCGTGTACACCAGCACCGTCCGTGTGGTCGTGTACACCAGCACCGTCCGTGTGGTCGTGTACACCAGCACCGTCCGTGTGGTCGTGTACACCAGCACCGTCCGTGTGGTCCTCTGTCAGTGTACACCAGCACCGTCCGTGTGGTCCTCTGTCAGTGTACACCAGCACCGTCCGTGTGGTCGTGTACACCAGCACCGTCCGTGTGGTCGTGTACACCAGCACCGTCCGTGTGGTCGTGTACACCAGCACCGTTCGTGTGGTCGTGTACACCAGCACCGTCCGTGTGGTCGTGTAAACCAGCACCGTCCGTGTGGTCCTCTGTCAGTGTACACCAGCACCGTCCGTGTGGTCGTGTACACCAGCACCGTCCGTGTGGTCGTGTACACCAGCACCGTCCGTGTGGTCGTGTACACCAGCACCGTCCGTGTGGTCGTGTACACCAGCACCGTCCGTGTGGTCGTGTACACCAGCACCGTCCGTGTGGTCGTGTACACCAGCACCGTCCGTGTGGTCCTCTGTCAGTGAACACCAGCACCGTCCGTGTGGTCGTGTACACCAGCACCGTCCGTGTGGTCGTGTACACCAGCACCGTCCGTGTGGTCGTGTACACCAGCACCGTCCGTGTGGTCGTGTACACCAGCCCCGTCCGTGTGGTCGTGTACACCAGCCCCCGTCCGTGTGGTCCTCTGTCAGTGTACACCAGCACCGTCCGTGTGGTCGTGTACACCAGCACCGTCCGTGTGGTCGTGTACACCAGCACCGTCCGTGTGGTCGTGTACACCAGCACCGTCCGTGTGGTCGTGTACACCAGCCCCCGTCCGTGTGGTCCTCTGTCAATGTGTTGCTGGTTCTCTGTCTCCCTGTGAGTGGACTTGACATATGTCATATGTAGCCAGTTGAGGCATGTGTATCGTGTCAGGTGTGTCATGCTAGGTGTATCCCTTGTGTGTGTGTGTGTGTGTCATGCTGGGTGTATCCCTTGTGTGTGTGTCATGCTAAGTGTATCCCTTGTGTGTGTGTCATGTTAGGTGTATCCCTTGTGTGTGTGTCATGCTGGGTGCATCCCTTGTGTGTGTGTCATGCTAGGTGTATCCCCTGTGTGTGTCATGCTAGGTGTATCCCTTGTGTGTGTGTGTGTGTCATGCTGGGTGTATCACTTGTATGTGTGCCATACTAGGTGTATCCCTTGTGTGTGTGTCATGCTAAGTGTATCCCTTGTGTGTGTGTCATGCTGGGTGTATCCCTTGTGTGTGTGTCATGCTAGGTGTATCTCTTGTGTGTGTGTCATGTTAGGTGTATCTCTTGTGTGTGTGTCATGCTAGGTGTATCTCTTGTGTGTGTGTCATGTTAGGTGTATCTCTTGTGTGTGTGTCATGCTAGGTGTATCTCTTGTGTGTGTGTCATGTTAGGTGTATCTCTTGTGTGTGTGTCATGCTAGGTGTATCTCTTGTGTGTGTGTCATGTTAGGTGTATCTCTTGTGTGTGTGTCATGTTAGGTGTATCTCTTGTGTGTGTGTCATGCTAGGTGTATCTCTTGTGTGTGTGTCATGTTAGGTGTATCTCTTGTGTGTGTGTCATGCTAGGTGTATCTCTTGTGTGTGTGTCATGTTAGGTGTATCTCTTGTGTGTGTGTCATGCTAGGTGTATCTCTTGTGTGTGTGTCATGTTAGGTGTATCTCTTGTGTGTGTGTCATGCTAGGTGTATCTCTTGTGTGTGTGTCATGTTAGGTGTATCTCTTGTGTGTGTGTCATGCTAGGTGTATCTCTTGTGTGTGTGTCATGCTAGGTGTATCTCTTGTGTGTGTGTCATGTTAGGTGTATCTCTTGTGTGTGTCATGTTAGGTGTATCTCTTGTGTGTGTCATGCTAGGTGTATCACTTGTGTGTGTGTCATGTTAGGTGTATCACTTGTGTGTGTGTGTGTGTGTGTGTGTGTGTGTGTGTGTGTGTGTGTGTGTGTGTGTGTGTGTGTGTGTGTGTGTGTGTGTACTCACCTGATTGTACTTGCGGGGGTTGAGCTTTGGCTCTTTGGTCCCGCCTCTCAACTGTCAATCAACTGGTGTACAGGTTCCTGAGCCTACTGGGCTCTATCATATCTACATTTGAAACTGTGTATGGAATCAGCCTCCACCACATCACTTCCTAGTGCATTCCATTTGTTAACTACACTGACACTGAAGATATTCTTTCTAACTTCTCTGTGACTCATCTGGGTTCTAAGTTTACACCTGTGTCCCCTTGTTCGTATCCCACCCGTGCTGAAGAGTTTGTCTTTGTCCACCCTGTCAGATCTTCTGAGAATTTTGTAGGTGGTTATCATGTCTCCCCTTACTCTTCTGTTTTCCAGGGATGTGAGGTTCAGCTCCTTTAGCCTTTCCTCGTAGCTCATTCCTCTCAGTTCAGGGACGAGCCTGGTGGCATACCGCTGAATCTTCTCTAACTTTGTCTTGTGTTAACTTTTCTAGGTTAGGACTCCAGGCTGGAGCTGCATACTCCAGGATTGGTACATAAGTGGTATACAGGGTCCTGAACGATTCCTTACACAAGTTTCTAAAGGCAGTTCTTATGTTGGCCAACCTAGCATATGCCGCTGATGATATTCATTTGATGTGAGCCTCTGGGGACAGGTTCGGTGTTATATCAACCCCTAAATCTTTCTCTCTATTTGACTCTTGCTGGATTTCACCTCCCAGATGATACATTGTATTCATCCTTTTGCTCCCTTCGCATAATTTCATTACCTTACACTTTCCTGAGTTGAACTTTAGCAGCCAATTTCTAGACCATTCCTCCAGTTCGTCCAAGTCATCCTGTAGTTTCTGTCTATCTTCATCCGTCTTGATTCTTCCCATAAGTTTTGCATCATCAGCAAACATTGAGAGGAACGAGTCTATACCCTCCGAAAGATCGTTTACATATATTAGAAACAGGATGGGTCCAAGTACTGAGCCCTGTGGGACTCCGCTGGTGACATCTCGCCACTCTGATGTCGCCCCCCTCACTGTTACTCGGTGTTTCCTGTTGCTTAAGTACTCCCTTATCCACTGGAGCACCTTCCCTTTTACTCCTGCCTGTTGCTCCAACTTTTTTAACAGCCTTTTATGGGGTACTGTATCAAAGGCTTTCTGGCAGTCCAGGAAAATGTAGTCGGGCCACCCTTCTCTTTCCTGCCTAATTTTTGTTGCCTGGTCATAGAATTCTATTAAACCTGTGAGGCATGATTTACCATCTCTGAACCCATGTTGGTGGTGCGTTACAAAGTTATTTCCTTCCAAGTGCTCTACGAGCCTTTTCCTCACGATCTTCTCCATCACCTTGCATGGTATACAAGTTAGGGAAACTGGCCTGTAGTTCAGCGCCTCTTGCCTGTCACCCTTCTTGTACATTGGGACTACGTTAGCTGTCTTCCAACTTTCTGGTAAGTCTCCTGTTTCCAGTGACCTGTTATACACCATAGAGAGTGGCACACTTAGTGCTTCTGCACCTTCCTTTAGTATCCATGGTGAGATTCTGTCAGGCCCAACAGCCTTTGTCACATTCAGCTCCAGCAGACACCTTTTGACCTCATCACTGGTGAGGTCAAATTCCTCCAAGGTTGCTTGGTTTGCCTCCTCCTCATTTAGTGCAGGGGCTTCTCCTTGTTCTATTGTGAAGACCTCCTAGAATCTCTTGTTGAGTTCTTCACACACACCTCCTTGTCATTCTCTGTGTATTTGCTCTTCCCTATTCGCAGTTTCATCACTTGTTCCTTCACTGCTGAATTCCTCCTGATGTGGCTGTGGAGCAGCTTTGGTTGGGTCTTGGCTTTACTCGCTATGTCATTTTCAAACTGTCTCTCTGCTTCCCTCCTCACTCATTTCTGGCCCTCTGGTATCTCTCCCTACTCTCCGTTGTTCTGTTATTTCTGTAGTTTCTCCATGTTCTTTAACTCAGCTGCTTCGCTACCTTGCATTCTTGGTTGAACCATGGGTTTTTCTGTTGTTTTTCGTTTTTCTCCTTTTGGACGGGGATAAACCTGTCTGCAGCTTCCCGACACTTCTGGGTGACAAAATCCATCATGTCCTGCACATTCTTGTCTCTAAGTTCTGTTTCCCATGGTATTCCTCTGAGGAAGTTCCTCATCTCGTCATATTTTCTTCTTCGGTAATTTAGCCTTTTTCCCTCCGATCCCATCCTTGGATAGGTTATCCCTATCTCCATCAAGTACTCAAAGGTCAGTACACTGTGGCCACTCATTCCTATGGGGGCTTCAACTTTGACTTCCCTTATGTCACTTGAGTGACTGACTCACTCAGGGTGAATATCAAATCGAGTCTAGCTGGTTCATCATTGCCTCTCGCTTTTGTGGGTTCCTTGACATGCTGGCTCAGAAAATTCCTTGTTGCCACTTCCAAGAGTTTAGCTCTCCACGTAACTGCACCACCATGGGGGTCCCCATTTTCCCAGTCTATCTTTCCATGGTTGAAATCACCCATTATTAAGAGTCTTGAGCCATTCCTGCAGGCAACTGAACCTGCTCTCTCTATTATATTAATGGTTGCCATGTTGTTCATATCAAACTCCTGTCTAGGTCTTCTGTCATTTAGGGGAGGGTTGTAAATGACTGCCACTATTATCTTAGGTCCACCCATTGTTATAGTTCCTGTTATGTAATCTCTGAACCCGTCACACTTCGGAATTTCCATCTCATCAAAACTCCAGTCCTTCCTTATCAGCAGGGTCACTCCTCCACCTCCTCTCCCTTCCCTCTCTTTCCTTACTATATAGTAGTCCTTTGGAAACACAGCATCTGCTATGACTCCTGACATACTAGTCAGGTGTGTGTCATGCTAGGTGTATCACTTGTGTGTGTGTCATGATAAGTGTATCCCTTGTGTGTCATGCTGGGTGTATCCCTTGTGTGTCATGGTGGGTGTATCCCTTCTGTGTGTGTGTGTGTGTCATGCTAGGTGTATCCCATGTGTGTGTCATGCTAGGTGTATCTCTTGTGTGTGTGTCATGCTAGGTGTATCCCTTGTGTGTGTGTCATGCTAGGTGTATCTCTTGAGTGTGTGTCATGATAAGAGAATCTCTTGTGTGTGTGTCATGCTAGGTGTATATCTTGTGTGTGTGTCATGCTACGTGTATCCCCTTGTGTGTGTGTCATGCTAGGTGTATCCCTTGTGTGTCATGCTGGGTGTATCCCTTCTGTGTGTGTGTCATGCTAAGTGTATCCCATGTGTGTGTGTCATGCTAGGTGTATTACTTGTGTGTGTATCATTATAGGTGTATCTCTTGTGTGTGTGTCATGCTAGGTGTATCCCATGTGTGTGTGTCATGCTAGGGGTATCCCATGTGTGTGTGTCACGGTAGGTATATCACTTGTGTGTGTGTCATGCTTGGTGTATCACTTGTGTGTGTCATGCTAGGTGTATCCCTTGTGTGTGTGTCATGCTAGGTGTATCTCTTGAGTGTGTGTCATGCTAGGTGTATCACTTGTGTGTGTGTCATGCTAGGTGAATCTCTTGTGTGTGTCATGCTAGGTGAATTCCTTGTGTGTGTCATGCTAGGTGTATTCGTTGTGTGTGTGTCATGCTACATGAATCCCCCTTGTGTGTGTCATGCTACATGTATCCCTCTTGTGTGTGTCATGCTAGGAGTATCTCTTGTGTGTCATGCTAGGTGCATCTCTTGTGTGCGTCATGCTAGGCGTATCCCCTTGAGTGTGTGTCATACTAAGTGTATCTCTTGTGTGTGTCATGCTAGGTGTATCTCTTGTGTGTGTATCATGCTAGGTGTATCTCTTGTGTGTGTCATGCTAGGTGTATCTCTTGTGTGTGTCATGCTAGGTGTATCTCTTGTGTGTGTGTCATGCTAGGTGTATCCCTTGTGTGTGTCATGCTAGGTGTATCTCCTTATGTGTGTGTCATGCTAGGTGTATCTCTTGTGTGTGTGTCATGCTAGGTGTATCCCTTGTGTGTGTCATGCTAGGTGTATCTCCTTATGTGTGTGTCATGCTAGGTGTATCTCTTGTGTGTCAAGCTAGGTGTATCACTTGTGTGTGTGTCATGTTAGGTGTATCCCCTTGTGTACTCACCTAGTTGTGTCTGCAGGATCGAGCATTGACTCTTGGATCCCGCCTTTCGAGCATCGGTTGTTTACAGCAATGACTCCTGTCCTATTTCCCTATCATACCTGGTTTTAAAATTATGAATAGTATTTGCTTCCACAACCTGTTCCTGAAGTGCATTCCATTTCCCCACTACTCTCACGCTAAAAGAAAACTTCCTAACATCTCTGTGACTCATCTGAGTTTCAAGCTTCCATCCATGTCCTCTCGTTCTGTTACTATTCCGTGTGATCATTTCGTCTATGTCCACTCTGTCAATTCCTCTGAGTATCTTATACGTTCCTATCATGTCCCCCCTCTCCCTTCTTCTTTCTAGTGTCGTAAGGCACAATTCCTTCAGGCGCTCTTCATACCCCATCCCTCGTAGCTCTGGGACGAGTCTCGTTGCAAACCTCTGAACCTTTTCCAGTTTCATTATATGCTTCTTCAGATGGGGACTCCATGATGAGGCGGCATACTCTAAGACTGGCCTTACGTAGGCAGTGTAAAGCGCCCTAAATGCCTCCTTACTTAGGTTTCTGAATGATGTTCTAACTTTTGCCAGTGTAGAGTACGCTGCTGTCGTTATCCTATTAATATGTGCCTCAGGAGATAGATTAGGTGTTACGTCCACCCCCAGGTCTCTTTCACGCGTCGTTACAGGTAGGCTGTTCCCCTTCATTGTGTACTGTCCCTTTGGTCTCCTATCTCCTAGTCCCATTTCCATAACTTTACATTTGCTCGTGTTGAATTCTAGTAGCCATTTCTCTGACCATCTCTGCAATCTGTTCAGGTCCTCTTGGAGGATCCTGCAATCCTCATCTGTCACAACTCTTCTCATCAACTTTGCATCATCCGCAAACATCGACATGTAGGACTCTACGCCTGTAAACATGTCGTTAACATATACAAGAAATAGAATTGGTCCCAGCACCGATCCTTGTGGTACTCCACTTGTTACTGTTCGCCAGTCCGACTTCTCGCCCCTTACCGTAACTCTTTGGCTCCTTCCTGTTAGGTAGTTCCTTATCCATTCTAGGACCTTTCCCCCCACCCCCGCCTGCCTCTCGAGCTTGAACAGCAGTCTCATGTGCGGTACTGTATCAAAGGCTTTTTGGCAGTCCAGAAATATGCAGTCTGCCCAACCATCTCTGTCCTGTCTTATCCTCGTTATTTTATCATAGAATTCCAGAAGGTTTGTTAGGCACGATTTCCCTGTCCAGAACCCATGTTGATGTTTGTTCACAAACCTAATGTTCTCCAGGTGTGCAACCAGTCGCAGCCTAATTATTCTTTCCAGTATTTTACAGGGGATGCTTGTCAGTGATACAGGTCTGTAGTTAAGTGCCTCCTCCCTATCTCCTTTCTTGAAGATCGGCACGACATTTGCCTTCTTCCAGCAACTGGGCAATTCTCCTGACATAAGTGACTCATTAAAGATCATTGCCAGAGGCACGCTGAGGGCCTGTGCTGCTTCTTTTAGTATCCACGGTGATACTTTGTCTGGTCCAACTGCTTTAGTTGCATCTAGAGTTGTCAACTGTTTCATTACCTCCTCTGCTGTCACCTCTATATCTGATAGTCTTTCATCTAGGGTAACCCCTTCCAACAATGGGAGCTGCTCAGGCTCGGTAGTGAACACTCCATGGAAACTGGCATTCAGTGCCTCGCAGATTTCCTTGTCACTTTCAGTATATGCCCCCTCTGTCTTCCTTAGTCTTGTCACTTGGTCGTTCACCGACATTTTTCTTCTTATATGACTGTGTAGTAACTTAGGTTGTTTTTTCGCTTTGATTGCAATATCGTTCTCATAGTCCCTTTCCGATGTTCGTCTTATGTTAATGTAATCGTTCCTAGCTCTGTTGTATCTGCTTCTGTTGTCCTCTGTTCTTTGTCTTCTGTACTTCCTCCACTCCCGTCTGCTGGCCATTTTTGCTCCCTGACACTGTCTATTAAACCATGGGTTATTATATTCCTTCTTATTTTTTCCCTTTACCGTTGGTATAAATCTCTCTTCGGCCTCCTGGCATTTCTGTATGACTAGGTCCATCATATCTTGGACTGTTTTTCCTCTAATTTCTTCCTCCCACTGCACTTCACCCAGATAGTCCCTTATCCTTATCCTTGTGTGTGTGTGTGTGTGTGTCATGCTAGGTGTCATGCTATCCCCTTGTGTGTGTGTCATGTTAGGTGTATCCCCTTGTGTGTGTGTGTGTGTGTGTCGTGCTAGGTGTATCTCTTGTGTGTGTGTCATGCTATGTGTCTCCTTTGTGTGTGTCATGCTAGGTGTATCCCCTTGTGTGTGTGTGTCATGCTAGGTGTGTGTCATGCTAGGTGTATCTTTTGAGTGTGTCATGCTAGGTGTATCCCTTGTGTGAGTGTCATACTAGGTGTATCCCTTGTTTGTGTCATGCTAGGTGTATGCTTTGTGTGTGTGTCATGCTAGGTCTATCCCTTGAGCGTGTCATGCTAGGTGTATCCCTTGTGTGAGTGTCATGCTAGGTGTATTCCATGTGTGTTTCATGCTAGGTGTATCCCTTGTGTGTGTGTGTCATGTTAGGTGTATCCCTTGTGTGAGTGTCATGCTAGGTGTATCACTTGAGTGTGTGTCATGCTAGGTGTATCACATGTGTGTGTGTGTGTGTGTCATGCTTGGTGTATCACTTGAGTGTGTGTGTCATGCTAGGTGTATCACATGTGTGTGTGTGTGTGTCATGCTAAGTGTATCACTTGTGTGTGTCATGCTAGGTGTATCCCTTGTGTGTGTGTCATGCTAGGTGTATCCCTTGTGTGTGTCATGCTAGGTGTATCCCTTGTGTCTGTGTCATGCTAGTTGTATTTCTTGTGTGTGTCATGCTAGGTGTATCCCTTGTGTGTGTGTCATGCTAGTTGTATTCCTTGAGTGTTTCATGCTAGGTGTATCCCTTGTGTGTGTGTGTCATGCTAGGTGTATCCCTTGTGTGTGTGTCATGCTAGGTGTATCCCTTGTGTGTGTCATGCTAGTTGTATTCCTTTTGTGTTTCATGCTAGGTGTATCCCTTGTGTGTGTGTGTCATGCTAGGTGTATCCCTTGTGTGTGTGTCATGCTTGTGTATCCCTTGCGTGTGTCATGCTAGATGTATCTCTTGAGTGTGTGTCATGCTAGGTGTATCTCTTGTGTGTGTGTCATGCTAGGTGTATCTTTTGTGTGTGTCATTCTAAGTGTATTCCTTGTGTGTGTCATGCTAGGTGTATCATTTGTGTGTGTGTTATGCTAGATGTATCCCCTTGTGTGTGCGTCATGCTAGGTGTATCTCTTGTGTGTGTGCCATGCTAGGAGAATCTCTTGTGTGTGTCATGCTAGGTGTATCTCTTCTGTGTGTGTCATGCTAGGTGTATCCCTTGTGTGTGCCATGCTAGGTGTATCTCTTCTGTGTGTGTCATGCTTGGTGTATCACTTGAGTGTGTGTGTCATGCTAGGTGTATCACATGTGTGTGTGTGTGTGTCATGCTAAGTGTATCACTTGTGTGTGTCATGCTAGGTGTATCCCTTGTGTGTGTGTCATGCTAGGTGTATCCCTTGTGTGTGTCATGCTAGGTGTATCCCTTGTGTCTGTGTCATGCTAGTTGTATTTCTTGTGTGTGTCATGCTAGGTGTATCCCTTGTGTGTGTGTCATGCTAGTTGTATTCCTTGAGTGTTTCATGCTAGGTGTATCCCTTGTGTGTGTGTGTCATGCTAGGTGTATCCCTTGTGTGTGTGTCATGCTAGGTGTATCCCTTGTGTGTGTCATGCTAGTTGTATTCCTTTTGTGTTTCATGCTAGGTGTATCCCTTGTGTGTGTGTGTCATGCTAGGTGTATCCCTTGTGTGTGTGTCATGCTTGTGTATCCCTTGCGTGTGTCATGCTAGATGTATCTCTTGAGTGTGTGTCATGCTAGGTGTATCTCTTGTGTGTGTGTCATGCTAGGTGTATCTTTTGTGTGTGTCATTCTAAGTGTATTCCTTGTGTGTGTTATGCTAGATATATCCCCTTGTGTGTGCGTCATGCTAGGTGTATCTCTTGTGTGTGTGCCATGCTAGGTGTATCTCTTCTGTGTGTGTCATGCTAGGTGTATCCCTTGTGTGTGCCATGCTAGGTGTATCCCTTGTGTGTGTGTCATGCTAGGTGTATCCCCTGTGTGTGTGTCATGCTAGGTGTATCTCTTCTGTGTGTGTCATGCTAGGTGTATCTCTTGTGTGTGTCATGCTAGGTGTATCACTTGTGTGTGTGTCATGCTAGGTGTATCCCCTTGTGTGTGTGTCATGCTAGGTGTATCTCTTGTGTGTGCCATGCTAGGTGTATCCCTTGTGTGTGCCATGCTAGGTGTATCACTTGTGTGTGTTCCTAGCTAGGTGTATCCCTTATGTGTGTCATGCTAGGTGTATCACTTGTGTGTGTGTTATGCTAGGTGTATCTCTTGTGTGTGTGTCATGCTAGGTGTATCTCTTGTGTGTGCCATGCTAGGTGTATCACTTGTGTGTGTGTCATGCTAGGTGTATCCCTTGTGTGTGCCATGCTAGGTGTATCACTTGTGTGTGTGTCATGCTAGGTGTATCCCTTATGTGTGTCATGCTAGGTGTATCACTTGTGTGTGTGTTATGCTAGGTGTATCTCTTGTGTGTGTGTCATGCTAGGTGTATCTCTTGTGTGTGCCATGCTAGGTGTATCACTTGTGTGTGTGTCATGCTAGGTGTATCTCTTGTGTGTGCCATGCTAGGTGTATCACTTGTGTGTGTGTCATGCTAGGTGTATCCCTTATGTGTGTCATGCTAGGTGTATCTCTTGTGTGTGTGTTATGCTAGGTGTATCTCTTGTGTGTGTGTCATGCTAGGTGTATCACTTGTGTGTGTGTTATGCTAGGTGTATCTCTTGTGTGTGTGTCATGCTAGGTGTATCTCTTATGTGTGTGTCATGCTAGGTGTATCCCTTGTGTGTGCCATGCTAGGTGTATCTCCTTGTGTGTGTGTCATGCTAGGTGTATCTCTTGTGTGTGCCATGCTAGGTGTATCACTTGTGTGTGTCATGCTATTTGTATCTCTTGTGTGTTCCTAGCTAGGTGAATCCTTTATGTGTGTCATGCTAGGTGTATCACTTGTGTGTGTGTTATGCAAGGTGTATCCCTTGTGTGTGTGTGTGTGTCATGCTAGGTGAATCCTCTTGTGTGTGTGTCATGCTAGGTGTATCCCTTTTGTGTGTGTCATGCTAGGTGTATCTCCTGTGTGTGTGTCATGCTAAGTGTATCCGTTGTGTGTGTCATACTAGGTGTATCCCCTTGTGTGTGTGTCATGCTAGGTGTATCCCCTTGTGTGTGTGTCATGCTAGGTGTATCTCTTGTGTGTGTGTGTCATGCTAGGTGTATGCCTTTTGTGTGTGTCATGCTAGGTGTATCTCTTGTGAGTGTGTATCATGCTAGGTGTATCCCTTGTGTGTGTGCCATGCTTGGAGTATCTCTTATATGTGTCATGCTAGGTGTATCACTTGTGTGTGTGTCATGCTAGGTGTATCCCATGTATGTGTGTGTGTCATGCTAGGTGTATCCCCTTGTGTGTGTGTCATGCTAGGTATATCCCTTGTGTGTGTTTCATGCTAGGTGTATCTCTTGAGTGTGTCATGCTAGGTATATCCCTTGTTCGTGTCATGCTAGGTGTATCCCTTGTGTGAGTGTCATACTAGGTGTATCCCTTGAGTGTGTCATGCTAGGTGTTTCCATTGTGTGTGTGTGTCATGTTAGGTGTATCCCTTGTGTGTGTGTGTCATGCTAGGTGTATCCCTTGTGTGTGTGTGTCATGCTAGGTGTATCCCTTGTGTGTGTGTCATGCTACGTGTATCCCTTGAGTGTGTCATGCTAGGTGTTTCCCTTGTGTGTGTGTGTTTCATGCTAAGTGTATCCCTTATGTGTGTGTGTCATGTTAGGTGTATCCCTTGTGTGTGTGTGTGTCATGCTAGGTGTATCTATTGAGTGTGTCATGCAAGGTATATCCCTTGTGTGTGTCATGCTAGGTGTATCTATTGAGTGTGTCATGCTAGGTGTATCCTTTATTGTGTGTATGTCATGCTAGGTGTATCCCTTGTGTGTGTCATGCTAGGTCTATCCCTTGTGTGAGTGTCATGCTAGGTGTATCACATGTGTGTGTGTCATGCTAGGTGTATCCCTTGTGTGTGTGTCATGCTAGGTGTATCACATGTGTGTGTGTCATGCTAGGTGTATCACTTGTGTGTGTCATGCTAGGTGTATCTCTTGTGTGTGTGTCATGCTAAGTGTATCCCTTGTGTGTGTCATGCTAGGTGTATCTCTTGTGTGTGTGTCATGCTAAGTGTATCCCTTGTGTGTGTCATGCGCTTCTGTTTAATGGTACTCAGTTTCCAATACTTTACAAAGGGGTTTATGAATTCTATTACCACTTTGGTTTTGTTGCATAGTACAAATTGGTAGACTATTTCAGTGTCGTTACTTGAATAAGTTTTGCAAGTGCCACCTCCCCATGTTGCAGCTGACATGGGGAGGGGGTGGGATGTGTCATCTAACCTCTCCTGCAACCCCCCCCCCCCCCAAAATGTGGATGGGGTGGAGGCAGGAAAGTCAGCTGCCTATCTGTTGAAAAAGCGTGGGTGATGGTCAGCTTCCCTACGGTACTCCACTTGTCAGTTCGACTACATCATCCAAGCACCAGCTGATACTGAGCTAAGCTGCTCAAGCTGTTGTCTATGGAGCTGTGCAATGTGGCAGTGGACCTCCATGGAAGTCCTACCTCAGATTTCAGATTTCATTTCTTCTCAGCTTATATTTTCCTAGCTCAGAGCTCTTCCATTTCGGGTCTGTGTGGCAGACCTTGTGTAAAGCTTTGATACATGTCTGACCACTATGTTACATTGTTCTGTTTTTACCGTCATTGTTTCATGGTTTCTTAATCAGTTTTTTCCTGGTGTTATACTTTTGTTCTTCAATGTTCTTCACTAGTCTGTGGTTGATGATGTAATACTTTTACTGGAGTCTCGACTATTGTTTAGTGTTACGGTCGCCTGAGTCGCCTCCCACCCACTACATGAAGGGGGGGGGGGGGGGTGTTTCTAACCCCCCCCCCATTCCCTCGCCCACCAACCCCGCCCCTTTCACCGACTCTGTGACCATCCGACGTTGTTAACACTCTTGATACAACAACTCAGGATATATTTACACAATAAGACACAATGCCTGTTTGTCCAAAGTTGGAGGACAGATGCTCAGTGCTAGTCTCACCCAAATTTGCAGGAGGAATGGTCTGCGTCACGTGGCGGACATAGGCTGGTCGGGATAAGCCTAAGATGAATCATTTAAGAAATACTATCATTTATAAAGATCCTCCCATACAATTTGCATAGAGTAAGGTGTAAAATATTTGGCCCATACAGTTGTTTCAGTGAATAATATCACATTTTATGAGAGAATGGGGGAGAGTGGAGGGGGGGGGGGGGCAGAGGAGGCGAAGTTAGGAGAGGTGAAAACAGGGGTGTGGAATGTG
Source organism: Procambarus clarkii (assembly GCF_040958095.1). Classification (NCBI taxonomy): domain Eukaryota; kingdom Metazoa; phylum Arthropoda; class Malacostraca; order Decapoda; family Cambaridae; genus Procambarus; species Procambarus clarkii. The sequence goes on from NC_091201.1 coordinate 6,180,362, forward strand.
TTGTAGAGGAGAGAGAGGCTGTCCCGGGCACCGCCGGGTTGCCTTCCCAGTTACATTATAAATGTTACATTAACAAATAAACGTAATTATGAAACGTAATAATACACGTGAAATATAGATTTATATAGCTATAAACACCTATAATTTGGTTCCTATAAACACTATAACAGGTGTTTATAGGAACCAATGTCACGCTCGGCCCACAAGGCTGTGTTTGACTCGTATTTATTTGTATGATGTCTCACAAAGACATCAGTATAATCTCTCTCTCTCTCCTTGTTCCAGAGATTGACTCATTGACGGTGCTGGGAAGTGTGTTTACAACCATGCTGAGTCCTTCAAGTTTCCTGTTGCTGGCGGTGAGTACTTTGTCGTAATGGCTGTAGTGTAGGTTGCGGGTGTGGTCTGTGTACATCACTGAAGCAGTACACAGTGATGTACATAACCAGTACATCACTGGTTGGGTCTATGTACATCATTGACGCAGTGTAGGTTGGGGCTGAGTACATCATTGACGCAGTGTAGGTTGGGGCTCAGTACATCACTGACGCAGTGTAGGTTGGGGCTGAGGACATCACTGACGCAGTGTAGGTTGGGGCTGAGTACATCACTGACGCAGTGTAGGTTGGGGCTCAGTACATCACTGACGCAGTGTAGGTTGGGGCTGAGGACATCACTGACGCAGTGTAGGTTGGGGCTGAGTACATCACTGACGCAGTGTAGGTTGGGGCTGAGTACATCACTGACGCAGTGTAGGTTGGGGCTGTGTACATCACTGACGCAGTGTAGGTTGGGGCTGAGTACATCACTGACGCAGTGTAGGTTGGGGCTGAGTACATCACTGACGCAGTGTAGGTTGGGGCTGAGTACATCACTGACGCAGTGTAGGTTGGGTCTGAGTACATCACTGACGCAGTGTAGGTTGGGGCTGAGTACATCACTGACGCAGTGTAGGTTGGGTCTGAGTACATCATTGACGCAGTGTAGGTTGGGGCTGAGTACATCACTGACGCAGTGTAGGTTGGGTCTGAGTACATCACTGACGCAGTGTAGGTTGGGTCTGAGTACATCACTGACGCAGTGTAGGTTGGGGCTGAGTACATCACTGACGCAGTGTAGGTTGGGGCTGAGTACATCACTGACGCAGTGTAGGTTGGGGCTGAGTACATCACTGACGCAGTGTAGGTTGGGGCTGAGTACATCACTGACGCAGTGTAGGTTGGGGCTGAGGACATCACTGACGCAGTGTAGGTTGGGGCTGAGTACATCACTGACGCAGTGTAGGTTGGGGCTGAGTACATCACTGACGCAGTGTAGGTTGGGGCTGAGTACATCACTGACGCAGTGTAGGTTGGGGCTGAGTACATCACTGACGCAGTGTAGGTTGGGGCTGAGTACATCACTGACGCAGTGTAGGTTGGGGCTGAGTACATCACTGACGCAGTGTAGGTTGGGGCTGAGTACATCACTGACGCAGTGTAGGTTGGGGCTGAGTACATCATTGACGCAGTGTTGGTTGGGGCTGAGTACATCACTGACGCAGTGTAGGTTGGGGCTGAGTACATCATTGACGCAGTGTAGGTTGGGTCTGAGTACATCATTGACGCAGTGTAGGTTGGGGCTGAGTACATCACTGACGCAGTGTAGGTTGGGGCTGAGTACATCACTGACGCAGTGTAGGTTGGGGCTGAGTACATCACTGACGTAGTGTAGGTTGGGGCTGAGTACATCACTGACGCAGTGTAGGTTGGGGCTGAGTACATCACTGACGCAGTGTAGGTTGGGGCTGAGTACATCACTGACGCAGTGTAGGTTGGGGCTGAGTACATCACTGACGTAGTGTAGGTTGGGGCTGAGTACATCATTGACGCAGTGTAGGTTGGGGCTGAGTACATCACTGACGCAGTGTAGGTTGGGGCTGAGTACATCACTGACGTAGTGTAGGTTGGGGCTGAGTACATCACTGACGCAGTGTAGGTTGGGGCTGAGTACATCACTGACGCAGTGTAGGTTGGGGCTGAGTACATCACTGACGTAGTGTAGGTTGGGGCTGAGTACATCACTGACGCAGTGTAGGTTGGGGCTGAGTACATCACTGACGCAGTGTAGGTTGGGGCTGAGTACATCACTGACGTAGTGTAGGTTGGGGCTGAGTACATCACTGACGCAGTGTAGGTTGGGGCTGAGTACATCACTGACGCAGTGTAGGTTGGGGCTGAGTACATCACTGACGCAGTGTAGGTTGGGGCTGTGGTTTGCTATATTAGTTCCTTGATGCTTCGTTTTAAAATATATCTTGTCATTATCTATGTGTATTATATATGTGTTAATAATAGAGGAGAAAACCATACTCCTACCATAATATGTGTGTGTTACACTGTGGCTTGGTGTTGTTGGTCCTTGTGTGTGTGTTACACTGTGGCTTGGTGCTGGTGCCCCTTGTGTGTGTGTTACACTGTGGCTTGGTGTTGTTGGTCCTTGTGTGTGTTACACTGTGGCTTGGTGTTGTTGCTCCTTGTGTGTGTTACACTGTGGCTTGGTGCTGGTGCCCCTTGTGTGTGTGTTACACTGTGGCTTGGTGCTGGTGCCCCTTGTGTGTGTGTTACACTGTGGCTTGGTGCTGGTGCTCCTTGTGTGTGTGTTACACTGTGGCTTGGTGTTGTTGGTCCTTGTGTGTGTTACACTGTGGCTTGGTGTTGTTGCTCCTTGTGTGTGTTACACTGTGGCTTGGTGCTGGTGCCCCTTGTGTGTGTGTTACACTGTGGCTTGGTGCTGGTGCCCCTTGTGTGTGTGTTACACTGTGGCTTGGTGCTGGTGCTCCTTGTGTGTGTTACACTGTGGCTTGGTGTTGTTGGTCCTTGTGTGTGTGTTACACTGTGGCTTGGTGTTGTTGGTCCTTGTGTGTGTGTTACACTGTGGCTTGGTGTTGTTGGTCCTTGTGTGTGTGTTACACTGTGGCTTGGTGTTGTTGCTTCTTGTGTGTGTGTTACACTGTGGCTTGGTGTTGTTGGTCCTTGTGTGTGTGTTACACTGTGGCTTGGTGTTGTTGCTTCTTGTGTGTGTGTTACACTGTGGCTTGGTGTTGTTGGTCCTTGTGTGTGTGTTACACTGTGGCTTGGTGCTGGTGCCCCTTGTGTGTGTGTTACACTGTGGCTTGGTGCTGGTGCCCCTTGTGTGTGTGTTACACTGTGGCTTGGTGCTGGTGCCCCTTGTGTGTGTGTTACACTGTGGCTTGGTGCTGGTGCCCCTTGTGTGTGTGTGTGTTAAAATATATGAAAAGATTACTCACTGAAAATTACAATTCAAGAACTCGACTAGATATTCCAGGAGGTCATCACAATAGAGCAACTAAAAAGTTCCTAAGCTGAGGGTGATTTAATCAAACAAATTAAGACCAGAGAACTTTGATATAACCAGTGATGAAGTAACAAGGCACTTACTGGAGCTGCACATAAGACAAGGCTATGGAATCAGATATCACTATGAATGCTAAGAGAAAGATGTGGAAGCCTTCTGTTTGCTGCTTATAACAAGTCACCAGAAAAGGGATAACTACCAGAGAGTTGGAGGATGGCCAATTTACTGCCAATAAATAAACAAGGAAACAAACAAAATAGCGGCATTAAACAAGCAAGTGCCCCTTGTTTACAATGCAAGCCAAGGAAACAAGTCTCCGATAAGAAAAGAGGTTTTATAAGATCTGTAATTACTAGACGTTATAAACGACAACATAAACATGGGTTCAGGGACGACAACATAAACATGGGTTCAGGGACGACAACACCAACATGGGTTCAGGGACGACAACACCAACATGGGTTAAGGGACGACAACACCAACATGGGTTAACGGACGACAACACCAACATGGGTTCAGGGACGACAACACCAACATGGGTTCAGGGACAACACCAACATGGGTTAAGGGACGACAACACCAACATGGGTTAAGGGACGACAACACCAACATGGTTCAGGGACGACAACACCAACATGGGTTAAGGGACGACAACACCAACATGGGTTAACGGACGACAACACCAACATGGGTTCAGGGACAACACCAACATGGGTTAAGGGACGACAACACCAACATGGGTTCAGGGACGACAACACCAACATGGGTTCAGGGACAACACCAACATGGGTTAAGGGACGACAACACCAACATGGGTTAAGGGACGACAACACCAACACGGTTCAGGGACGACAACACCAACATGGGTTAAGGGACGACAACACCAACATGGGTTCAGGGACAACACCAACATGGGTTCAGGGACAACACCAACATGGGTTCAAGGACAACACCAACATGGGTTCAGGGACAACACCAACATGGGTTCAGGGACAACACCAACATGGGTTCAGGGACAACACCAACATGGGTTAAGGAACGACAACACCAACATGGGTTCAGGGACAACACCAACATGGTTCAGGGACGACAACACCAACATGGGTTCAGGGACAACACCAACATGGGTTAAGGGACGACAAATCCTGCCAAACAACACTAATAGTTCTATACCCCGGCACCTGAGCTCTGACAAGGTAGAGAAGGGTAGACGGATAACACATTGATGGACTATCAGGGAGCGTTTGATACAGTACCCCACAGGAGACAACTGAACAAAATGGAGAAACAGGCAGAAGAGAGAGAGAGAGAGAGAGAGAGAGAGAGAGAGAGAGAGAGAGAGAGAGAGAGAGAGAGAGAGAGAGAGAGAGAGAGAGAGAGAGAACGTCTTCCAGTGGGTAATGGAGCACCTCTCTAAGAGAACACAAAGAGTCACAGGAAGAAGAGATACCACAGAGATGGCAGGATGTTACCTGTGGCTCCCCACAGGACCCCTCTGGGGCCAGTCTTATTCCTATTTTATATAAAATATATTTACAGGAAAGAATAAATTCCTTTTCTTAGTGTTCGCCGATGATGCACAAATTATGAGGTGGATAAAAACGACGGGAGACTGAAAGATTCTACTAGATTGAAAAAGACAAAATTAAGAAATACTCCAGTTAGTGGCTACTAGAGTTTAACTGAAGCAAGTGCAAAGTAACGATAGTGATAGGGAAAAGAGGCTGGACACAAGGAACTACTCGGGAGAAGAACTCCTTCTGGAATCGGACAGAAAAATAATGATTTTGGAGGTTGATATTCCACTTAACCTGTCAGCTGAGTGGACAGCGCTTCGGATTCGTAGTCCTGGTTCCGGGTTCGATCCCCAGTGGAGGCGAAAACAAATGGGCAGAGTTTCTTTCACCCTGATGCCTCTGTTACCTAACAGTAAATAGGTACCTGGGAGTTAGACAACTACTACGGGCTGCTTCCTGGGGGTGTGCAACAACAAGGAGGCCTGGTCGAGGACCGGGCCGCGGGGACGCTAAGCCCCGAAATCATCTAAAGATAACCTCAAGATAACCTCAAGATAACCTGTCAGCAGAAGTTCACGTTACATGAACATCGGCTGTAAATACAAGGATAACCTTCATAAGATCTGTCTACTTGATACTGAACAAAGATTCGTTCAGGACCTTTAATGCTATTAATAACTCCACAAGCACGGAGTCCTCGCTCCGTTACACTTATGGTAAAGCTGCAGAAGGTTGAGAGGAATGCCATCAGACTAGACCCAGAGCTGAGAGGTATGAGTTACAAAGGAAGAGTTAAGGTATTAAACCTCACCTCACTGGACAAAACTATAAGAAACAGAGGAAACATGATCAAGAAATATATAATACTCAGGTGAATAGATAAGGGAGACAAGGACGGACTATTCAGCATGGACTTTACTCCAACAAAAGCTCAAAAGAGAGAGAGAGAGAGAGAGAGAGAGAGAGAGAGAGAGAGAGAGAGAGAGAGAGAGAGACAGACAGACAGACAGACAGACAGACAGACAGACAGACAGACAGACAGACAGAGAGAGAGAGAGAGAGAGAGAGAGAGAGAGAGAGAGAGAGAGAGAGACAGAGACAGAGACAGAGACAGAGAGAGACAGACAGACAGACAGACAGACAGACAGACAGACAGACAGACAGAGAGAGAGAGAGAGAGAGAGAGACAGAGAGAGAGAGAGAGAGAGAGACAGAGAGAGTGAGAGAGAGAGAGAGAGAGAGAGAGAGAGAGAGAGAGAGAGAGAGAGAGAGAGAGAGAGAGACAGAGAGACAGAGAGAGAGAGAGAGAGAGAGAGAGAGAGAGAGAGAGAGAGAGAGAGAGAGAGAGAGAGAGAGAGAGACAGAGACAGAGAGAGAGAGAGAGAGAGAGAGAGAGAGAGAGAGAGAGAGAGAGAGAGAGAGAGAGAGACCCACACAACAAAACTTGTGAATACCATCAACCTTCCAACTCTTCTCACCGACAATAACAATTGAAGATTTGCCTTTAAGGGACGATTATATACGAAATGTAGGTCACGCGACCACTATTACACAATGTTTCGTCACCGTCTCTAATATCATCGCTCACTGCGGCCTTCCCACCAGCATCAGAAGCCTAGTAACCCACAAACACGATGACCTATTTTAAATAACAACCAGTCACCGACATAGGCAACTGTTGTGGGTGGCATTCTGGGGAAACTGACTTGTGGGTTGTTAACTACCCCCAAGATGGTTAACAACCATCTGACTGGATGGTTGTTAAACAGTTGAATTTTGTAAATAGGTTAAGCTTGCCTATGCCACTGAAACTAAACGTGAATTCAAAAGCCAAAACAGGTTTCTCGAGTTTGTTTACAAATACGTAAACTAAATACGTCCAGAGTGTAAACCTTTGTTTACACTCTGGATAGCTTAGTGTACGCGGTAGACCAATATAGTGCTGTTGTCTGTGGGTGTATAGAAACTAGTGCAAGTCTTTTGTAATACTTTTCCTGCAACTGGTCAGGGCTTTTTTAATCTTTGCTTTTGTATGCTGAGGACATTCTTAGTTGTTTTGTTTTGTAATGGTGAGGATTATTCTTTTTTTTCTAATGGTGAGGACATTCTTTGTTTTTTAATGGTGAGGACATTCTTTGTTTTTTTAATGGTGAGGACATTCTTTGTTTTTTAATGGTGAGGACATTCTTTGTTTTTTTAATGGTGAGGACATTCTTTGTTTTTCTAATGGTGAGGACATTCTTTGTTTTTCTAATGGTGAGGACATTCTTAGTTGTTTTGTTTTGTAATGGTGAGGACATTCTTTGTTTTTTTAATGGTGAGGACATTCTTTGTTTTTCTAATGGTGAGGACATTCTTTGTTTTTCTAATGGTGAGGACATTCTTTGTTTTTTAATGGTGAGGACATTCTTTGTTTTTCTAATGGTGAGGACATTCTTTGTTTTTCTAATGGTGAGGACATTCTTTGTTTTTTAATGGTGAGGACATTCTTTGTTTTTCTAATGGTGAGGACATTCTTTGTTTTTTAATGGTGAGGACATTCTTTGTTTTTTTAATGGTGAGGACATTCTTTGTTTTTTAATGGTGAGGACATTCTTTGTTTTTCTAATGGTGAGGACATTCTTAGTTGTTTTGTTTTGTAATGGTGAGGACATTCTTTGTTTTTTAATGGTGAGGACATTCTTTGTTTTTCTAATGGTGAGGACATTCTTTGTTTTTTAATGGTGAGGACATTCTTTGTTTTTCTAATGGTGAGGACATTCTTTGTTTTTCTAATGGTGAGGACATTCTTTGATTTTCTAATGGTGAGGACATTCTCTGTTTTTCTAATGGTGAGGACATTCTTTGATTAAAACGGTGATAACATACACGAAACGCGTAATAATGGTTCAATTGAAGATTGGTGTACCTGGTATACTCCATTACGACCATTTGGAGTTGTGTAAACCAAGCATGACCATCCCTGGTAAACACGCCATGTTGTTATGACAGAATTGTATACAACGACGATAGCCGCGTACACCCAGTAAGGTGTTCCAGAAACGATAGCAGCAGGATTTATTCATGGGTCAAGGTAAACTCCACTCACACCCACACGGGGCAAAGTAAACTCCATTACATCCACATGGACAAGGTAAACTCCACTTGCATCCACATGAGTCAAGGTAAACTCCATTACATCTACACGGGCCAAGGTAAACTCCATTACATCCACACGGGGCAAGATAAACTCAATTACATCCACACAAGGCAAGGTAAACTCCATTACATCCGCATGGGGTAAAGTAAACTCCATTACATCCACACGGGCCAATGTAAACTCCATTACATCCACCCGGGCCAAGGTAAACTTCATTACATCCACGCGGTCAATGTAAACTTCATTGCATCCACGCGGGTCAAGGTAAACTACATTACATCCACATGAGTCAAAGTAAACTCCATTACATCCACATGGGTCAAGGTAAACTCCATTACACCCACATGGGTCAATGTAAACTCCATTACATCCACATGAGTCAAGGTAAACTCCGTTACATCCACATGGGTTAAGGTAAACTCCACTCGCATCCACATGGGTCAATGTAAACTCCATTACATCCATATGAGTCAAGGTAAACTCCACTCATGTCCACATGGGTCAATGTAAACTCCATTGCATCCACACGAGTCAAGGTAAACTCCAATCACGTCCACACGGGTCAAGGTAAACTCCATTACATCCGCATGGGTCGAGGTAAACTCCACTCACGTCCACATGGGTCAAGGTAAACTCCATTGCATCCACATGGGTCAAGGTAAACTACATTCCATCAACATGAGTCAAAGTAAACTCCATCACATCCACATGGGTTAATGTAAACTCCATTACATCAACATGAGTCAAGGTAAACTCTATTACATCCACATGGGTCAAGGTAAACTCCACTCGCATCCAAATGGGTCAAGGTAAACTCCACTCACGTCCACATGGGTCAATGTAAACTCCATTACATCCACATGGGTCAAGGTAAACTCCATTACATCCACACCAGTCAAGGTAAACTCCATTACATCCACGTGGGTCAAGGTAAACTCCACGCACATCCACATGGGTCAAGGTAAACTCCACTCGCATCCAAATGGGTCAAGGTAAACTCCATTATATCCACATGGGCCAAGGTAAACTACATTACATCCACATGAGTCAAGGTAAACTCCATTACATCCACATGGGTCAAGGTAAACTCCATCACATCCACATGGGTCAAGGTAAACTCCATTACATCCACACGGGTCAATGTAAACTCCATTACATCCACACGGGCCAAGGTAAACTCCATTACATCCACACGGGCCCATGTAAACTCCTTTACATCCACACGGGTCAAGGTAAACTCCATTACATCCACGCGGGTCAATACAAACTTCATTACATCCACGCGGGTCAAGGTAAACTCCATTGCATCCACAAGGGGCAAGGTAAACTCCATTATATCCACACGGGGCAAGGTAAATTCTATAACATCAACAAGGGGCAAGGTAAACTCCATTACATCCACACGGGACAAGGTAAACTCCATTACATACACATGGGACAAAGTAAACTCCACCTACATCACATGGGTCAAGGTAAACTCCACTTACATCCACATGAATCAAGGTAAACTCCACTTACATCCACATGGGTCAAGGTAAACTCCACTTACATCCACATGAATCAAGGTAAACTCCACTTACATCCACATGGGTCAAGGTAAACTCCATTACATTCACATGAGTCAAGGTAAACTCCACTTACATTCACATATAACTAATATATCCTTGTTCGCATCGTGTGTGTAAACCCAGACAATAATAGTTTAAATCATCATATGACGATACCAGTTATCGAGCTTCTAAGTGTAAGATAATGTGTATTTAGTCACTTTAGTTACTTTATCAAGTTTATTTCACTGAGTAACCAATTTTGGGGGGCTCCTGCATAGCGTTACTTTCTACTTGGATATGCCGCCAAAGTTTTGAAAATGCCTATTTTCTATACTTTGCGGCATAACCAAACCCACTAACTTTGTGTCTACCTTGAAGTTTGATGAGTACGGCTTGGTTTGACGAGTATGGTTTGAAGGTCATCTCAGAGACATCAAAATGGTGGCATTCCTGATGGGTGCCCAATACAGTTTGACGGAGCTGATACGAGAAAATCAAATCAATCTGAGTAATGCGCAGGATTCGAACCTGCGCCATGGGAACGCTCCCAAGCACACACACGCCTTAAGCCACTGAACCACGACGCCCTGTAAGGCAATTTAAACATGGGATTCAACTGAATTCGCAAGCCGTCTTGGAGCATCGCGAGGACACTAGATCAAGTGGTATGTGCGTTCTACCTTCCAGTGCTCGCTTCAAAAAACCAATCCAATCGCACAAACCAATCCCCTTAAGATGCACAAGCGCGTCTTGTGTAAAAACATGATTGGGTATCAGCCCGCGAGTGTTTGTAACCTAATCTTCACTAGATGGTTTACTAATCTTTTTTCTTAGTACGTTTTCGAGGGCCTTGGAGGAGATGAGTCAGTGATGGTGGTCTGACGTTAAGTGTGTCTTCCCTAATTCATCCTCGTGTGTGTTGGGACCATGTTTGCCCTCTTCCAGCTGTCGAGCAACTCTCCTTTCTCAGTTGTGCGCAATTCTAGCATCTCTGTGGTTGTTGTGCGCAGATACCGGCATTTAGTGGTGGTTGGTAACCATCTCAAGGATTGTGGTTGAGTGTGGTAAGATAATTACGTGAATGGTTTTACTCCTATATTGTGACACTTCAGATATATAATGTACATTACACAATGTGTGTGTGTGTGTGTGTGTGTGTGTGTGTGTGTGTGTGTGTGTGTGTGTGTGTGTGTGTGTGTGTGTGTGTGTGTGTGTGTGTGTGTCACAATTTTTTTTGTGAGGAGCAAAGAAATTAATTTTTTTTGTAATCATTTTCTGTATTCTGACCTCCCCTTTTTCGTAACCTGGTCACTTGGGAATTCACTGTCATTTACCCTTCTTATATGGCTATGTAAGAGTTTCGGCTGGCTCTCTGCTTTGGAGGCAATATAATTTTCATAGTTTCTTTCTGCCAATCTTCTTATGTTTATGTAGTCATTACTGATCCTGTTGCAGCTATTGCGGGTTACTTCTGTCCTTTGTCTTCTGTATTTCCTCCACTCCCTCCTGCTGCTGCTTCCTGGCACTGTCTATTGACCCCCGGGTTATTATATGTTCTCCTGCTGCTTCCTGGCACTGTCTATTGACCCACGGGTTATTATATGTCCTCCTACTGCTTCCTGGCACTGTCTATTGACCCACGGGTTATTATATGTTCTCCTGCTGCTTCCTGGCACTGTCTATTGACCCCCGGGTTATTATATGTCCTCCTGCTGCTTCCTGGCACTGTCTATTGACCCACGGGTTATTATATGTTCTCCTATTTTTTGACCTTTAATGGTGGTAGGAATCTCTCTTCTGCCTCTTGGCACCTCAGTTTGACTTGGTCCATCATTTCCAGGACCGTCTTCCCTCTGAGTTCCTCTTCCCACTGCACACTTCCCAGATACTCTCTTACTTTCTTGTAGCACCCATTTGTATAGTCTGCTCTCCCTACCCTGACTCCTTGACCTACGGGCACTGTTCTGAGTTCCATCATGTAGTTCAATACCAGGACACACTGGTCACCTGCTCCTGGTGGTATTTCATGCTTTAAGTTCTCCATGTCTTCATCATTCTGGGTGAAGATCAAGTCCAGTAGACTTGGTGTATCTCCTCCCCTTACTCTTGTGCCCTCCTTTACATGTTGGGTTAAGACGTTTCTTTATACAACTTCCACTAATTTCGCTCCCCACGTTTCTTCCCCACCATGAGGATTTCTGGAATCCCAGTCAATCTCTCCTTGATTAAGTCCCCCATGACTAGAAGTTTAGCTCTCGTTCTGTGTGCCAATGTCGTTGCTCTCTTTGCGACCGGCTTTGGGAGCCGGCCGAGCGGACAGTACGCTGGACTTGTGATCCTGTCCATCCCGGGCGCTGGCGAGAAACAATGGTCAGAGTTTTTTTCACCCTATGCCCCTGTTACCTAGCAGTAAAATAGGTACCTGGGTGTTAGTCAGCTCTCACGGGCTGCTTCCTGGGGGTGGAGGCCTGGTCTAGGACCGGGCCGCGGGGACACTAAAGCCCCGAAATCATGTCAAGATAACCTCTGCAATGCCTCTATGCATGCTTTGCTGTTGTCATCATATTCCTGCCTGGGTCTTCTGTTGTTTGGTGGGAGGTTGTAAATTACCAGCGCCACAATTCCTTTTCCTACTGCAGTCAGTGTCCCAGTGATGGAGTTTGAATACGTTTTCACCCTGATTCTTGAATCTTCCAACTTCCACTCTGGTTGTACTAGGAGTGCAGCTCCTCCTTGTCTTTGTTGTCTTTCTTTCCTTATCATTTGGAGTCACATTGGGAATATTGCACCAGAGATCATGTCTTTTATTTTTATTTTCACTATAGCAATCAAATCTGGATTATTTTCACTTACTCGTTCTTTAATTTCCTCTGCTTTGTTTGTATCTCCGACGGCGTTTGTGTACCCAATCTTCAGGCTCTTCCTGGAACACTCTCCCCAGAGAGTTCTGTGTCAGGGAGTGGGTGAGAGTGAAGGAGTGTGATTGTTTGTTTGTTTGATTGTTGATTGTTTTGTGTGTGTGTGTGCTCACCTATTTGTATTCACCTATTAGTGTTTGCGAAGGCTGAGCTCTGGCTCTTTAGTCCCGCCTCTCAACTGTCAATCAATTGGTGTACAGGTTCCTGAGCCTATTGGGCTCTATCATATCTACACTTGAAACTGTGTATGGAGTCAGCCTCCACCACATCACTTCCTAATGCATTTCATTTGTCAACCACTCTGACACTAAAAAGTTCCTTCTAATCCTTCTAATATCTCTATGGCTCATTTGGGCACTTAATTTCCACCTGTGTCCCCTAGTGCGTGTGCCCCTTGTGTTAAATAGCATGTCCTTATCTACCCTATCAATTCCTTTGAGAATCTTGAATGTGGTGAATGTGGTCCCCCCTAACTCTTCTGTCTTCCAGCGACGTGAGGTTTAACTCCCGTAATCTCTCCTTGTACCTCATACCTCTCAGCTCAGGTACTAGTCTGGTGGCAAACCTTTGAACCTTCTCCAGTTTAGTCTTATGCTTGACTAGATATGGACTCCATGCTGGAGCTGCATACTCCAGGATTGGTCTGACATATGTGGTATACAATGTTTTGAATTATTCCTTACACAAGTTTCTAAATGTCGTTCTTATGTTGGACAACCTGGCATATGCCGCTGATGTTATTCGCTTGATATGAGCTGCAGGGGACAGGTCTGGCGTCATATCAACCCCCAGGTCTTTCTCTCTCTCTGACTCTTAAAGAATTTCATCTCCCAAATGATACCTTGTATCTGGTCTCCTGCTCCCTTCACCTATCTTCATTGTATTACATTTGCTTGGATTAAACTCTAATAACCACTTCTTCGACCATTCCTTCATTTTGTCTAGGCCTTCTTGAAGCCTCAAGCTGTCCTCTTCTGTCTTAATCCTTCTCATAATTTTGGCATAACCAGCAAACATTGAGAGGAATGAGTCTATACCTTCCGGGAGATCATTTACTTATATCAGAAACAAGATAGGACCGAGCACAGAGCCCTGTGGGACTCCACTGGTGACTTCCAGTGAAGTCACCAGTGAAGTTCCAATCTGAGGTCTCACCCCTCACTGTAACTCTCTACTTCCTATTGCTTACGTACTCCCTTATCCACTGGAGCACCTTTCCAGTCACTCCTGCCTGTCTCTGTAGCTTATGTACCAGCCTCTTATGGGGTACTGTGTCAAAGGCTTTCCGACAGTCCAAAAAAATGAAGTCCGCCCAGCCCTCTCTTACTTGCTTATTTTTTGTCACCTGGTCGTAGAACTTTATTAAGCCTGTAAGGCAAGATTTAGCCTCCCTGAGCCCATGTTGATGGGTTGTCACGAAGTCCCTTCTCTCCAGATGTGTTACTAGGTTTTTTCTCACGATCTTCTCCATCACCTTGCATGGTATATAAGTTAAGGACACTGGCCTGTAGTTCCGTGCCTCTTGTCTGTCACCCTTTTTGTATATTGGGACCACATTCGCCACCTTCCATATTTCTGGTAGGTCTCCTGTCTCCAGTGACCTAATATACATTATGGAGAGTGGCAAGCAAAGTGCCTCTGCTCACTCTTTCAATACCCATGGTGGGATCCCGTCTGGACCAACAGCCTTTCTCACATCCAGATCCAATAGGTGACTCTTGACCTCATCTCTGGTAATTTCGAACCCTTCCAAGGCAGCCTGGTTTACTGCCTCCCTCTCCTAGCGCAGTGACCTCACCTTGTTCTATTGTGAAGACCTCCTGGAACCACTTGTTGAGTTCTTCACACATCTCTTTGTCATTCTCTGTATACCTGTCCTCGCCTGTTCTAAGTTTCATTACCTGTTCTTTCACTTTTGTTTTCCTCCTGATGTGACTGTGGAGCAACTTTGGTTCAGTCTTGGCTTTGCTTGCTATATAATTTTTCATAATTTTTCTTAGCTTCTCTTCTCACCCTGACATACTCATTCCTGGTTCTCTGGTATCTCTCTTTCTGCTTTCTGGTGTTCTGTTATTTTGGAAGTTCCACCACGCCCTTTTGTTCAGTCCCTTTGCTTCCATACATGCCCTATTATACCATGGATTCTTCTTTTGCTTCTCGGATTTTTCCTTTTGGGCCGGGATGTATCTGCTTACTGCTTCCAGACACATTTGGGTGACATAGTCCATCATGTCTTGTATAGACTTAGTTCTGAGGTCTGTGTCCCAAGGTATATCCCCTAGGAAACTTCTCATCTCATAATTTCCCTTTCGGTATGCCAGCCGTTTGTTTCCTATTTTTTTGGGGGGGGGGGGGGGGGAGATGAACCCTCGTTCTACCAGGTACTCGAAGATTAACACACTGTGATCACTTATTCTCAAGGGTGCTTCCAGTTTAACTTCCCTTATATCCCACTCCGTGACTCTACTGGTGACGTCTCGATAATCTGAGACCTCACCCCTCACAGTAACTCGCTGTCTTCTGTTGCGTTGATACTTACTCCCTTATCCAATGGAGTACCTTCCCTTTCACTCCTGTCTGCATCTCCAACATTTCATTAGACTCTTGTGTGGTACTGTGTCAAAGGCTTTCTTGCAATCCAAAAATATGCAGTCTGCCCACCCCTCTCTTTCTTGCCTGATTTTTGTTGCCTGGTCGTAGAATTCAATTAATCCTGTGAGGCAGGACCTGCCATCCCTGAACCCATGTTGATGCTGTGTTACAAAGTTCCTTCCCTCCAGATGCTTCACTAGCTTTTTTCGCACAATCTTCTCCATCAGCTTGCATGATATGCAGGTTAGGGACACTGGCCTGTAGTTCAGTGCCTCCTGTCTATCCCCCTTCTTGTATATCGGGACTACATTAGCAGTCTTCCAATTTTTTTGCCCATTCCCCTGTTAACCAGTGATTTGTTAAACACTATGGAAAGTGCTTCTGCACCTTCCTTCAGTATCTGTGGGGAGATTCCATCTGGGCCTATAGCCTTTGTCACATCCAACTCTAGCAAGAGCTTCCTTACATCCCCACTGGTAATTTCAAACTCTTCTAGTGGTTCCTGGTTAACTATTCCCTCTCTTATCTCTGGAACTTCCCCTTGATCTAATGTGAAGACCTCCTGGAATTTCTTATTCAGTTCCTCGCACACTTCCTTGTCGTTTGTAGTGAATCTGTCTGTCCTTATCCTCAATTTATTAGGACAGGTGCATAGATAGGACAGGACCATAGATATCAAACAACCTTTACTGTTGTTTTTCTCCTGATGTAGCTGTGCAGCAATTTAGGTTGAATCTTTGCCCTGCTTACGATGTCATACTACTCATAAGTGTGTACTCAATTATATGTACTCACCTATTTGTGCCTGCAGGATCGAGCATTGACTCTTGGATCCCGCCTTTCTAGCCATCGGTTGTTTACAGAAATGACTCCGGTCCTATTCCCTATCATATCTAGTTTTAAAATTATGAATAGAGTTTGCTTCCACAACCTGTTCCTTAAGTGCATTCCAATTTCCCACTACTCTCACGCTAAAAGAAAACTTCCTAACATCTCTGTGACTCATCTCAGTTTCCAGCTTCCACCCATGTCTCCTCGTTCTGTTACTATTCCGTGTGAACATTTCATCTATTTCCACTCTGTCAATCCCTCTGTGTATTTTGTACGTTCCTATCATATGCCCCCTATCCCTTCTTTTTTCTAGTGTCGTAAGGTTCAGTTCCTTCAGGCGCTCCTCATACCCCATCCCTCGTAACTCTGGAACGAGCCTCGTCGCAAACTTCTGAACCTTTTCCAGTTTCCTTATGTGTTTCAGAAGGTGGGGACTCCATGATGGGGCAGCATACTCTAAGACTGTTCTCACGTAGGCAGTGTAAACTGCCCTAAATGCCTCCTTATTTATGTTTCTTAATGAGGTTCTAACTTTTGCCAGTGTAGAGTACACTGCTGTCGATATCCTATTTACATGTGCTTCAGGAGTTACATTAGGTGTTTCGTCCATTCCCCAGGTCTCTTTCTCGTGTCGTCACAGGTAGGCAGTTCCCCTTCATTGTGCACTGTCCCTTTGGTCTCCTATAATATAATCCTATTTCCATAACTTTACATTTGCTCATGTTGAACTCCAGTGACCATTTCTCTGACCATCTCTGCAACCTGTTCAGGTCCTCTTGGAGGATCCTACAATCCTCATCTGTCGTAACTCTTCTCGTCAACTTTGCGTCATCTGCAAACATCGACATGTAGGACTCTACTCCTGTAAACATGTCGTTAACATACATTAGAAATAGAATTGGTCCCAGCACCGATCCTTGTGGTACTCCACTCGTTACTGGTCGCCAGTCCAACTTCTCGCCCTTTACCGTTACTCTCTGGCTCCTTCCTGTTAGGTAATTCCTTACCCATGCTAGGGCCTTTCCGCTTACTCATGCTTACTTCTCAAGTTTGAATAGCAGTCTCATGTGCGATACTGTATCAATAGGTTTTTGGCAGTCCAGAAAAATGCAGTCTGCCCATTTTCCGTCCTGCCTTATTCTTGTTATTTTATCATAGAATTCCATAAGGTTTGTTAGGCATGATTTCCCTTCCTAGAACCCATGTTGATGTTGGTTTACAAACCTAATGTTCTCCAGGTGTGCAACAAATCTTAGCCAAATTATTCTTTGAAGTATTTTACAAGGAATGCTTGTCAGTGATACAGGTATATAGTTAAGTGCCTCCTCCCTATCCCCTTTCTTGAAGATTGGTACCACATTTGCCTTCTTCCAACAACTGGACAATTCTCCCTTTATAAGTGACTCATTAAAGATCCTTGCCAGAGGCACGCTGAGGGCCTGCATTGCTTCTTTTAGTATCCACGGTGATACTTTGTCAGGTCCAACCGCTTTAGTTGCATCCAATGTTGTCAACTGTATCATTACCTCCTCTGTTGTCACCTCTATATCTGATAGTCTTTCACCTAGGGTAATCTCTTCTAACAATGGGAGCTGCTCAGGTTCAGTTGTGAACACTCCATAGAAACTGGTATTCAGTACCTCACAGATTTCCTTGTCACTTTCAGTATATGCCCCCTCTGTTTTCCTTAGTCTTGTCACTTGGTCTTTCACCGACATTTTCCTTCTTATATGACTGTGCAGTAATTTAGGTTGCTTTTCGCTTTGATCGCAATATCATTCTCATAATTTCTTTCCGATACTCTTCTTATGTTAATGTAATCGTTCCTAGCTCTGTTGCATCTGATCCTGTTGTCCTCTGTCCTTTGTCTTCTGTACTTCCTCCACTCCTTCCTGCTTCTCATTTTTGCTTTCTGACACTGTCTATTAAACCATGGGTTATTATGTTCCCTCTTATTTTTGTCCTTTACTGTTGGTATAAATCTCTCTTCGGCCTCCTGGCATGTCAATATGACTAAGTCCATCATTCTTGTTCTGTTTTTCCTCTAAATTCTTACTCCCACTGCACTTCTTCCATGTATTCCCTTATCCTCCTGTAGTCCCGTTTCCTGTACTCAACTCTCCTTTCCCAGACCTCTAGTCCCATGGTCACAATCTTAAGTTCCATCATGAAGTCAAAGACTAGAACACAATGGTCGCTGGCCCCTAGAGGTATTTCATGTTCCAAATTCTCGATGTCTTGAACGTTCTGGGCGAAAATCAGGTCTAATAGGCTCGGTGTATCCCCTCCTCTTTCCCTTGTGTCTTCCTTCACATGTGTTAGGAAATTCCCGTCTATAAAGTCTACTAACTTTTCTCCCCACATTTCCTCCCCACCATGGGGATATATGCCTTAAAGGAGGCCATAAATTATTCAGTTGAGAATAATTTACATGATGTCATCATTCATACCGACTGTAAATCTCCAGGTTGATGTTGTTGTTGTTTCAGATTTAGCTACTCAGAACGAAGTGTCCATGTAGCACGGGCTATGGTGACCCCGTCTTCCAGGTTGAGCTGTCAGGAGCATTATATACGCCTGCGGGTGACGTCACGCAGGCAGCAAGGGGAGGTGTAACGATGAGCCGGCATAGTAATGGGTAGTTAGTGTGTGGTGACAAGTCCCTGGCGCACACGTGGCGTGTGGGACTGTCGGGCCAGGGTAGAGGGGCCGTGCTGGAGCTCTCCAGACCTCTGACTAGAGGTCAGATATTGTAGCGGCGGTATGGTAGCTTGGTGGTGTTGAGGACGGTAGGAAGAGGCAGTGTTCCACTGTCATGCACGGGGGGGGGGGGGGGGGGGGAATTACATTACGGTATATTGCCGACAAGAAAGCCAATTATTTTATACTAGCCGAGTTATATTTATGTACATCTTACTTAAGTGGAGAAGTTGACTAGTAGCCCACATATGTATTCTTGGCGAAGACTTATTCAACCGCCCAATTACGTGTTTTCCCCGAGAACCACACATCAATTTCCAATGCTAGAAAGCACAGGAAATTGTGTGTAGTTGCGATAAGCCAAAATGAGTTATCTATCACATGGTAGTGTTCCAAGTGTAACAAACTAGGCTGGTTGTGAGAATTATTCCAGAAGGTTCCAGAAGTTTCGAGTAGGGACCTGACGCTCAACAACGCACATTCCTCTGGGAAATAGCAGGTCTGAGTCACAAATGGCGGGCATCTTTGTTCATAGTTTTGTATAATGAACCATCCTACAGTATTCAGTAATTTAGAGAAATTAGCCTTTATTCATTTTGTATTAAAATTGTATTGTATAATATTACTGGGTACAATATCAAGAGTATTCTAATTATTGAGTTAAGTCACCATCAGTGACGTCACGAATCAGATCTAAGTTGTAAGGCGGAGTGACCTGGCGGTCATAGGTCATAAGAGTTGACATGTCCACTATTTTCTCAAAGTTTTAATAACCATTTTGGGGAACGGGAACAGCTCAGCCGTTAGATGCTTGTGTAATTTAATTTCAGTAAAATAATTCAACCAGTCTGGATCAATTCAGTACAAACAGAGGTTAATTGTTATAACTTAAACCTTGCTAGTAACTTGGTAAAACTTAGACTATGCGGAAGGATACAATGCTCTAGTCTGGGGTAGACCAGACGAGGAGAGATCAGTGTGGACACCAGATCAACTGGGAGAGGTCAACCATCTTACCTGTCTCCCAAGACCAGCCCCCCAACATCTAGAGCTGGTCGCCCAAGGTAGAGTTGCTTTATGAGTTTTTTATAGGGATAGTCAACTCATTGCCGTTCAGGTCAAGTAGGGAGTGTTAAAGTGACAGGGAGTGAACATATTTAGATTTTGTTTTAGTTTTTCTTTTAATAAATTAATTAGTTAATATTTTGCATTTTTATTATTTCCATGTGTTTGTTGTATGTACAGTATATGAACTTGTCCTGGTCACGTGGTCCACATGAGGCAGAGTTGGATTGGGCGCCGATTCTAACATGAAATCGGAAGTCATCTTTACCGTGTAATTAATTCCACACTTAAGAACTCTCAAGGTCATCGGTTATAGTGGGGATCAAGCCCCAAGGTTGATTTATTAGCATGATCGATCCAGACCTCGATCATTGCTCTGTGTTACTGGTCTGGTGGTGGCGGCGGAGGCGACTCTAGGGTTTTGCTCAAAGCCTAGGTCACGTCATATGGGTTGTAGAATCCTAAGTCGGTCAATCGTCTTAGGACCACATGGCGTGGAGTCGGCTTTAGTAAAAGTTTTGGAGTCCCTTGTAGAGAAATAAATAGTAAGAATACGGGTAGAGGGGGAAAAGAAGAAGGAAAGATAAGTCGAGAAACCCTCCCCGTGTTACACAAGGGTAGGATG